>NW_022196891.1:64140645-64172004 GCF_008632895.1 Mastomys coucha
ACCCTATCAATATGTACTACATTTGTGAATATGTACATCCAAAAAAAATCAATAAACTTTCAAAAAAATATAGAAAGGAATACTAAGGACATTAAAGTATAAGCAGGGGGTGGGAATGGGAGGATGGGAGAAATGACGGATCAGAGAAGTTAATCAAAACAAATGCTGTATGAAAAGCCACATGACTACCTAATGTAACACAACATTAAAATATGATAATTTGAAAGAAACAGTTTGAAGGGAGATAGTCTGCATAGCTGGATAATGCTGCTTCTAGACACTATGGGTTACTGAACCAAACTCCCAGAGTGGGATGTGGGATACTGCCATAGGAGCTGTTGGTGAGAGAGGCTTCAGAGGCCCCTGAAACAACACAAACACTTGTCATTCCTCTTGGTTTCCCACTAGAACTAGATGAAGTGAGTCTACTGATAAAGATACACACGCATCATGATTGCAAGATAAAAATAGGACAAACTGGAGCCGAGCAGGAAACATTCTCCCGCTGGTAAGCTTTCATAGGGTTAAAAACTCCTTTGCCAGTTTCTGGGGGGAGAAAAGGCATCTATGGCTATATCTAGCTTGTGGATCTTGTTCACTATAATACTAACTTTCCAGACTAGATATGCGCATTAGTACAATAGTGTCATGACTGTTCGGAGGGTAAGCAACTACTTCATGCTTGCCTTTGAGGCTCATTCCACAGTACCATGACTAGTATCATAAAGATACTCAAAAGTGTGTAGCAAGAGAGACCACAGGCCCTGGGTGGTGAGTGGGGTGGGAGACTTTCTGTTGATTAGCAAGCTTGGCATATCATCAAACTGACGTGTAAATATCTATGTCTAAATCCCCTAACAAATACTACACTCTAATCAGAGAAATCTCCCTTTGCAGTGGATGGCAATGAATACAGAGACAGAGCTGTGCAAGGTGCTTGGAATAAGCGACAGTTGAGTGTTCAACCGTAATAAGACATTGATACTTCTCTCCTCTGAGGCTCAGTAAACATTGAAGAAAAGGATGTATAGAGCTTATAAGAGCTGGAAGTCAGGGAGAAGGTCTGTGAAATGCCATCTTTGAGGCACCACATGGACATTAGTATGATACATTTTCACCAGCTACAGCTGCCTGCACTGGCCGTGCACAGAACCAACCTTGTCCATAACCAGTCATGGATATAGATGGTTGCAAACATGGCCTCTGTCTCTCCCTGCTAAACTATTGGCTATGCATTCTGGGAAAGAAGGACTGTTTGCCTTCTGTAGTGTGTACACTGGTGGGCCCACCAGGCTCTAATGGATAATTCTAAAACCACGATCATACATCTATCCATGGTTAAACCATGGTCTCACACATAAAACATATGAATGAGGAAGAAATCTGTAAGGAAGCGTGGTAGGGTGGGTGATAGCAGGAGATAAGAAACAATGAGAGTGAGAGTATTTGAATGTATTGTATAATTTATGACATGGCCAAAGAACAAATTTAATTGATGAAAAGATTCATTATTTGATAGTACCCAAGGATACCTCTAAATTAGGGAATCTAAATGAAGATAGAGTGTTTCTAACTTTGGCCTACATGGCTACTTTACATAACAGCCTCAACACCACAAATTAAATCTTTGGCTTCAATTCTTTGTCCTTCCCTGTAAGCGCTGTCGTATCTTGATATTGCACTCCACTCCTATCCTCAACCAGACACAAGATGAGAAGAAACACAAGAAGGCTTTCTCTCTCCTGTGCCAGGAGAATAGTCTTCCCAGGTTGGTCTAACATCAGCCTGTTGGTTCCAGGAAGCTAAAAATTGAGAAAGTAAATTTGTCTCCATTCTATCTCTCAAACACATGAGTGAGGCCAGTCCCCAAACCACCTGAGTATAGCCAGGTCAGCCAGCATGCAGGTCTGTGAGGTCCTTAGTCTTGTTCGAGGCTGAATCTGATGACAACTCTTTACAGTGGTGCCTGTGGTCATAACTAACATCTGCATCTCTGCCACCACAATTATTTCACTAAGAAATTTCATGACACAGAAAATAAACCTGAAAATCATTCAAGTTAAGGTTTAAAACATGTCTACTGATTGTGCAAACTATTGGCTACATATTTCGGGAGAGAATGAATCTTTGCCTTCTGTTGTGTATATACAGTGAAGAAATGAATGAATCCATGTGGGCACCTCACACCTTCATGTGTGAGGTGGAGTTTGGACAGATGACAGGAAGAGGTATGTAACGTACAATCCCTCTCAAAGGGGGTCATCCCCATAATCCAGGTGTGTGCATCTCATTTTCATACAAATATCTAACTTATACATATTTGGATTCTAGGAAAGACCCCTGAGCATATATGCAGAGGTGTCTTGTATGGAGGGACATAGCCCAAACAAAGTGAGGAGGGTTTTCATGCTTAATATTGGCAGTAAGCACAAGCAAGAGGCAATTAGTATCCTTGCAGGAAAGTAACCAAGCTTTGAGTGTCATAGGCCAGAGTGGGAAGGGGATGTATCAAAGAACAGGGAGGTGATCAGGTTAAATAAGCAGAAGCTAACAGTGTGGGGATGCTCTCATCCCCACTGGCAAGCCACTGGGGGAAACTACAACCAGAGTACAGAGAGAATCAACAAGTTGTGTAGATGCTACTTCAGTAAGTGATCTGAATAACTTGTTATGAACAGAACCAGGACAAATTATATGCTCTCTAATGACAATATGAGACCGGCACTGTGAGTCTTGTGAGATTTCTACCAAAGCTACACAGCCCAAATTAAAACCATAGATAACCATCAGCTAGACCCAAACCCAGAATCGAGCTGCCAAATAACTTGCCTACTTCCTTAAAGTTTTTTTTAAAGAGATTAAAATCAAGAAGGCGAAGGACTGTTCTAGACAAAACACTCAAACCAAGGCAACCAAAAGCCTTGGGAATTCTGAAGCTGATGCCTTTACCACATGTGACACTGTCAAGCAATGGGGGATGAAGGACAGAGGGTAACATAGCAGTGTTCATTTATTTTGATAATGGTGATATTTTTTGAAAGAGAATTCTCCTGTCTGAAAATTACCCAATAGAGGCTGCGTAGATGAAGGGAGATTTGCAGCCTTCTTTCTTAGGGTTCTGGTGGGACATGCTCTTTACGTTAGTTATAATTTGTAATTACTTGGAAATAAGAAACACTGAAACATAACTTCAAATCACATGGCTCAGAGACTTCTCATTCCACCCCACAGAAGGTAAGAAGAGGTATAATCATGCTAACACAGGTAAAGCTCTGTAAGCCCTTCTGCCCCTTGGCTTTTGTTAAGAACTGATCAAGATTTTTGTTCTCTGTACTTCCACATGCACTGATGTGTAAATATCCCCCCACTGCTTGCCCCTCTCTTTATTATGGAGAAAGATATCAACCAACACAGCAGCTTCATTTCTTAAGAAGTTATGTCAACATGATTATTTTTCTTCTCTAGCCTTCTCAGTAAATACAAGTGTGATACGCAGCTCCTTTCCCAATTGATCTGAGGCTGATCCTTTCCCACTCAAATTCCTTGAGGCTTGTAATTTTGTTATATAGGATGCATCTTGTAAAAGGATCCATAGTAGAGAATTCTGGGACTGGATTCCACCTCACGGGTATCCTGTGGGATTATTTGTAGAGGTTGATGTTTTGACAAAGTCAATGTCATTCCTGAGAGGACAAGAGAAGAGTCTTGACATGGTAGGCAAAGGCTGATGAGAAATGAACTTGCTACCCTGGAGACTCAAGGCAGGGTTTTGAGCACAAGACTGGGGTCAGGAGACTGGCTCAAGGGCTCTGATGCCTAACAAAGCATGTTTGACTTGTCTCCCCTTGGTCCATGAGATGCAAACTTAGCTGAGTTGCTTGAAGGAGCCAAATGGGGCTGACATGCCCCTTGACTTGAAAATGTTTCTCTTTTTCAACAAACAGGCCTCATCATTTGATGCAGCTCAATTTGATCATAATATCCAAGTAGCCTGGACTTAGTAATATGCCCATCAATCCTCCCATTAGCTGCCCACATCCTTCTTCACAGAGAAGGCAGTGTCTCAGAATTCCCCTCAAATTCCCCCTGCCCACTTTTCTAAGCATTAGATTTTTTGTTTTTCTGCATAGCCCTTCCTTCTCCTGTCATACCATCATGTGTACTTGAACCTCTCCCCTCATTTTCTCTAACTTTGCACATGCTCTCCAGGGACCCCAGCTCTTCTACATTTAAAACTCTCTTTGTGTTGCACAGAATGATCTTTAAAAAAGAAAAAAAAAAAAAGACTTTCTACAGATTTTATGGTGTTGCCATCTTTTCAAATGCTCTACCTTAACTGGTCTGTGCACTACTGGTTGGTCTCTCACACCATCCTCCCAGCATCTTTCTCCATTGTTTCTCTCCCCAGCTTTAATCCTCCTCTCCTTCTCACACTTAGACCAAACTCCAGCCACACACTTTGATCCCCAAATTACCTCTAGAATGGGTTCCAAGTGATCTGTGTATTCCCTGAGGGACAAATGTATGGAAATAACTTTCCTAGTGTTCTTTAAGGGGAATCCATGGAAACACTTGGGAAAGACTCCTGAAGGTGCCGACATTCCACGTCTACATAACTTAGGTCCATTTCTCCCTGAACTCCAGATCTGTATACCCAGCACATCATCCGTGGATGATTCAAAGCAGCATGTTCCGAATGACACCCATCCTTTTCTTCTCTAAACCTGTTTGGTTTTCCTGCATATCAGTGAACAGCACTACTATTAACTTAGAGATCCCAATAAGACAGCCTACAGCCAGCCATCCTGGGCTCCTCTCTTACAGGAGTTTCCACTTAGAATCCAGCCACACTGCCTGTCATTCCTCCATCCTCAGACATCTATCTCCATCACACTCCCCATCTCAATCTGTTATACATAAGTCTGGGAAGACACTGTAGCTGCTTCCCATTGTCCCTGCCGCCAGGTTTGCCTCTTCCTCCCAAGTGCCCTCTCTTCTCTTTCTCTAGCTTAAAACTCTTTGATGGTAACACCCTTCTCAGAGGATAAAGCTTAAACTTTATAATTAAGGAACACTAGTGTGACTTCCACCAAAAACTCACTTCATCTAATCTCCTTTGACTGCCTTTATCATCTTTTCCATTTTCCTTATATAGTCTAATGGTATCAATTGCTATAGAATTCACACTCAGAATAGACACTTGCCTGTACATGCCTCATCTTCTAGGGTCCCCCTATTTCAGCTGAATGTGCTTGGCATGTGTATTAATTAGTCAGGGTTTCTATTCCTGCACAACATCATGACCAAGAGGCAAGTTGGGGAGGAAAGGGTTTATTTGGCTTACTTCCACATGGCTGTTCATCACCAAAGGAAGTCAGGACTGGAACTCAAGCAGGTCAGGAAGCAGGAGCTGATGCAGAGGCCATGGAGGGATGTTCTTTTCTGGCTTGCTTCCCCTCGCTTGCTCAGCCTGCTCTCTTATAGAGCTCAAGACCTCCAGCCCAGGGATGGCACTACCCACAAGGGGCAATTGAGAAAATGCCCCACAGCTGGATCTCATGGAGGCACTTCCCCAACTGAAGCTCCCTTCTGTGATAACTCCAGCCTGTGTCAAGTTGACATACAAAACCAGCCAGTACAGCATGCAAATTTTCTTGTAAACTCTGACTTTGTGTATCCATATCAGAAGTCTGGGACTACTGATTAATAACTTTCTTAGAACATCCAAATTTTTTATCAGGCTTTTACTTCCTCATACTTTTTATATGTATATAAGGCATATATATTGGAATAATGATTATTCCGATGCATTCCTAATTCTCTAATAACTGTTGTGCCCTGCTTCCTAATTGAATCCCTCAGTGGTGGAACTTACCTATATACATCCTTCAGGAAGTTCCCTCTGAGGAAGACCTCTTGCTGCAGTGCTGAGAGATGAATTCAGGGGTCCCTCATGGATGCTTACTGTAGCTCTGAGCTGGTGTTCATCTTGATGTATACATGCAGATCTACCCATGTGAGGAAAGCCAGGCTCTCCTTCTTGAGAGAATGTTCTCAGTTATTAGATGCTTGCCTGGATACCAAGACTCCCTACAATACCCTCTGACTGCCCTGTAGGAGCTAGTCATTCACTGGGAGTATCCCCATACTTTACATCTACAAGCTAAAGAGAGATGAGCCATGGGCACCCCAGAGTGGCTCATATACACATTTCCTGCTGCACCACTACAATCTTGGATGGGACCCTTGGAAACTGTGGGCTTCTTAAGGACTCGGGTCCTGTCTAAAGCCTTCTTGTTTCTTCTTGGCTCTGGGGAAAATGCCAAACTCCCAGGAGCCAAGAGAGTCGGGGAGAGCACCAGAGAATAAAAGCAAGCAGCCTGTAGGGTACCTAGCTGTCAACTGAGATGTTTAAATAGGAATATAATAGATGAAACCACAGGGAATCTTTAAGACATTAAGTGGCATCTGGAGAGCAGTGTGTCACCTCCTGCAATAAAGCAGATGGCCTAAATGATCTGGATGCCCGGAGGGTGTTTTTTTAGATCAAATAACTTTTAGAAGGAATGGATGTATAGGCAGAAGAGAGACAAAAGAAGAGGAAATTTTGAGGCAAAAATAATTCAGGTTAATGAAATATATGGCTATATTTATACTTCATTCCCATCCCATGCCAGGTCTTTATTCATCCCTTTCCACAAAAAACCTACCAGACGTGATGACTTGTCAGAGAAAGGATACCAATGCTGAGATTTCAGGATGCTCAGAGCCAACATGGAGTGTTTGGAGAACTCCTAGGGCCCTGCTTTGCTTCTGGATCATCAGGCTTTGATGATGCATCTGACACTAAACTCAGTGTTGTAGAGACAGGACAGTGAGAAACACATTTTATGATGCTCCAATGCCTTCAATCTTATTTAGACAGACATTTTCACACCCATTGTACAGAAGAGTGGCCGCTAAGGCCTAGATAGACATGTGATTGGACCTTAAAGTGAGCAAAACATAGTGATGTTGGGACCCTTCGTCATGAACCAAGCAAGTTAGCTTAGTTACAGTTCTGTTGCAGTGGAAAAAAAGAATGCCCTGAAAGAAGCCACTTAAGGGAGAAAAGCTTGATGTTGGTTTAGGGTTCCAAAGGAATACGGTCCAATGTCAGGGGGAATAGCAGAAGTTAGGGCAGGCAAGATGGCTGGCTGGTCATTTTGTATATAGACTTAGGAAGCAGAATGTGAACAGGAAGTGAGCAGGCAATAGCCTCAAGCTCCACTATCAGTGAACCACTTCTTCTGACAAGGTGTCAGCTCCTAAAAGTTCCACAGCCCTCCCTCATAGCACCACCAGCTGTGGGCCAAGTGTTCAAAGACACGAACCTATGGGGAACAATTCACATGCAACCCGCACGGCACTGGTTTAAAACATTTATTGTATTATTACATATGGACTCATTTATTTAAACAGAGCAGTGGCTTTGGATAAAGCACTGAAGGGTAACAAAGCATGCTTTGAAGGTGTCTCCTGAGCTTCAGTTGATCTGTCTGGGATGAGCAGAGACACCTGCACATCACAGATAGAAATCCTTTACTAGGCACTGGCTCCGTCACCTCAAAGCTTGACCTATACTACCTGGATTTCCCCTCTCTTATATCACATGCTATACAATACCAGCCTGTATCCGGAGGATCTTACTTCATGCTGATGCTTCAAAGCCAGTTTCCTTGGCCACACATCTTTTGCTGTCTGGTGGTCCCTGCTCAGCGAACCTGAAATCCTTAAGTCACATCTGGGTCTATCTTGCTTACCACTGGTGCCCACTATGGATCTGCCACTTATTGAACTGCAGCTAATGTAAAACACACTAATGGATGTATCGAGTATATGTGAGTTTCTAAAGACCCATAACCTATCTGACTATTCCTGACTCTCCATATGTCAAATCTCTTAGTGTCAAAATTGACCAACCATCCCAGAGAGCCCTTTCACCCAGTGGTCCTTGAAGTAACTTTACAATCCTTTTTTTCTGAAGGAAGTCTTACTCACGAAGTTGGCTTTTTCCCCAGGAGTCTTCATCTCCTGAAAGTTCCCCTTGGAACTTGGCTGATTGACTGGCTTTTCCTGCCTGCTCTTTTAACATTTCTGAGATCATCATTTGATTGTAGGAAGAACAATGTTTCTAAATTAGCAGTTTCATGGAGACTTTGGTACCAAGCAAGATCTCAAGCAGGGAAGGTAGATATGAATTCTCTATGACTTCATCTTTCCCATCTATAAAATGGGCTTATTATCTACCCCTACTCAATGCACGGAGACTGTGAATACCACTAAGCAATCTCAGAGGTTTTCTTTCACACTAATGGAGGTTTGTTGATATATATACCTTATGACTTTCCTATTACATCACTCACTCGTCACCATATTACTTTTATGGTCCCAAGATAGTCCCTCCCCACCACTGGTAACAAGCTCATTATAGCTCAATAATTTCAAAATAAGACACAACTTGATATAAACTCTCAGTTTTTAATTCAAACTGATCTGAGCTCAACTCTTAGATCTACCACTTGGAGGTTATGACTCTGTCAATCTTTTAGGCATTCCCACCTATAAGGAGAGAAATATGATGGAGAGAGCACATGCAATTGTTTCTTGGCCTACAGTATATCCTACTATTGTAGCTAGTATTACTTACTAATAAATATCTTAAAGGCTATTATCAATATTTTTGTTATATTCCAGAATTTTATGATAAGACCCTATTGATGAAGCCATGCACTTGAAGTATATGACATGAAGAAATCAAGCTGGTTACTCACCTGAGAGTCTCACTTCTACTGTCTAGATTTTATAGTGCTGGAAGTTGCTATGCATGCCACTAGTGGAGAAAGGGAGTCACCAGCCTTACCTAGCTGTGAATTCTGTGAGCTACAACAATCACTGATCTGCCAGGACATGCCCACTTGTGCAACTGTGGCATGCATATCAATGGAGTTATATTAACTTGGGAAGTTAGGTTGAACTGGAATCCCAGTACAGGCAGAGGCAGGTGAATCTCTGAGTTTGCAGTCAGCCTGGTCTACAGAGTGTGTTTCAGGGCAGTCAGAGCTGCACAGACAAACTATGTTTTGAAAAAAAATCAAAAAGAAAAAATAGAGAGTCAGTGAGAGAGAGACAGAGAGAATGATTAAAGTTAACCAAACACTTTCTGATTGAATTTAAAAGACATAGAAAGTCTGTTGTAACGTTTTTATCTTCTGAAAATGAAAGATTCAGCCAAGATATCTCAACAACATGGCTGCCTAAACAATGATAATATCAATAGACATACTTAATATGCAGGGAAAATCTCATGAGATCCCACCCCTGGACAAAGAACTACAAGCAACTAGTGATGAGAGAGAGAGAGAGAGAAAGAGAGAAAGAGAATGAGTTTCTCCCAGGGATGGACTCCTTAATTGGTTATTAAATCAAATGTAGTCAGTTCTGAAATCATATATACACAAGCCACACTAAATGCACCCAACAAGATAGATTTATATATTTGTGAATATATATGTAAAAATTATAATAAAAAAGAAGCCATGGGTCTAAGAGGGAGTGAGGGAGAGAGATGGAAGAGGCTGGAGGGAGGAAGAGATATAGAAGAGGTTGGAGGGAAGGAGAGATATGGAAGAGGTTGGAAGGAGGACAGAAAAAGAATAAGTGATGCAATTAGGTTTTCATTTTAAAACTATTTAATAAAACTGAAAAAGGAGGAGACAACTGGGAGATGGACCTGGGAGAAGGAGTAGGAGTATGGAGGGATTGTAATCAAAATATACTTTGTATACATTTCTCAAAAAAAAAAAAAACTAATAAAATGAGAAAAAGCTACTAAAATATTCAAAAGTAAACTGATAGCAAAGGCTAATATTATAGTATTTTTCAGCTAATCAGTAAAAAAATGGTTCACATTTATCTGTCTAAAAGAGAATGGTTTGAACTGAGCAGTGGTGGTACACACCTTTAATCTCAGCACTCAGGAGGCAGAGGCAGGTCTATCTCTGAGTTTGAGACCAACCTGGTCTATAGAGTGAGTCCCAGGACAGTCAGAGATGTACAGAGAAACCCTGTTTGGAAAAACAAAAAACAAAAAACAAAAAACAAAACCCTGTTTGGAGAAAGAAAGAGACAGAGACAAAGAGACACAAAGAGAGAATGGTTAACTATAACAGTGAATCCTTTGGCCCAAAAGTTGTACTTCTTAGGATATTCTATAGAAACAATTGTATAAAAATAGCCTATGCATATGTGTAGAAGAACCTTTCCTGAAGAATTAACTTCAATAGAAAAATCTGCCGACAACCTAAAGCTGTGTCTGAAAATTGGTAATTAACATTGTATTTGTACACTGAGGAAAAATCATGAAAAAATGAAAGAATGAAAAAGCACTGTGCACAGTAAGATTCACCTTTGGAGGTAAGGAAGACAAATGGAACGTTTTCTACCCTGCACAAATGCTTCATCTGAAAAGGTAGGGAGATGGGAGAATGGCAAGTCTTAGCTTCCTATAATTTTACAGGCTTTGAAACTGGTAAGGTGTATGTTTAATTTTATATTCATGTGTTAAAATATATAATGGAATATATTTATATTTCATTAAAAATGAAAACAATAAAGCATTTGAAAAGAGTTATGTGAATAAGTGAGAACCATAATATTTCACTAGTAGGAGAGCTCAGGAAAGATAAAGGGCTCTTACTGTATGCAAGAGCCAAAAAGCTTTCACCAGAGAGAATGGCTTAGAGCTGATGACAGCCCCACAGAAATAACCATAGACCGAGGCCTGGCTTCACGGGTTCAGTAATGCAATTCAGTAATGTGTCTTGAGTGCCTGCCACATGCTGGGACCTGGGCTAAGTACCCTCCGTTTAATCATTTTGGCAAGCCTATGAAGCGTGGACTATGGTTGTATCTATTACAGATGAAAAAGCTGAAAGTCAGGTGTGGCTAATCAGCGCTGGACTCAGGAGTAAAACCCAGGTCATTTCAAGTATTGAGCCCAAACGCTTGCCCACAGATTCTGGTGTTCCTATTACTCCTGTCAGTTTATGTAGACTCATGAGGAACATCTCTAAGTGAGCAGATTAGTAGGGGATGGCTATCTAAGCTATTTATGATGATCATTCCCTCTATCAAAGTACCTTCCTTCCCTATACGGAGGTTCTGGGGAACATAGTACCATGCTATTAATGACCAGCAGTTGGGTAATGTGGAACATACTTCAGCTGAGGAAAACTGGAAAACAGAATCGAGATGCTGGGAAATAGAGTGGCCATTACCATTGCCCTGGAGACACATGGGTCTTTCTTTGCATCCTGCATCTCCAACTGACTGCCTTAGAAAACTCCATAGTCAACAATTTCCTCATCAAAAAGTACAGATTATGGTGCTCTTCTGTCATATTAATTCTTACAAAGGTTTTATGACATGGCTCCTGCACTCTTAAATTCCGTGATTATCTATACAAGATCTGTACAGAACTGGGCCTATCAATATCCTATCCCTTGGAGTGGGGGGAAGGGCTCAAGATACGCTGAGAATTTATATATAGGTAATAGTTGGTAAAGAGAGATGTGTTTTAGTCACTGGTAAGGTATTCATGCTTCTGTAAAAACCCTCTGCCGTGGAAGCAACTCTGATGAGACTCACTGGGTCATGCAAAAAAAAAAAAGAGAGAGAGAGAGAGAGAGAGAGAGAATTAAACAGAGACTAATTGAGAAGAGTAAAGGGATCAGCTGAAGTGGGAAGGCAAGATAGGGTAAAAGGAGAGACTATGATTAAAATAGATAGATTGTGTGTGTGTGTGTGTGTGTGTGTGTGTGTGTGTATCAAATTGTCATGATGAAATCCACTGCTGTGTATAGCTAAAAATATTCAGAAAATATAGTTGCAGACACATACTTTATATTTTAACATTTTTTTTCACTCTGACACTGTGCCTGATGCAGGTCTCTAGGTGACACAGCATCTCAGTCTGACAGGCTTTCCATCTCACTGAGTGAGTGACCCTTCTGCCTGACTCTCATTATCACACAGCCCACACCCTTCACTCGGGCAGGTCACTACACTGTTGATTTGATTGTAGGTCTCCGTGGAAACCCGCTGCCCGTGGAAATCCTTGGACACTTCAACTGGATACCTGCCAAGTCTTCATCAGGAAGGCACTCCTGCATCACTGGCAAGTTCATTTCTGACGAAGCAGGCTTTCTTTTCTATTGATTTGAACAGAGTTGCTCTCTCTAAGTGTGCCCTGTGTCGGCATAGCTCACCTTGGAAAAGGAACGGGTCAGACTAGAGCAATGGACCACATTTTACAAACTCAAGGAGATTCTTTGTTTTTGATCATTTCTCTTTTTAATCTTCTTTAGTTTTCCAAGGAGGAGGCAGCTGGGACATCAGCTGCCCAGTCTTCCTCACCTGGCGTGGCTTTTACTCTCCAGATGTCTGGGAGAGTCCTGTGCTCAGCAGGAAGGGCTGGACTGCATGATCCACACACGAAGATGCTTCCGAAGCCTCATCTGTTGTTAGTTTTCCCCCTAGAATCTCCAGCTCTGTATCACCCTGGGCTCTGCCCTTTCTGTAGTCATCCAGCCACACAGCTAGATGTGGATAGCTCTTGAGTTGGGCCCCTACATGGAAATGCATGTGAGTACCAGAAAAGAAGCTGTAAATTCTGCATAAGGACAGTGTGTTATTCTGCAAAGCACCTCCATTACTCAGCAGGCAGCCAGTGGTGGTGATGAGTGACCTACAAAAATCACATTTGCCACTTAGCCTGCTAGTCCCAAAGGAGTCCCAAACAAGAGACTGCCGGGCCTGTGGGTGCTGGGTATAGGCTGGATCTTGTATCTACTGGATCAGGATGCCAGGAGAGCAAAGCAACTGGAACAGAGGTTCTCAATGCTAGAGAGAGGCCTGCATGCATGCAAGCCCCCAAAATGGTTTCCCATGGCTCTCAGTAGCACTGGGTGGGGTCTCTGACACTTTTTACTTAAGACCTGTTTTTTGAGCTGACCTAATGCCCATCCCATCTTGGAAAACCCTACTGTACTCTAAGTCACTTGTATTATAAGAGGCTGGAGCTGGGCACGAAGTAGTTGTGACTTAGAGGGACTAACCGCAGAAGTCGCTGGGTTTTGTTGAAGCAGAATAATGCCCCATAGTCAAGGTATTAGCACAAGTATTGTCTCACAACACTAGAAAAGAATGCTCATATCGAGAACAAATAGGGAAAAGATGACAGAAGACAGCCACCCTGACCCCGGTGCCTGCCGCGATGTAAGGCTGACTGTACCAGAGAGGCAGAGGAGAGAGAGCAATCCTGTCAGTTTGCAAAGGAAGATGTTACGCCTGCCATTTTCTTCAAATGTCCCCTTGTGCCAAACCGCAGACTCTGGCTGTTTGCTCTCCAAACACCTCTCCCTCCTACATTTGTACTTTGGTACAAACGGCGGAAAGCTTCCTTTTGTTGCCATGGTACTCCTAACAATGAGCTGTTTTGAAGTGTTAGATATTCTGAAATGGCAGGCTCTGTTTCAAGAAATGAGAGTGCCTCGGGGTTCAGTAAAAATTGCTGACCTTCTCTGCGTCATGGTAATCATGGATCAGCTGAGCCACAATACCAGGAATACATCCCGGGAGACCACGGATCCTGGGTTACAACAACCCACCCCAAATCCGAGACCCTAGTATGTGTGAAGACAGCTCATTTCTGCGGTGTACTTCATTAAAAGGCCTCAGCCCACCCACTGAACGGCCCACAGTCCACAGGGGCTGTGGGTACCTCCCCTCGGGTGGAAGGCTGAAGAACACAGATCTGAATTATGGAAGGTTGTTCTGATGGCCACACGGTGTTCTCTTGGTTTTTGCTTAGCTGTATTTTTCCCCTTCACAAAAAAAATATAAAGAGAAATGGACTGCAAGCTTATCTGCGGAGAGTGCTTAAATTAACACCATGTTTTAAGCACAGCCTGGAAGCAGCCGCGGTTTATTCAAGGCCTTGTCCTTTGTTTGTGGGATGTAAATGTGTCATCCCCTCAGCATTGTTGATGGCCCTAGAATAGTCACAGCTCATTCATCTCTACAACTACAAGTGCCTGGCACATATTTAAGCATTCATTAATGTCTGTCAAGTATTCAAAACTAAAAAAAAAAAAAAAAAAAAAAAAAAAAAACTTATAACACCAGAATTAAACAGACTCCAATTCTAGACAGCTCAGTGGACTTCTGTAAAGTTGGGCTAGGCATTCAGAATAAAAGCCACCGCAGAGCTTCATATTAAATTTTACGCTCTTAGTACTGAATATATTTTATGCATTTATCCATTTTGTAGAGTTTATAAAATTAAAAACCTAAAAAAGTATTCAAAGCTTTAAAAAGTAAGAAAATTACATGCATGTGCACATACTACATGTGTGTTTGAGTGACGTGGAGACGGGTCTAGCTTAGTGAGAAAATGCTGTGAACATCGAGAAAGAGAAAGATGGCGGCTACCTTAGGAGATATATCTCTGTTAGCAGTAAGGGGGCACATGCCCCAGGAGTTTGCTTCCTTTCAGGTCCCTAAGACCTGCAATGTGGGATTCACCTAGCTGAGAAAGAAGGCCAGAATCTTCTGAATGCAGGTCCCTAGGGTGTTCCTATGTGCACTAAGAACTTACTGGGAGATTAAGACAAAAGAGTAAAAGATACCTAAACCTCGGGAGCTTTACATTTCCATGATATACAGCATTTCCTCTCGGTTGTAACTCGCACATACTAAACAGATTGGCATGAAACCAAACACACGCTGGATGCAAACACAAAACGACCTGCCACAATGCCAAAATCTGCGCAGCTAACGCCAAGTGCACTGGAAAGACTCCAGAGAGAGATGAGACTTAAAACGAGAAATAGTCTTTTAAGGAAAAGTAGATGGTTTTGGTTTTTTTTTTTTTCTTGGTGAAAGTTGGGGAGAGATTTTCAGAACAACTTAGGTCCTAAACTCGATTATGTACTGAAATCCTAGCAGTTTATGAGCAGTCTGATATCCTGGTGATATCAGGCCCGAGATGACCAGCTGCCATTCCTGTCTCCAATTGAGGAGAGGACTGCTACAGGGTCCAAACATATGCCCTTTAATCCCATTTTTATGAACACTCACCATGCCCATTCTGCTCCCAGGCTGCCACACTCATATCAAACAACGTTCTGCATGGATATTGGTAGAACTATAAATATAGGTAAAGTCACACACGTTATAACAGATAAGGAATAGATAACTGAATAACAGAATGGAAGCAGAAACATCCAACAGCAGGCGAAGCGACCTCTGTGCTTGCCTTCCTAGCTAGACTCTAAGGCATTCTTCACTTGGGGATGAAAAGGGAATTCTTTTAAAGTTAGTGTCAGATAAAGGGAAACACCAATGAAACCTGAAAAGAATAGCGAAAGGCTTTATAAATACACACCTGACACAAAGGGGTTAAGCAACCAGCCGCCTGTACTTTGGAAAAAAAAAAAAAAATCAAAGGAAGCAAGTTAAGAATCTGCTGTGTCAGTAAGAGCTTAGAGAGGAAGAGAAAGAGAAGGGGGAGGGGTGAGCCTCTGGGGAGATTAGAAGAAGAATAAGGACCTTTTTCTTTTACACCTGCCCCAGCCCCCAGCGTAAAAGAAAAGAGTGGGGCAGATATAAATCCACGGACAAATGGAAGGCACATTAACTAACTGATTAGCAGAAAATGATCTACATGCTGAGCTTTACTCACAGAGAAAAGGAAGGACAAGAAACCAGAGACAATTAGGAGCTACCGCGACAGGCTCAGAAAGCCATAGGGGAGCAAGTGCCAGAATGGGGGGTGGGGGGTGGGGGCTGGCAGCTGGAATGCAGCGAGTTAGCAGGGTCCCTGCCTCCTAGAGCCTAGAGAATTAGTAATAAACCTGGACTTGCCAAGGCTGTCGCGTCAGATGGAGTGGCAGTGTGAGGTTTCAGGGGACTGCAAAAGGGCAGTTCCAAATTTCTCCAGAGGTCCAGGAAACTGTGGATGGCACCAAGAAGTGAGACTATTCAAGGGTATCTGTGTGAATGCACGGTGCACAGAAATAACTGTGAAACACACACTATGGACCAAGAAGGCAAGGCTAGCCCAGTTCATAGGGCAGAGTACACTGCCTGTAAAATCAATGTCTCCATACGTTGAAACTACTTCAGTGGCAAATCAGTCTTGCTCTAGAACTTGCAGAAAGTAAGTTCTGTTGTGCATCACTACTACCATGGTTGAAACATTTACCTTTAATAATCAAGTGCCACATGTCAAGTGCCACACTGGGGTTAGGCATGCCACGTGTGCTCATTTCACTCACCTCTCAGAACAATTTTATGCTTATTCTCATTTTAGAGTTCAAAGACATTCGATGATCTTTAAACTACTACCACTTACATAGGAAAGGCAGAGGAAGAAGGTATGCCCTGATCAGTCTGCCTTAGAGTAAACTTCAGTCACAGCATTTGTTCTCACCAACAGCCAAAAGCTGTCCCTTTACCTCCCATAGCATAACTCATATTCGTGATGTGGGGATAAGTGGAATGCCACTGTGAGTCACTTAATGCCACATGGGTTGCACCTCTGTTAGAAATAACAGAAGCTTGGAATTTTCAGGCTGAGTTTAAATCCCTCTACGACTGCGAGACTTTAACAATCCATGTGGTCCTCGGCTTCCTCAAGTACTAATAAGGAAATCATGAATGGCATATACGATTATTGTAAACTTCGCCCAGCCAGCTCTGTAGATAGCTAGCAGCATTGAAAATCTAGGATTTTTGTCCTCATAAACTGACCTCATTATAACTACATGAAAACGAATCCATGCACTGGAAAGACGGCCCAGTGACTGAAATATCCGCTGCACAAGCCTAAGAACCTGAGTTCAGATTCCTAGCACCCACTGCCGTGAAGTTGGGTGTAGTAATGGTCACTTGTAACCTCAGCACCAGGAGGCAGAGACAGGGGGATCCTGGGGTCTTGTTGATATAAGTGGGGGGGAAGGCTTATAGAGATGGGGGTGGACCTGGGAAGATTAAGAGAGGGAATTGCTGGTAAGTGCGTGCTCAAAGTGCTCAAAGTACATTGCATGAAATTATCAAAGAATTAGTTACTTTTTCATAAGCTTCAAGTGGACAGCAACTCCGTGACGACCTCTGGCCTCTGCATGTATACTCACTCGTGAGTGCATTTGCGTACACACCTGAGCACAGACTTCCAATCCCAAGTGGTTAGCCCTAAGACCAAGAGGGAGCTGTTCTCAGTGAAGTAAACTATCACATACATGCTCACCGGCCACTGCCAATAAAGAGGTTGCACTCATGCACTAGAAATACTTGGGGAAATCTGTGCCTCTTTGTTTTAAGACAATGCATATTTATATTTGTAGACTCAGAAGTTCCTTATTCACTTCATCATTCGCTTCAAGGGTGCAGACTAAATTAAATTTAAGTAGTTTCGTGCTCTCTCCCCACCCTACCCCCCCACCCCCCTTAGGTTAAAACCACTCCTCCTTGAATCTGTTATTATGGAGTTCGCTCACATAGGTGAGGAGCACGAGAAGTGCTGGATGACTGAATCTGGAATGAAGGCTGACAACAAAATAATGTAAAAATCAAGGAAATGGAATAATGGAGAAACTGTCATATCCTGCTCCGGAGAAAGGAACTCCCAGCCAGTCTTTACGAAACACTGCTAAACGGGTTTCTAAGTTTTAAAGTTCGGGGAGTTTAGTGATCATCATACTGAAAACTTTTCCTGTCCTCTCTGGGCCTTGGACCCCAAGGGTTCACTGTAAAGGCACCCCTCTAAGATTTGAATTACCCTCTTCCAAGGAGGCCTTTTCATTAGCAATAGTAATGTTCACATCTGTGTGGCCTATTCCTGCCTACGAGTCATGTGATGTGCATCCATTCTTGACCTTTAGACCACAGGCAGGCACAAGCACTGTTCACATCCACTGTCTGAGAGTCTGAGAGGCATGGAGCCTTGTTGCTCGGCTCAGCTCATCTTTGTCACTCACAGAGAGGCTTCGAATCCAGTACTTAGGACTCTAGTCCTGGAATCTGCTGGGAGTTTTACAAGCCCCAAGAGCTTGCACTTCACAGAACTCCCTGGACAGCAAGACTGATAATCACTGTGCATTTCTTCTGCCAAGTGCTATGTAAAACATCTTATTGATCTTGTTCAAGCCATTCATACCCTCAGAATGTGAGTTCAGTTGTGTACATTTTCGATAGGACCATTTTGAAGGTTGGATAAATTAAGTAGCTCACCCCAGGCCATATGGCTGCAAACTGACCTGAGAACCATCTCCCCCAAGCTGGGTCTGATCCGTGAACATCCACTTATTGAATTACAAAATCAATGTAGTGAGAGCATATTGCTTAATGTTGAAGAACATTGATTTTGTGAAATGTATGTAACCATGAACCACTATATAAACGAAACTTCATAAATTAAAGATCTCGCACGAAGGCCAACGTCTGAGCACAGATACTTAATGGCTTTAGAACTGATGCAGAGCTGGAGTCCCCAAAGCATGAGTACATCTGACAGGGCAGAACCAGAGTCCAGAAGGAGTCTTCGCTGGTACTTTTTGATATGAAGCTTTGGTAAATCAGGAAGGGATAACTGAATGAGGGATCATACAGGCGAGCTGTTTGCATGAGGCAATCTGTCAGAATGGCAGGAGGAAGGGGGGGGGCTCTATATTGTGAGTACATTGCCGCTCCAATCTGGTTTGTCTGGGGAGAATGGAAGGCTGGAGGAACAAGCTCTGCAGACAGCATCCTGTCATAAGAAGGATCCCCCGAATGCTTGGACAAATCTCAGGGCCCCTCCCCCACCCAAAGCACAGATCTCTGGCATGTAGCTTATCCCAAAAAGGACAGACTGTTTCACACTGAGTATCCACTTTAAGGAGTGAGTGGATACAGCCCCCCTCCTCCCCCCAAAAAAAAGCAGAAAGGGAAGGAAGCACTTGAGAGAACATGCATGAGAAAATGGTTGAAAGTTTTGAACCACTATTACAATTTTAAAAAATCCAAAACCATCACATTAGCAAATCCTTAGAGAAGGGATTTAAAGGCTCAGAGGAGACAGAGAGATACAGCAAGATGATGGAAATTCAAAAGTAGGTAGAAAAACACAGTAATCACAAGTTTAAAAAAAATTTAAAAGCACCATAAGAGCAAAGAAATCTTATTGAGAATGTAGCAAAGAATGTGAACATCGGGACAGAGAAAAAGTAAATGAAATGAAAAACTTAAAAACACGAAATCAGAGTGAATAAATAGCTTCCAGGACCAACACAGCAGAAGAAGGAACATGGAATATTTGCACTTCCACTCCCCAACTGTCTTAGGCAGGGTTTCTATTCCTGCACAAACATCATGACCAAGAAGCAAGTTGGGGAGGAAAGGGTTTATTCAGCTTACTTCCATATTGCTGTTTATCACCAAGGAAGTCAGGACTGGAACTCAACCAGGTCAGGAAGCAGGAGCTGATGCAGAGGCCATGGAGGGATGTTCCTTACTGGTTTGCTTCTCCTGGCTTGCTCAGCCTGCTCTCTTATAGAACCCAAGACTTCTAGCCCAGGGATGGCACCACTCACAAGGGGCTCTACCCCCTTGATCACTAGTTGAGAAAATGCCCCACAACTGGGTCTCATGGAGGCACTTCCCCAGCTGAAGCTCCCTTCTCTGTGATAACTCTAGCCTGTGTCCAGTTGACACACAAAACCAGCCAGTACACAAACAGAGGCCCAAACAAAGGAAAAATAATGGCCCTTTGACTCCTGTGATGGTTTGTGATGGCTGGGCCCAGGGAGTAGCACTATTAGAGGGTGTGGCCCTGTTGGAGTAGGTGTGGCCTTGTTGGAGTAGGCATAGAACTGTGGATGTGGGCTTTAAGACCCTCACCCTAGCTGCCTGCAGGTCAGTATTATGCTAGCAGCCTGCAGGTGAGGATGTAGAACTCTCAATTCCTCCTGCACCACACCTGCCTGGAGGCTGCCATGTTCCCAATTTGATGATAGTGGACTGAGCCTCTGACCTGTAAGCCGTCCCCAATTAAATGTTGTCCTTCATAAGAGTTGCCTTGGTCATGGTGTCTGTTCACAGCAGTAAAACCCTAATTAAGACACAACTCTCCTGCTGGGGACCCCATTGAAGAGGAGAAGAGAGATGGCAGCAATGTAAAAGGACAAAGAGCTGCATGGTGAGTTTACACACACACACACACACACACACACAGAGAGAGAGAGAGAGAGAGAGAGAGAGAGAGAGAGAGAGAGAGAGAGAGGGAGAGCAGGTGTCCTAACATCTCCCACTAAGAGGGACTCAGAGGCCAGCAGGAGGGTTAGCAGAAGCCCCAGAAGTCTCAACTAAGCCATGGACCACTTACTGCTGGAGAACCCTGCAGCCCTTGCAGATCCTGAGTCCAGTTAGGGGAGCTGCTGTGTGTCCACACTGCTGCACCCGCATGCAGAGAAAAGTCAAGCCAATGTACCCTATTCTCCAACAGCTACTCCCCAAATCCTAAATACCCACATGAGGCTCAGCCTCCTATAGCCCCACACAATATCCAAGCAGCCCACATCATATAGTTGTTTCATCTGACCGAGGCCCCAGGAAAGTATCTGGAGAGTCTCCCAATCCTCCTACCACCCCGGAAGCATCCACACAACTGCCCTGATGCCTAGTCAGCAGCCAAGTGACCCTACACAAATACTGTCAGCCTTGGGAAACAGCCAGGCAATCAACCTTGACAGCCTTAGGCCAAAGAGGCCCCCAAAGGCTCTCAGGAACAGACAGGAATCCACGCTCATCCACATACAAGCTGGTAAAATATCCCTGCCTTCTCGGAATGGCTTGATCCACTCAGACAGTTAGGAAGCCTGTCCTCTAAGGACCCAGTAAGCAATGGGACTGGGGGTGCCTTGCTAAGGTCACATGACTCCATCAGAATGATCTTCCCTGGACATATAAAAATTGATGGGTCATCTATACCCACAACCAAGAATACTGTGTTCAGAACTGCCAGCAAGCACGGTCCACCTTAGGATATTGCATACGAGCAAGCAATATAATCCCATAATTCCTAGACCCTACGCCACGAAGACACTCACTGATGTAGCCAACATTGACTACAGCTAAAGAAACTGCATAGACATCGAGGACCACTTGAACCAAATCCAGAAAGCATATCAATCAGTACCCTGGGGCACAAGCAAACGGCTTTTGCTATTAAGGTCAAATTGGTACAGGCAAACTGCAATACCAGATGAACATACAAATACTAACACAGGGTCACAAACAAAAATACTAAGGTAACATGATACTTGCAAAGGAATGTACAAGAAGCTGATTTTTAAGAAAGGAAATCAACAAAATACTGAACAAAATTCAGAAGAAAAGTTTCGAGGAAAACGATTCAAAGACAGAGTCAGTTCAACAAAACTGGTTAGAAAACGCATAGCATAAGTGAGAAATTCAACAAAACAAGATTTACAAGAGAGGATCAAGATGAAATCCTGGAGCTAAAGAACTCAGCAAGTTAGATAAAAAAGTATGGCTAAGAGCTGCAGCCAGCAGCCGCTGTAATAAACAATAAAATGTAATAACTAATAAAGAATGAGAAACTATAAAAACAGACAAGGTCACTATAACATGATAAACAGCGTAATAGTAAAGGACTCAACAAGAAGAAATAACACTTGTAAATACTATACATCAGATGCTGCAGTGTCCAAATATATAAAATGCACATTAGATGTAAAGGAGAAGAAGCAAATAGAAAAATAATTGGGGACCTCAAGGTATGTTTCTATCAATGGATGGATCATTGAAATAGAAATGTCAGTGCTGTACAGGTCTTTCCATCTCAATTAATGTAACAAAAAGCAAATCTCCTACAGAACGCTCACAGACCAGACTGACCTAATCCAGACAATCCTTCACCAAGACTCCATCTCCATGATTGTAGATTGTGTCAGGTTGACAATTGCAACTAAAACAGCATATAAGCTGTCCTATTTTAATCAACTACATAATAGAAGATTATAATATTGGGAATACATTATGTTGGCAATGGTGTGGCTGATACATTCTCCTCACATAGATGATGGTCATATAAATTGATTAAAATTTTTGGTCAAATAAATTTTGCATTATCTATCAAAACTGTTTGTCTGTCTGTCTCTGTCTCTCTGTGTCTCTGTGACTCTCTCTCTCTCTCTCTCTGAGTGTGCATGTGTATATGTGGGTGTGTCTGTGGGTATGAGTACATCTTCTTAGCAAATACAATTTTAGGACTTTACATATATGACCAGTACACATTTGAACAGCATGACAGTTGTAACTAACTGAAGCTTTGTTTATAGATGCATTCTGTTGGAAATGTATCCATAGAGAACTTAACAAAACTAATATGATCTTATAATTGAACAGTATGTAGCTATTAATGCATAATGGGTCAGCTGAATATTAATTGATAGGTCTAATCACCAAGGACACTCTATATGGTCAAGTGAAGAAGATCAGACTACAATGCCAATCCTCATATTGTAAAGGGATAAGAGGCATACATGTGTTTTGTGTAGGTATAGGGCATGGCCTGCAGGATATATGAGAATTCACTTGTAGCAACTGCTCTGCAGAAAGAAAGCTAGATGGTGAGACAATCCTACCTTTTACCATCAGCTTTCCTGAACATTTGTATTTCAAATCATGTTCATATATTATTTACTCAAAAGCCAAATAGTATTTGCATAAAAGAGAAAAACCCTATTAACACTTAATGTAAATTTGAGTTACAAAATGACTCCGTTATTTGGCCCCATTGCCCCCTTTCCTACTAGTACAAAGTTCCATCTCTCTGATTCTTGAAGATTCAAATCAGTTCTGAGTGGCTTTTGAGTTATGACGACTGCTTGTGATTATAACTGTTGGACTTAAACCCCTCCAGTTCTAAGTCAGCTAAAATCTCACTGACTGCGGAAGTAAAGGATTTAGAGGAACAAGAAGATACAATCGAAGTGCTCAGGCGGGAATTCTGAAGGTCTACTCCAAACGGGTCACAAACTCTTGTTTTTGCTTATCAGTTTGTTTGTATTGGTTGTTTGCTGAGGTACTCTTACCCTGATTCCCTACCCTTACAAAAGAAAACCCATTATGTATGTTAGGAGATGTATCATAACAGTTCTCTGGGGAATTTTTGGAAACTTTAGGTGAGGCCTAGCTAGAAGAGGGAGATAAGATCATTGATGCATGTCTGAGGGATGGGTACCTTATCCCCAGCTCCTACTTGTCTCTCTTAGACTGCTTCTTGTCTAGTATGGTGTGAACAGCTTTTTTCTGCTAATCACTCCTGTTGCTATGACTTTCTTACCAAGCACAGGAGGTCAAGAAACCACAGACTGAATCCTATGAACCTTGGAGCCAAAATAACTTCTCTTCACTCCAACTCCCACACAAGGGAAGCAGAAGATTCTCAAGCTGTGGTGGTACATACCTGTCACCCCATACGGGCTAGAAGACCACCAGTTTTGAGGAGGTCATGTGTGCCAAACAGCAAGATACTGTCTTATGAAAACAGATAGAAAATGAAAATAAATGTCTCTGTCAGATATTTGGTTACAGTAATAAGAAAAGTAACTGAAACCGAATATTGGTGTCTCGAGTGAGTCTCTCCCATTTGGTTCTTAGGCCTTCACAACTAGTTTGGAAGAAGTTTGTTGGAAGAATTTAGAGATGAAGGCCAGAGAAATACTAGACTGTTGTTAGCAGATCGTATTTACTGATGCAGCTGGGAGTACGGAAGACTAGACTCTCACAGGAATGTGGACCATAACGATGCACCCATGAAGTTTCAGATAGGAGCCAGAACTCTGATGAAAACTGAACTGGAAGCTATTTATGTTATACTCTGGTCAATCATTTCTCTCCATCTTGTCCTCGTGGGAGGCGGAGTTAAGGTGATCCTGGCACATGATTTGGCTGGTTTCCTTTAGTCAGACTTACAGGAATAATAGGAAGTAAAAAGCAAGAGGAAAGCATGCTTTATAACCATAAAAGGAGTAAGCTACAAGCTGTGGACAAGAAATACATGGCTGTTAAGATATTAGTAAAGCCACGCCAACGCTATGCACTAGGGCAATAGAAAGATAGTCTCAAGGCATCTCAGGATTAACCAGACAGCCTGCTACAGGTACTAGAATCTACGTCGTTAAACTCATTAAGAAGAGAGAGCTACTGAAGCAGTACCAGTTTTTTGTTTGTTTGACAAGGGTACCTACAGAAGTAACTTCTTGGATTCAGCTGCCAAAGCTCTTAAAGGTCCAGACCCCATGGCCCAAGGAATCACAGCTACTGCTTGAGGTGACTAGGGGACTGTTGTGTTATCTATGCACTGTGATTCCATGGGCACGCAAAGCAGGAGAGCAGGTGGGATCACGACATTCCCACCAAAACTCTTAGGAAAAGCCACTCAGTGGAGGGCATACATCATGTCGAAGAGGCATGTTCCCTACCAGAAACTCCTTGAGAGGAGGGTCAGGCCGTAAGGGTAAAGCTTCAGTTGTGAGGCAAACTCAGCGATATTACTGACATCGGGAGTATGGAGCATCTACTGAGGAGAGCAGCAGGAAATGACTAAACTAGAGTAAGACAGAGGCCATATGGGTGAGGTTGCCCAAGCCCCTTGGAACTCACAGTGTACACCCAGCATGCTTTTTCTATAAGACATTGAGCTGGGCAGTGGTGGCACATACCTTTAATTCCAGCACTTGGTAGGTAGCAGTAGGTGGATTTCTGAGTTCCAGGCGAGCCTGGTCTACAGAGTGAGTTCCAGGACAGCCAGGGCTACACAGAGAAACCCCGTCTCCAAAAACCAGAAAAAAAAAAAAAGACATTGAGCCATAGGATCTACTGTTTGTCCTGCTGACATTTGATCTAGCATTAAACAGATCCTTCCTAGCCATTCTCTAGTTCTTCCCTTGAGATGAGAATGTTTATTACGTGCCATTGAATCTTAGGAGAGCTTTCTTTTTAATCTTACGGGTATTCATAGACAAGGGAGTGCTTCGACTTATAGGCTCTGGACTTCTAGTTTTGAACAATCTTAGAGTTGTTAAAACCTTGGGGATGCTCAGGGCAGGACTGAATAAGTGTATTTCACAATAGGAGATGGCCATGAGCCTTTCGTGGCAGGAGATTGAACATTACATTTGAATAGGACATGTCTTTCACAGGGTCATGGGTTTTATTTAGTCGCTAGCTGGTAGCACACATTTGGAAAATGTCAGCATCTGTTAAGAGGTGAGCTATCACTGAGGGAAAAATCACAGGACATATGTTTTCAAATGAACCTTGTCCCGGACCCATGCCCATATTCACTTCCCATTCACAGTGTGTGAATGGCTGTCCTTCACCATCTCTTCTCCCCACTGTTATGTTCTGCTTAAGTACATGCGGCCAACCAACCGTGGACTGAACCTTCTGAACCCATGAGCCAGAACAAAACATTCTTTCTTAAACATTTGTTCACAGTGACCAGGAAAAAAAAAAATAATGAATCCCGTGCCTCATGCCATCTCTTACCTCTGTTCCTTAAGCCAAATGTAAGTAGGCTGGAAGGAGAAAAACCACACACACAATGACTATAGCAGTGTCCTTTTTCTAAGACAGTAAAGTACATCTAGTTGGATTTTGTTGGTTCCAAGATTCCCTGACTCCTGACATTTAATTTGCTATGTGCCTTCAGCTTATTTGGGGCTCTGCGGAACAGAAATTACTGTATGGGAGCAGAGCCTCCAAGAAGAAGAGCCCGGTCAGTCTTCATGACCTAACACTGAGAAGAAGGCAGACGTTAGAAGTGATGAAAAGGAGCAGCTTGCTCAGAAATGGCTGGAAACATTTCTTATCCTGTCCTCTGCTCCCCTTCTGCCTTCATTAGCACCTAAAGCATTTTTAACATATAAAATTTAATCTCCAGGAGTGTTAGCCATGTTGGTTTTTTTTTATTTGTTTGTTTTTATTTTTCTTTAGGGGGTTCCCATCAACTCTGATGACACAGGGAGCCACACTGCCACGGAACACGCCTGGAGAACAGGGGAGGCTCCGGGGAAAGCTGAAGGACCTCACTGCTCACAATGAGGTGAGCTCCATTAGAGCAGGCTGTATCTTATCATCAGAGGCAAGAAGAAATCACACTCCCAAGTTTATGTGGCAGAAATATAAAGATAAGCTCATTCCTTCCTCCGTTGCATAGCAAGCTGAGCACATACTGGGCACTGGTCTCCAGAAGAAGAACCTGACCCGTGGTGCCAAATAGGTGGAAAGTCCGTACTACACTGAGGGGAGCGCAGTCTAGTCCGTAAGATGCGACAACGCACGTGGAAAGAAATAGAAGATGAGTTTAAGACCTTATCCAAGCTGACGGTGCTTACTCACATTCAGGAGCTCACAGGCATTCCTATATACCGCATTTGCTGAAAGAAACTAGAAACTGCAGGCACCAAGAGGCCGCTAAGACAGGACTTTCCACAGGGCCTCCAGAGTGTTCTTGATCCTTCGGGAGAAAAAGAGGAAAGTTGAGCTCCGAAAGCCCTTGCCTTGTTTCTGAGCGTGCTAAGTGTGTTAGCTGATAGATATCCATAGACCTGTCTCAGGGGTGGAAAGCTGACTCAGGACCAGTGGGAGAAAGATGGTGAAGAGTTTAGACCTCTCTTTGCTATTTAGATCACTCAGATCTGAGAACGGAAAGTGAGGAGAATAGAGTTTAATTTTTTTCTCTCTCTCTCTCAGCTACTTCCAGAAATTTAGCAGAGATGTGGAGAAGAGAAAAACCAGAGTGGAGTGGGACCCTCATGAGAGACTGTCTGCAAATAATGGGACCTGAGCTGACCCAGGAGCCAAAGAGACGGGAGGAAGGGCGTGTCAAGGAAGCAAACCATACGACCCAACCCTTGGGAGGCTGGACTGGACTTTACCTGAGGAGCGTTGGATGGGGCCTGGGACACACATTTGTGGACTGGAGAGCTTTGGGAGCCCTCCCATTGAAGGGCCAGCCTGTAGAAGGTCAGGAGGCCCTCATGTTTAAAGATAGCAATTTAAAAAACAAAACAAAACAGAATTGTTAAATATGCAGGCTTTTCTCTTCAGCGCAAGGACTATGCATACCTGTTTCTCATGCAGAAGGCTGGGAGTGGGTGTGGTTTAAAAGCCTGGTACAGATAGTAAATCTGTACAGCTAGGCACCACAGGAATGCTCATTACAAACCTTGCCTCTCTGGGCCCTTATCCCGAGCATTGTCTCTCATCAACCGATCCCATGCTTATGAAAGAGGACACACACATGCTTTGCAAAAGAGATATGCTTTGTAAAGGAGTTTCGATGTAGCCTTACATCGAAACCTTTATTGTGATAACTGTCATGAGGAAACCTTTTACCAGAGTTGTATGGTCTTCAAATATGTCAAACAAACACACAAACAAACAGTTTAGAGTCAGACTCCAGAAGTCTGAAGCAGCCCAAGTAAGTTCTCCTGAGCCGGATTTCCTTCTTGTCTCTCTCAGTGTGTCTCCCAGGAGGCCTTAGCATTTGTGGGACTTCCATAACCAGCCTGAGAGCCACCTATCTAGAATTAGCCCTTCCATACCTGGAAAGCTCACTGGCCTTCTGATTTCAGAATGTTCCAGTAATTTGCAGTGATATTCAATATTTAAAACCAAAACCTTTCTAGCCTGTAAAGTTGCAGCCACGCTCCTCAGTCTAAGCGGTGATGAGCACCCAACGCAGCAATCGCCGGGACTCGGTCTAAGTGGCGATGAGCATCCAACACAGCAATCACCGGGATGCGTTAAATGGGTTCCCTCAAAAGATAAAAAAGATATGAGACCATTCACGTAGTATCTGCAACTGAATTCATGATGGAGGGAAACTGATGCTGACTTCTGCTTGAAGGTTGGAACTTTTGGGGCTCCTGAGTAACAAGGATTCCAATGTGAGATTGATGAAGGGCCCACTTACCCCCTTTGCATGGCAGACTGTGGTATTTTTCTCATTTTATGATTGTAATAATGGCCATAAATAATTTCCATTTAAATTCTTGAAAATATAGGAGGCAATTCTATTTCAGATAGTGAGCCTTGATTTTTTGCTTTAAAAAAAAAATTAGATTAATCAGAAGTACCCTCTCTATGTTTAAAGTGAGTCCCACTGCCAATAGAAAGTTGCCATTTCCATAACCTAACAGCCATGGTGTCATGGAGCCAGGACGTAACAGTTCCCATAGGTTCTGTGTGCTCTTTCAGCAAAGCAGAATCCCCAACCCAGACGCCGAGACCTGAGAAGACCGGGGGCTTTGGGGGGTTTCTGTGTTTCTAAGAGATTAAGAGAACACAAGCCTTACCTTATCTAAGTTTTCATATTCTGTAGTTTAAGATGCTCTCAGTTAAATACGGTGGGAGAATATCACATGGAAAATGACTTTTATTACTACTCTGATCTAATATCCGACCAAAGCAAATGACAGAAAGATTAATTTTGGTTTTCAGTTTGAGAGGCAACAGTCCATCAAGGCAGAAAAGGCAGGAGGCAGGATCTGAAGACGGCTGACTATACTGTGGACACTCAGCAAGCTAGGCTGTAAAACCACAACGTCCACCTCCAGGGACTCATTTCCTCTGGTGAGGTTCTACCTCCTAAAGGTTCCCCAACCTTCCCAAACAGGGTGACAATCTGGGAACCCAGTGCTCAAAATACCTGAGCTTATGGGAGACATTTCAAACCACAAGTTTTACTATCTACCATTCTGAGAAGCATGGTAAAGTTCCTGAATCTACTCTCTAGCCTTCCTGGGAAATGGCGTATTCCCATGGCTAGGGAATGTACAAAGTATATGCTACCGTCCCAATCAACAATAATTTCAGTTACCAAGTCCACTGTTAGAGTAGTGTGCCATTTACTTTAGAGTATCACTTATTTTACTTAATTGCAACCCCAAACACACAAGCACCGATGCCGGGAACTCGGTGCATCCAACAGGGCTTCCCTGAATAGAAAGGTAATGAAATACTTCATGAGAGTGCTCATTCCCATAATTGTTCTATGTTACTAGCTATCATTTTAAAATGTACTTTCTCTTTCTATTCTATTGGGTAGTTTGAAGAAAGTGGGCATTTTTTTCTTTGATTCCAGTAGAGTTCAGCAGCAAATCTGAAGGGATAGTGTCAGTATTCCTTCTTTGTTCTGTAGCCTTGGCACTTTATCGTGGCATGACGTGGAGCGATTCTGTCCTGGTTGTGCTTACTTGGCAATGGAAATCTTCCTGTATTTGGATGCCCGTTTATTTCCCTAGATGTGGGAAGGTCCCTGCTACAATTTCACTGATTGAAGGTTCGAATCCCTTCGTTATGCTCCAAAGGCCTCAATTTCCTTTATTTTTACTTGAATATAAATTTCTCAATCTCACCTTAAATTCCAGATATTCCCTCTTCTGTCTGGTCTAGTCTACTAGAAACACCTTACACTGAATTTTTTTTTTTAATGTAATTTACTAAGCTTTTCATTCCCAGTATTTCACAACCCTGGCCCCAATATCTTTGTGTTTTTGCAGGTCTCTACTAGTTAGATATCTTCCAAGATTTGAATTGATTTATTTAACCCATTCATTCATTTTTGAGTCTGCTTTGAGGTCACCAATTATTTTTAATATCAGATTTTTAAGTTCTGTGTTTACTATCTCAACCATTTCAATATTGTTTGATTTGGTTATTAAAGAGTTTAATTGATTTTTTAAAAAATAAAATAGAGTCTTAATATACCTACATTATAAAGTAAATATTACCAAATATATGATAACAAACATATATGATATATCATATATAACAATATAGCATACATCATGAAGATCAAACATACATATATATGTGTATATGTACACACACACACACATACACACACACACACATATATATATATATATATATATATATATAGAGAGAGAGAGAGAGAGAGAGAGAGAGAGAGAGAGAGATTGGCAGGCAGAGGTAGAAATATTAAAAATCCAGAATATGTCATAAAGGATTTGGTGCTGTCCAAGCTCTCAGAACCCTTCCCCTGAGAAGAAAACTAGACCCACACACATAGCTAGTTTGATCCAACACATATGCTTTCATTAACTCCCATCTCCATAACCGTATGTAAATTTGTGTTTTATGCATACGTATAAAAATAGTTAATAGCATGTATTTTTAAACGCTATCACAGACTTAATTTTTTTTTATTACGATTGGAGGATATTACGGCAGTTCTGTGGCCCCTAAATGTATTATGGGACTGAGACACTGTCTACTGTACTCACTTGGCCAAGATAAGGGCCAAGATTTTAAAAGTGATGATAGTGTGAAAGAAATTAAAAATGTGAAAAACCTAAGGTCACTGAGGGGACAGACTGGTGGGTTTAAGAGAACTGCAGATGTGCCTTTTCCATAGTCCCAAACACAGTTGTGTACCTGAGAAGCTCTGAAAAATTACATTCCTAAAGTTTAGAGACTGCTTATTTTCTATTCGGGCTGATTACAATTTGATGCAAAGCACCGTGGGTGATCGCCCTCCAGGAGCCAATGTTTTGTGATTACTTTGCAATTGTGTATGTACAGCCGCTATTTCCTACACGCTCGCTGCATCAATTCAAGCTTCCAACTGAATTCTCGAGGAGTGACTTCCTTTGATTACTTGTAATCGGCCATGTCATGTCCACAGTCTCTCTAGCTCTTCTTTCCAGTAGTCTCTATGGTTACCAGAGGACAGTCCTCGCCAGCTGGCTTGGCCAGGCTCCACAAACAGCCTGGAGAATTATAGACAATTGCATATCGATTCATTAGAACATTCCCTCTTCACCTGGGGCTACACCTGCCTTTCTGGCTTGAGTTCTCACATCAACCAGTCTGGCACACTTGCCTGCCAGGCAGTTACTAGGACTTCCTCAGAACGGCAGAGTAAGTCTAGACTGTGAGTCCTTGTCCACCCAGACATTAGGTAAGAGAGCATCTGCCATTTGTGATGTTCTTTTGCCTTTGTGTCATAAAGGTAAAGTATTTTTAGGCAATCTGAGTGTTGAAATGAAACAGGCTTCCTTCCCCCTTCTACAAGCTGAAATGGACAAGACATCTGCTTCTGGGAAGGAAGGGAGGAAAGAAGGGAGGAAGGAAAGGAGGGAGGGAGGAAGGAAGGAAGGGAGGAAAGAAGGGAGGAAGGAAAGGAGGGAGGGAGGGAGGGAGGGAGGGAGGGAGGGG
>NW_022196891.1:64172245-64173795 GCF_008632895.1 Mastomys coucha
GGGAGGGAGGGAGGAAGGAAGGAAGGAAGGAAGGAAGGAAGGAAGGAAGGAAGGAAGGAAAGAAGGGAGGAAAGGATATTTCTTCCATAGATTAGTGACTGTTCCATACAGGAATTGGGGCTCCTGCCCTGTGTGTTTTCACTCCAATGGCACACCAGCACTGGACTGCTTTCGCTTCTGTGAGGGGCGTTTGCTCATTGATTCTCCCTCTTTAAGCCAGTTCCCGCTCCTTACTGCCTATTACATTAGGACGGTTTTATCTAAGAGGGATAACTAATATCAGTGGAGTACTTACTGGTCCTCGGGCCCTTTCTCATCATTATCTTATTTAATCCTCACAGCACTTAGAAGTGGAGGTAATAATCCTCAGATGATAAGGAAATAAGGCTCAGAGAAGAAAGAAGTTGAAAGGATTCCACCACAGAAATGAAAAAATAAAAGGAATAGGAGACAAAAACCATGTCCTGAAAGCTAAGGAAATGTTATTGCAAAAAGGGAAACTGTTCCTTAATGAGGAACACCCCCTATTCACCACAAAAAAAAAAAAAAAAGGAAGGACAGACAGAAAGCTGGAGTTTTATATAATAAATGAGTTAACATGGGAGCTCTCTATTCATGAGTCTGACTGGAGTCATGCAGAATAATGGTGGTGACTGCATCTTGGAACATGCAACCACACGAAGACAGTGTAGTTCTCTGTGTTTAGGAGATCCTGGGTCACAAAGTAATTCAGGAGACTACTCAATAGTTGCAACTTCCAGGGAGCACATGCTGAACAGAAATTCAAAATTGTCAGTTTTGCTCAAGACAAATCTCACGAATCCCTGGATAGCTCAGAAGAGCTGACAACCCTCCTGGGAGAGAGAGGAAGCCCGTAACACATTCTCCTACCTGCTCTTGTTAGTGATGTTTACGAGAAACTGGCTGAAACATCTGTGGAGAGTGGTTGTTCACAAAGGTCAGTTGGTCTGGAGTTCAGACATCTTCAAGACAGATGAATAAGGCAGTGCTGGTGTGAAGGATTATATTGGAGAAAGAGCTGGGAGTTAGTTGGCAGCGCTCTTTGACTTTCTTTTAAAGTTCTTTAGCTTGGGTGCTGGCTTTGGGGGGGAGTATTATCCGCTGCCTTGGCTCCCTGAAGTAAGTATGATCTCTGCATCTTACTAGACTTCCTCAGGGTTTAGACATAACCCTTTATGGCTTAGATCAAGCTGTCCGGCTACAGGCTACAAAGCTGATGCAGTTTTCAGGATGAAGGACCAGCCTAAAGTTTGAATAGATCTCCAGGTAGCCAGCTTTTAGCTCAAGGGAGAATCAGGAATAAACAAAAATTAGAGGAGAAAGGTAATGTTAAGGATGGTAGCTAGATAGTAAGAGATTGAAATTTTGGCATATACTGTGAAAGTCCAGTTTTAATCAGGCATGGGGGGGGGAGAATCACTAAAATCATTGTCAGAGAGGACAGTTTTCTTTCTTTCTTTCTTTTGTTTTTGTTTTTGTTTTTGTTTTGTTTTTCGAGACAGGGTTTCTCTGTGTAGCCCTGGCTGTCC
>NW_022196891.1:64173915-64175765 GCF_008632895.1 Mastomys coucha
AAAAAAAAAAAAAAAATGGATAATCTGATGGAAAGTTGCCCACAAAGAAACTGTGTCTGCAGGGACTGGGGATATAGCTCAATGGGTAAAATATTCTCTGTGCAAGCACGAGAACCCGAGTTTAGATTCCCAGTACCAATATCGGAATGCCAGGTGTGGCGGTGTGTGCCTGGAATACTGCCACTAGGAAGAAGAGATAGGATGCTAGAGGCTTGGTGCTCACCCAGTCTAGAAACTAGTGAGTACCAGGTTCACTGGAGACCATGTCTGAAAAGATAAGTAGAGATTAATAGAGAAGGATAGTCAATATTCCCCTCTGGCATGCACATGTGCACATACTGATAACCTACACATGTACAACACACACACACACACACACACACACACACACACACACACACACACACGCACACGAAGAGTGCAACTATGGCTGGAATTTTTGGTGTGAATGAATGTAAACCCTCCAAAAAATTTAAACAAAATGCTTCTAAATATAATGATTAACCCTATTTTCAAAGAATAATAGATGTTATACTTAATTTTAAAAACTAGGGTAAACAATTTTTTATGTCTTCATTTATGTTGTCTTCAAGTTTAATATCTTATAAACCAGATATATAACATATCTCATATTACATATAATATCAAATATGTCTAATATAATGCAATAAATCAAACATATATCACAAAAATACCAAACATGTTATTAAATACCAAAAACAGTAAAAAGATTCAATAATCCAGGGATAGGTCCTAAATACGCAACATGTTAAATAAAATTCCTTAGGCTGAAAAAAAAAGTACATGAAAAAATCCCAAGCCTAGAAGATGCTAGATTTAAACCAAAGAGACAAATCTTAGACTAGAGCTATTAAGGGCACATGCTGCTCTTGCAGTGAAACAGAATTTGGTTGCCAGTACCCACATCAGATAGTTAACAACTATACTGATGTACCAGTAACTTTAGCTCCAAGCTACAATGCCCTACTCTAACCTGAGCAGACACTCACACACATGTATACACACACAAAAGGGGGGACAGGGGAAGGAGCACATGTATACATAAATAAAATTTAAAAAGAAAAAACTGCAGCAAATAATATTTATAAAATATCTGAAATTGTCACATACAGTATTGCTGTTTTAACCTACTCTGAATCTAAAATTTAGATCCTAAACTGTCCCCCAGAAGCTCATGTGTTAAAGTCTCAGTCTCTTGCCTCTCCCCCTATAGGGAGATGCAGAACCTTTTGGGGAGGGATCTGTACTGGCTGGTTTTGTGTGTCAACTTGACACAGGCTGGAGTTATCACAGAGAAGGGAGCTTCAGTTGGGGAAGTACCTCTATGAGATCCAGCTGTGGGGCATTTTCTCAATTAGTGATCAAGGGGGTAGGGCCCCTTGTAGGTGGTGCCATCCCTGGGCTGGAAGTCTTGAGTTCTATAAGAGAGCAGGTTGAGCAAGCCAGGAGAAGCAAGCCAGTAAGGAACATCTTTCCACGGCCTCTGCATCAGCTCCTGCTTCCTGACCTGGTTGAGTTCCAGTCCTGACTTCCTCTGGTGATCAACAGTAAGATGGAAGTAAGCTGAATAAACCCTTTCCTCCCCAACTTGCTTCTTGGTCATGATGTTTGTGCAGTAATAGAAACCCTGACTAAGACAAGTTGGTACCAGAAATGGGGTATTTCCTGTGACAACCTGACCATGTTTCCACTGTGGAAGGACTTTGGAACTTTGAGCTAGAAGAACCACTGGATGTTGAGAACTCTGTACAATGTTCTGTGGGAGCTTGAAAGATCATGTTGAGAACAGTGCAGAGATGGAGGCCTGGCTTGTGAAATTTCAGAGGGAA
>NW_022196891.1:64176873-64187701 GCF_008632895.1 Mastomys coucha
GGCTAAGACAGGATCTAATGGGGGAAGTTTAGGTCTTTGAAAGGTATGACCTTACAAGAAATGGAGCCCCAGTCCCTTCTTTTCTCTCCTTTTGCTTCCTGCCAGCACAGAAAATATGAGCCTCCTTGCCAAGTGTTCTTGCCATGCTATGCCATGCAGTCATAGGCCTTAAAGTATCAGGACCAACTAGCTAGGAACTGAGCCAATGTAACCTTTCTTCTTAATAAGTTATTAATCACAGGTGTTACATCATAGTAACAGAAAGTAGACTGATGACCTGGCCTGCAGGTCCAGTAATTCGGGGGAACGAGGAGGGTCACAACCTGTGAATAAAGAATGGGCAAGAGAGACTACAGGACTCAAGGAAGCATTGCTTGTCAAGAGCCGTTTACTTCGTGCAGCCGAGCATATTTAAAGCAAAAATCTTGGAGGGGGGAGAGGAAGGAGAGAGATGGAGGGTTACAAAATCTTCTGGGGTTGAGCTCCGGTGTGACAGGTGAGGAGGGGGTGGATGACAGGTGGAGAGGGGGTGGATTTCCGTGAATGTTCTTTTCCCAGGGCCAAGCCGGATCCTTGTGATTGTCAGGCAAGATGTTAATCTCAGGGTTCACATCCTGTGATTGTCAGGCAGGATGTTAATCTCTGGGTTCTCATCTGTAGCCCGCGCAGTCGTCTTGCCAGTAAGAAGACATGCAGACACTAGGATACTTCTGCAGCAAGCATTTATTGCATCATGAAGAGGAAGACCCCGAGCCACTAATCGGCACTGCTTATATACACCACAGCGTGGCGTGTCCGCCCATGATTGGCTGTTTGCTCATCACCCCATGTGACGGCCCAGGATGGGCCGTGACTTGGTGCCTTTTCACTCTACACACTTGCGCAAACAGTTGTTTACCAGGAGTTGACAGCGGATGTAGGCGCCATCTTGTCAAGGCGAATGCCTCTCCAGCTCTACCGCTCTCCACACACATCCTTGTGATTGTCAGGCAGGATGTTAATCTTCAGGTTCTCAATTAGCTGGGGCAGGATATTTATCTCAGGGCTCTCATGGTTCCCAACAGACTGACATGTTTAAACTCAAGCAAATGACTACCAAGACACAAAAAAAGAAAAGTGGCATAGAGCAAGGGCTTGACAAATACCTGGGAATGCCTTTTAGTGTATGGTTGTCAGGCATTCGGGTTGTTAATGTCAGCCATGCCAACCTGGTGCAGTGGTTTGAATAGGAATGTCCCCCATAGACTCCTATTTGGAGGTGGGGCCTTGTTGGAGGAAGTGAGTCACCATGAGGGCGGGCTTTGAGGTCTTACATGCTCAAGCAACACCCAGTCTGACACACAGTCTACTTCTGCTGCCTGTGGATCAAGATGTAGAACTCTCATCTGTCTGCACAATGCCGTGTTTCTCGCCATGATAATAGGCTAAATCTTCTGAGATGGTGAGCCAGCCCCAATGAACCATTTTCCTTTAGAAGGGTTGCTGTGTCCATGGAGTCTGTTTACAGCAATAAGACCCTAAGCCACCTGGCTTAAGAAGGTGAAGCCTCCATCTGTTTGACAGTTCTGCAATGTATCAAGCTGCATCGAGCCTAACACCTATAATGACCTTATCTTTCTCTAACAACTCTCTTTCCCAGAGAGAAAGAACAAACCTGTTGTGCTTTTCCAGGCCCTCCTAAAGAACCTCAAATACAATTTTAGCTGCAAAAGGTATCATTCATGATTTGATTTTAGAAAGGCAAAAATCAAAGGTTGTTAGGAGATTTGAATACCCAAGAGAAAAGAATTGGATTTTTGGGTTGCCTGAGGGACAGGATCTTACTATTTAAAAAAAAAAAAAAAACAAGCATAGAAGGCAACGTTGTTGCATAGATTTTTTTTTTTTTTTACCCTTTTCCTAAGTGAGAAAACATATTTGCTTAAATCAACAGAAATATCGTAAAACTGACATAACCCATTGGTTATTCTGTTCAGATGCAAAAAGTCTTTGCTATCTCAGCAGATTACATGAGGGTAAAGAAAATTATTTTTATAACTTTGTATCAAAAAGAGACTGGTAATCCAAGAAAATTTTGTTGTTTTAGTAAAAGTGGGAAGTAAGGTTTTATTTGCAACTGATTAATATTTGATATTGAAGCTCTTTCTGAAATCTTAAGCCAGCCCATCAAATCCTAGTATTGTTGACAGTAAATAATACAATATTTATTTATAACATTGCCCACATCTTCACACATGTTTCTATTCTTTCTGTCTTGATCCTGCTCTGCTCCTTAATTCTGCATCATCCAGTCATTTTAGTTCAGGGTAAAACTGCTTTCTGTTTTCATTAAAGAAAACCAGCTCTGCCTACTTTGCATAAAATGTCGTTCCTCTGCCAATATTGCTCCTACTGGAAGCTCATTCATATATATTGATTGTAACTTTTAACCACAGTAATCTCTATTCCTTAGAGAAACTTGGAAATCAAATAACTGAGAATTGTCTATCACACATCAGCATTTTGCAGATCAGCCAAGCTCCCAGCTTCTAGAACCACATGTCTCTAATAACACAGTACTTCAAACTGGCAAAAAATGAGTATGTTCCTTATCACACTCTAAATATATAGCCACTCATGGGTCAGTGACAAGCAAACTTAAAGTTATTATTGACAATACATATTTCTGCACTCTATCTTCTATAGATATACTGTAAATATATAACAGATGTCTCAGAATTAGTTTAACTTAGCAGCAATGGCAGGTTTTGAGTTATTCAAAGGTCTCCAAAACTATCTTCAAGTCCTCATTATATAAAACCTTGTGAGGAAATATTTTTTTTCAGATTAATGATTCAATTGAGTTAAATACAAACTTATATTTTTAATGATCTTAAACATTAATTAGAAATAATGCCAGTTTATCTGGACAGTAAGCCTATAGAAGCTTAAAGACCAGATGCAAGTAGAGTAAAAAGGTACATTTCTATTTTAATGTTAATAGCTTACATTTTTAATAATCCAAAATTATTTATACTAGTCTTATTTGCCAAAGACCTCCTTGAACTCTCGATACATCTCTGAGTTGGCTAACAGCAGGATTTTCCCCCATGTTGAGGCTATTTAGAGTTGAAGTCCTTGATTCCTAGAAATTTTACTTTATGTAGGCTAAGTTATTCAGGCTAGAGATCTATCAAGAAAATTTAAGATTTAATATGGCAATACCAACATAAAGTAGGAAAATATTACATACTAAAACAATAAGAGGTAAAAATCTCCCCAAAATATAGACAGTAAGCCCCCCCACACACACACACACTATGATTTAAAACTGTTATCCAAGAGTCAAACACAATACAAAATATAAAACTCTAAGCTTTACATGAAAGATCTGTTCTTTTCATAGTGGCCACAAATTCTTATTTTTATTGGATATTTTACTTATTTGCATTTCAAATATTATCCCCTTTCTGGGTTTCCCCTTTGGAAACCCCCATCCCATTCCCCAACCCTGTTGCCTCCCACACCCAGTTCAGCCTCCCGACTTTGGTGGTTTTCGCCCAAGGCGGTCACCTGGGGAATTAAGTCGAAAGACCTTCTACAGACTATCAGCTTATCTCTGAAAGAAGTTGCTGAGAAGTTCATGCTGAGATACAACTACACCTGCGACAATGCCTACTGCCTGAGGCAGATATCCCAGCCGCTGGTGACCTTCGCTAGTGACTCCCTCCTGACTCTTTCCTGACTTCTCCTGCAATATTTATGTTATGCAAATATTTGATTTCTGGATATTTTGGTTTCAGTTCTTACCTGCCTATATAAGCTCAAAATACCCTCAAGTAAATAGTTGCCTTGATAGAACTCTACTTGGCGTCCGCCTCTTTGTTCTCGACCAGTTCTTTTTGCAGGTCCTGTCTAACCTCCGGCTGAAGTGAACACAGACCCGAGTGGGACTGCGGGCCGGTTCTACTCAACACTCCCTGCCTGCTTCTATGAGAGTGCTTCCCCCACCACCACCTACTCCCACCTCACAGCCCTGGCATTTCCCTACACTGGGGCATAGAGTCTTCACAGGACTAAAGGCCTCTCCTCCCATTGATGTCAGACAACACCATCCTCTGCTACATATGTGGCTGGAGCCATGGGTCCCTCCATGTGTACTCTTTGGTTGGTGGTTTAGTTCCTGGGAGCTCTCGGGGAGGGGGTCTAGTTGGTTGATATTATTGTTCTTCCTATGGGATTGCAAACCCCTTCAGCTCCTTCAGTCCTTTCTCTAAATCCTCCATTGGGGTCCCCTGTGCTTAGTCCAATGGTTGGCTGCTAGCATCCACCTCTGTATTTGTCAGGCTCTGGCAGAGCCTCTCAGGAGACAGCTATATCAGGCTCCTGTCAGCAAGCACTTCTTGGCATCCTCAATAGTGTTTGGTTTGGTGACTGTATATTGGATGGATCCCTAGGTGGGGCAGTCTCTGGATGGCCTTTCCTTCAATCTCTGCTCCACACTTTGTCCCCTTATTTCCTTTAGATAGAAGCAACTCTGGGTTAAAATTTTGGAAATGAGTGGGTGGTCCCATTCCCCAACTAGGAGCCTTACCTAACCTCTGGATAAGGTCTCTATAGGTTCTCCCTCCCCTTCGTTGGTCATTTCAGCTAATCTCATCCCCGTTGGGTCCTGGAAGCCTCTTGCTTTCCTGGTATCTGGGACTTGCTGGTGGCTATCCTCAGTTCCGCATTCCCCCTTTGCTCAACACCTCTGTTCAAATTCCCGACCCTCTGTATATTCTTTTCATAGTGGGCACAAATTCTTAACTGTTTTGACTTCAAACTGGACACACACAATACCTGAAAAGACTAATAGATCAGCTTATTTGTCACCTTTCAGGAAACAAGGAAGATAATCTGGCTATATTACATCTATTACATTTACATTAATCTACTGAGGAAATTGATTCATCAGGCCACAAAACCAAGGGAAGCCAGTACCAGATGTTGAGCGCATCCTCAAAAAGGAGTAAAGTCACATGTTCACTATGCCACCAACAGACAGGAGCCCAGGCAGAGTACAAGACCAGGAACTGGGCCCACTGTTGCCTCCACGAAACCCAAGGGAGGAAGGGACCAGATATCACTCTGAGAACTCATGCTACCTACATGGAGGGCAAGAGGACGCAAAGGTGAGGGCCCCTGATTGGTTATACAATGCCAAGTGCTCAGTCCTGAAATCATACACACACAAATAACACGTAGCAGACTGAGCAGGTTGTATTTATATGTTTAAGCATAATGCCTATGCGTAGATAGGTAACAGTAATAACTAAAGGAAGAAAGGCCATGATTTTGAGATGAAGCAAGCGGAAGCACATGGGAGGAATTGGAAAAAGGAAAGGGGAGCAAGTTAATGTGATTATATTTTTTTTACTTATATATTTACATTTACATAAATATATTTATAAAATTTATTAATTACATTAATAACTATTAATGTAATTGTTATTTTAATTTTCATTAGATATTTTCTTTATTTATATTTCAAATGTTATCCCCTTTCCTGGTTTCCCCTCTGAAAACCCCCTTCTTCCCCCCCTTCCCCCTCTCACCAACCCACCCATTCCCACTTCCTGGCCCTGGCATTCCCCAACAATGAGGCATAAAGCCTTCTTAGGACCAGGACCTCCCATTGATGATCGACAAGGCCATCCTCTGCTACATATGCAGCTGGAGTCATCAGTCCCTCCATGTGTGCTCTTTGGTTGGTATTTTAGTCCCTGGGAGCTCTGGGGGTACTGGCTAGTTCATATTGTTGTTCTTCCTATGGGGCTGCAAAAAAAAAAAAAAAAAAAAAAAAAAAAAAAAAAAAAAAAAAGTGAAGGGTAATCCTGCTTGAGTCAGCATGGAATATGCCAAATACAGAAAACAGGAGAGAACAAAGAAGATGGATCTTCTTAGGATGTTCCAACAGAGAGAGTTCATTTTTGTCAAGACAGGGGGAAACAGGATAGAAACTTCTACAGCTGCAAGTAAATAAATGGGCATCTCCCCAAATCTCATGGGTGTCATGAAAAAGAATGGAGACAGATTTTCTCCTAGAACATGGAAGAACAGATTAGTGTTTTCTGATTGGCCACCACAAAACACAAGAGAGTAGAAGGATTTCTGCACCGTGTCATCAAAAGCTTTGTTCCTTTTAAAGGTCAGTTCATTTCTCTCGTCCCTCCAGCTTCCCTGGTCCCAGTTCTGCTTCTAAGCAGACAGACAGTAGCGGCTTAATAAGAGCCTATTGAGCTTGAACTGTGCTGATGGGAGCTACCTGGCAGCGAGGAAGGAACCGACTGGCTGTGCTCCAGAGAGAGGACGTGCAGGTTAGTCTTTGAATGAGAACCATGAATAAATCCGTTATTGGAGTGGATACTTCTCAAAGTTCAAATTTAGCTATGCCCCTGAGAAAGTTAAACAATTTTTCAGAGACTTGGTTATTTTCTTTCATTTCTAACATTGAAAGAGAGCATTTCATGGGCTTTTCTGCACCTTCAGAGACGTAATAACATTGAAGCCCTGTGTGTGCTACAGACCCTTTTCACAGTCACCCTTACCCACTCTCACAATGTTGTCATTATAATTTGGCTGCAGGCCCGTTTCTCTGTTCTGGGATCTTCCTGTTGTTCTGCTTCAAGCTCTGTCTAGAAAGGAGCATGTGTAAATGACTTTTTTGTATAGTTAGTACAGCATGTACTAACTATAGGATGAGGATGAAGTGCTGCAGGAAAGAACCTTCTAGAATCCAGATCCCGACAGTCTGTCCGTATCATTTCCGCTCTCTTGTCATTAGCCTGAAACTGACCACATAACCACACCTAACTGCTAGAAAAGGGCTCGGGTTAAATAACCATGTACTTAGTTTAAATTCAAAGAAGCAAGTCACTAAAAGAAAGGGTACTAGAAATCACACAGCTGACACGTATCTAGATACACAAGGAGCACACAAATTTTTTTTTAAAAAAAATCTTACCTCCAGAACAAGTAATTTAACTAGAAAATGTGTAAGGGTGTGTGTGTGTGTGTGTGTGTGTGTGTGTGTGTGTGTTAATACAGAAAAATTGCAACTAATCATAATGCAGAGTTGTACTCAGTCCCAATGGATACATCTATGAAAGACTCCCGTACCCAAGCCTCAGGAGACATGGTGGAAGAGGGGCAGAAAGACTGCAAGAGCCAGAGGATCAGGGAATTTGCTATAAGACTGTGACTCCTAATAAATCAGATGCTTTACTCATAGGTCTCATCAACATATCTGTCCAAACATGAGCTGAACAAAGATGACACCAATGAGTATGACAAGCTGGTCGGGTGGGGGGGGTGTAGTCCATGAGGCCTCCTTCCTACACACACACACAAAATATAGACAACTAAGAAAAGCTGGGAGCCAGAGAGGTGGTCTTCCCCAAGGACAAGCAGACCGATTGATCTTTCAATGCCAAATGGTCAGTCCTGAAAATATACCTACATGTAGCATTGTACAAACTCAACAAGTTATATTTAGGAGTATATATGTACATATACAAATACAAATCTGCATGCAATAACAATTACTAAAAGAGACCATGAATTTGAAGGCGAGGGAGAGGAAGATATGTAATGGTTTGGAGGAGGGATATGAAAGGGAGAAATGTTATAATTAAATTATAATCCCAAAAATTAAATATATATGTGTGCCTAGACATTTTACTGAAAAGCATATATGGATATCAAATACACACAGAAAAAGAAGCTCCATGCCATTAATCATTAGGAAAGTAACAATTAAAAGCACAAAGGGTTATCTGTACATGGTTGTTGGATGGCTTTAAAAAAAAAAAAAAAACAATTGTGATGTAACCATAGGGATGTGAGATAAATCCCCAGCACTCACATTAAAAGCTATGCCCAACAGTGGGTTCACTAATCCAAGGCTGGGGAAGGAAAGGCAGAAAGATCCCTGTAGTTGATGAGCAATTCTAACTGCTTAGTAGGTTCCTGAGGAAGACATTAAACATCAACCTATGGCCTTCACACCACACGTGTGTATGCGTTCTCTCTCTCTTTCTCTCTCTCTCTCTCTCTCTCTCTCTCTCTCTCTCTCTCTCTCACACACACACACACACACACACACACACACACACACACTAACTTCAGACACACATGCATAGACACACACAAAATAGTTGTCAGCAGCACAAAGTTGTGTGAGGACATGAAGAACCTGAACCCCTGTGCACTGCTAGTGAGAATGTAAAACAGCAAAAGTATTCTGGAAAACAATTTGATGAGCTCTTATAGAATCAAAAGTACATCTGTCATGCAACCCAGAAGTTGTTCCATACTTTCCTCCCAAATGAATGCACATAGCCCTTAAGAACCTGTGGTCCATATTTGGAAATGATCAGATCTTTAGTAAGTAAACCAGGGCCTACCCTTACTATGAAACCCTAATCAAATTATTGGTACATGCCACCACTTGGATGGATCCCAAGGGAATTATGCTGATTTTTAAGACAATCCTAAAACACTTCATACTGTATGGTTCCCTTCACGTAACGTTCTTGAAATGTCAGAACTACAGAAACAAGAAAGAGATTGGTGATTTGCAAGGCTTAGGAATGGTGGGGAAGTGGGTGGGATTGAAGAGCATCTCAAGGGACTTTTGTGGTGGTGGAATTGCTCTGCACGTAAACAGAAGCATGCAATGGAAAGCAAGCCAAACAAGGGCTATATAACAACAGGGAGCTAAAGAAGATAGGACATCACAGTGTCTGTGCCATCTACGAGCCCTGTTCCTGTGCAGTAATAAAAGGAGGCTGCCCCGGCCTTACCTCATCTCTTCTGTTGTTCTCCTAAAATCTACTAGGTGACATAAGAAAATTAGCATATGACAGCAGGTATCTCCCCTTCCCACCCCCGTCCCAAAGGGAGAAGCCATGAAAAGAGCAGCTGTTTCTTTGCTGGTTAAATAAGGAATTTTTATTATCCCATAAGAATTCCCCATGGAAAAGATTAGAGAATTAGAGATAAACTCATTTTTACCAAATAACAAACTAATAAGCTGAGCACTTGGGAGCTTGAACAGAGCAAACAACAAGGAGGTTATTTTCTCCTTTAAGCCCTGGGTGTATGAATCATTTAAATAGCAAAAGGGATTCTTGGAAACAGCAAACATAAACTGTTTTAATTATCTGAGCTTTCCGAGGTAAAGAGAACTGCATAATAGTGCATGGTACAGAACGGACTGAGGTCTGGTTGACCAGACCGAGAAAGCGCCTTGTACCCTCAGAATGAGGAGGCTTCACTGCCTAGAAAGTCCTTAAATCACCCGTGTGTTGATGTACTCTCCACTGCTGATTGTTTTCTCTTTAATTTCCACATTCCATCAGGAGTACAGAGGTTTCTGTCCTAGGCGTTCTTCAAGCGACAGGCAAGTTTACCTAGGCTAGCAGAAGTACTAGGTCCATCCAGAAGACTGAATACAGCTGCCAAGCTGAAGGCAGAAGAGGAAGAGTAGGGCTCATGAATGGTACTTTTTTTTTTTCTGCTCTGTGGTTCCTTTTCTCATGGGAAGGCACTGCTCACTCGCTCACTAATCACCATAGTTCTATTGCTTTAGAACAAGTTTCCTAGCTAGAGATGAATTCTCCTTTCCCTTGAGTGATTTATCTGGGAGCACCTGGGAAAAAGATTGCAACCCAAGGACATGAGCTTTGGTCCCAGTTTATTGATGCAACCCACAATTATTTACTGAACAACAATTAGTGGCAGCTTGATCCCAGAATGACTCTGACACTTTCTATCAGAGTATCTGACCTTCAAGTCAGCATGGGATCTACGGTAGCCTAAGGGTAGCTCATCACAGCATTGCAGACATTGTGAGCAGCTTTGAGCTTTATGGGTGACCTACATCCTTTGTCATTGAGTCCCTTTTTAGAAGACGGTTTCCCTCAGCAAAATCTGCTCTCTACTATTTGTATAACCAATGATGATTTGTCAGTGTCAGTGGTTTCAAAGTTCTTGCACAACCGAATCACCTGGAAAACTGTTTAAAACAGTTTCTGAGTCAGTACTTCTTGGATGAGGCCCAAGAGTACACATTTCTATAAAGTTCCCGGATGTTGATGCTGCTGCTGCTGCTGCTGCTGCTGCTGCTGCTGTCTGGGGACACATTCTACAAACTATATACAATGGTCTCCATGGTCTTCCCCAGAGTTTCTCCTTCTGTTCCCTGTCTCACTCTTAGCCAAGCATGAATCAACTGATTCATTACCAAATTACAGAAGTAATGTCCTATCTCATCCATGGATTCCACCCCCCACTCAAGAGGAAAGGATAAATAAAACCATCAAGCTGAGCTTGGAGATCAGGGAGGATAAGCAGGGGAAGCAACGTTTAAGGATCAATAGATCTTGCCTAGCATCTCCCACCACTACTCACTCTCAAACACAATGAAATGTTTGGCAGGGCAAAACCCAGTTTCCTCCTTCCCTAGCATGTCAGCATTGCTTCTGTGAAGATCGCCTCGGCATTGCTTCTGTGAAGATCGCCTCGGCAAGTTCTTTTGATCCAGAATTTTATTAAAGAACAACTTCTTCTAGAATGATCACTTTTGGCTATGTTAACTCTAAACCAGAAGGTATTCAGCAGTAAACGACGATGACAACAACTTTGAGGCTTGATGTCCTCTCTGGTCCTCTTGGTGACCAGAGCTGAGGCAAGGATAGGTTAAGATAAGGATCCCAGGGCTGGCGAGATGGCTCAACGGGTAAGAGCACTGACTGCTCTTCCGAAGGTCCTGAGTTTGGATCCCGGCAACCACATGGTGGCTCAC
>NW_022196891.1:64187730-64196132 GCF_008632895.1 Mastomys coucha
TCACAGCCACGAGTAATGAGATCTGACACCCTCTTCTGGTGCATCTGAAGACAGCTACAGTGAATTACGCCGGAGGGAGCAGGGCCGGCAGAGGTCCTGAGTTCAATTCCCAGCAGTCACACACATGGTGGCTCATGGCCATCTATACAGGCACTGTGATACACATAAAATAAGTGAAATAAATCTTTAAAAAAAAAAAAAAGATAAGGATCCCAGAGGTCTGTTGGTGGGAAGAGACAGTGACATCTATTTATGATAGTTTTCTATTGTCAATAAACAAAATGTCCAAAATTTAGCCCCATCTAATAGCATCGATTGATTGTTTTTTCTAGGTTGAAGGTCCAGACATGAATGAGTGAGGTTTTCTACTCTGCCTAGAAATCAATGCAAACATTGGGAGGCATTTTTCCCCCAGGAGTTCCAGATTCTCTTTCAAGTTCCTGTCTTGGTAAGTAGGATTCAATTTTGTAAGACTGTATGACTGATATCTCTATTCCTCTCCAGGATGGCTGCTAGGACTGCCCTGAGCTTCTAGAAATCACTTGCAGTTCCTTGATGGCTACCCTGTCTCCCTCCCAGGGTATCTCACATCCAGAATCCATTCTTTATGAAGGCTAACAAAAAAGTGTCTCCTATGGGGCTGCAAACCCCTTCAGTAGCAGAGAATGGCCTTGTCAGACATCAATGGGAGGAGAGGCCCTTGTTCCTGTGAAGGTTCGATGCCCCAGTGTAGGGGAATGCCAGGACAGGAAGCAGGGTTGGGTGGGGGAACACCCTCATAGAAGCAGGGGGAGGAAGGATAGGATAGGGGGGCTTTGGAGGGGGAAACCAGGAAAGGGGATAACATTTGAAATATAAATAAAGAAAATATCTAATTAAAAAAACTAAAAAAGGAAAAAAGTATATCTTAAAAGTAAAATGAAAAAGAAAATTCATATATCAAAAAAAACAACAAAAAAGAAGTGTTTCAATTGTTTTAAAGGTGACTTTGATGACATCAGACACATCTAGTAAAACTGTAGTTCATTCAACTGATTCATTACCAAATTACAGAAGTAATGTTCCGTCTTATTCATGGCTTCCACCCCCACTCAAGAGGGAAGGGTAATAAAAGTAGCAAGCTGAGTTCAGAGGACAGGAAGGATAAATAGAGGAAGTAAAGTTTGAGGACCAACAGATCTTACCTAGTATCTCACACTACCACTCACTCTCATACTAAAAATTACTAAATTATTTTGGATGATGTGGCTGAGGTCAAACTGACAAGCAAGAGTACCAGGGGACCTATGAGGTACTTCAAAAAGGAGAAAAAGATGGGAGTGGTGAAGTGGGCTTCTATAAAGACTTCTGGGAAAGGAGCCATTTATGGCTCAGGAATCGGCTGAGCTGTGATGATTTCACTGGGAACAGTGACCAAGTAAAATGTAAGAATGAGACCAAAGAAGGGATCACACTCTTTGAATGAAAGAGGCTGTGAGCATCCTGAAGATGTTTGGGAGGCTGTCACAGCTATGCAGACAATGGCCTTGCTAGCCTTGTTTTAGAGAAGAAAGCCAACAGTGGTGTCAGGAATCCATTTGTACCTGCTGGTTTTGTGTGTCAACTTGACACAGGCTGGAGTTATCACAGAAGGGAATTTCAGTTGGGGAAGTGCCTCCATGAGATCCAGCTGTGGGGCATTTTCTCAATTAGTGATCAAGGGGGTAGGGCCCCTTGTGGGTGGTGCCATCCCTGGGCTGGAGGTCTTGGGTTCTATAAGAGAGCAAGCTGAGCAAGCCAGGGGAAGCAAGCCAGTAAGGAACATCCCTCCATGGCTTCTGCATCAGCTCCTGCTTCCTGACCTGCTTGAGTTCCAGTCCTGACTTCCTTGGTGATAAACAGCAGTATGGAAGTAAGCCGAATAAACCCTTTCCTCCTCAACTTGCTTCTTGGTCATGATGTTTGTGCAGGAATAGAAACCCTGACTAAGACACGATTGGACAGTGGAAAACTGGAAGTATCTAGAAGCTCAGTCATCATCCAATTAAGTTCAGAGAAGTTGGGCCAGCTAGAGGTTATGAACATACCACACAGGTTAGCGTTCCCTCATATCAGCAGCTTTTCATCACTAATGAATGCCAGTGTCTCTACTATCATTGAGACTTTACCATCTCTCCACTGGACCAAATCACCAGCCTGCTACATTCTTGTGAAATGAGGGGTTTGCTAATAAAAGCTTCAAACTTCTTGGTGTAACATACAGGACTCTTTGTGGCCTGGCCTTGCTTGCCCTCACCAGCTTCAATTCTGCCTTTATCTAGCACACAATCACTAAGTCTTACTAATCCCTTAACAGAAGGCACCATTGAACATAGCCTCTCAGCATAAAAATTTGCCAGAACAATCCCTCCTCATCCCTCAAGACCCCCAACTCAAGTGCCTTTTCCTTCATTCTATAACTCTGTAGTGGGCTGAGTAAAAACTATTCCCAACTCCCTTGACTGGGTTACAGACCTAATTGAATGATGACAATGCAAGAAAGTGACTAGTAGTTATTTGAGGAAACAGGTTCCTGTGTAGACAGAGGTAAAAGGCAGGACTCAGCTGTAACTCTAGCTTATGGCTCTGAGTCCATTTTTCACTTTGCCATGACTAATGAGAATTGTGTGTGTGCCAACAGCTACATTTTGGTTCCTTCTTTTGAACTGTTCCATCCTACATAATTTTGTTGACACTGATAATACGGTATATGGCAAGCATATTTTACTCTTTACTCTCTTTCCCTTCCCTAAAGAATTGGTTAGAAAGGAATTAGGTGAAAGTTCAGTTAATGACAAAAAACCGGAGTCTCCCTAGTCAACCTACTCATTGAGAAAACTAGGTCAAAACACCTTTATTTTTAATTTAAAGAGCTTCAAATTATACACTGGTACAAATCTTATGAAATCAACCAGAAGCCAGGGATAGCTGCACTGAACAAGCAGGGACTATTGGTGTGTTGGGGATGCCAGATGAATTTGATCTCATTTCTCCCATTCCCAAGCCAAATGACCTTGGACAAGTTCCTTGCCTGCCATGGCCTACTTTCTTATTTTGTTAAAAATCACTAACAGCATTCACCTTAAGGATTGTGGTGAGAATTACATAAGTAATGGGTTCTTTGGGTTTCTGGCCTGACACAGAAGGGCTTTGGAAATCACCACTCAATATTAACAAGAAAAAAAAAAAAAACTGAACAAGCTTTAAAAACTGATGATTCTTCGGTTCATCAGAGAAATGAGCTCATGAGGCAAATGGATGCTCTTAAAATTGGAAAGACAAGCAAATTCAGAAAATTGCAGTTGAGGAGAACAGACACACACACACACACACACACACACACACACACACAGAAATCTTCCTGGGAAGAGTGATCAGTGAGAAGAGCCAGAATCACAACTCAGCTTCTGGGAGACCAAAGGACAGGAAAGCCTCAGAAATAAAACTCCAAGGGGAGTATTCATAAAGGACCCTGCCTCTAGTGAGCTTTCTCTAAGAAGTTGACCAGATGGATATGCTGAAGATCAAAGGAAAACAAGATCTCCTCAAACTAATGTCACACAGAGTGAAAAAGTAGTCAATTTGAAGTGTTCTAGAACATTCTTTCTTAAAGGAGCCTGATCTTGAAAGAAGCTCTCTCACCAGGGCCTAACCTATTAGGATTTCAGTAGAGCTCCTGGACTGGAGAGATAAGAGTGCCCAGCTCTAGACCAGCCCAGTCCTCCTGAATCATTTAAGGAGAAGGAGACTTGAGAAGCAAGTGTGTGATTCATAGTCCAAGAGCAATCATAGTCTGTAGAATGTTTCCTTTCCTATACACCTTAATACTCAATTCTGAAGGCTTATTGAGGGAGTGTAAAGGTGTGTGTGTGTGTGTGTGTGTGTGTGTGTCTGTGGTGCATGTGTACGTGAGTGTGTGTGTGTGTGTGTGTGTATGATGTGCATGCATGTGTATGTCTATGGTGTGTAAGTGTATATGTGTATGTGTGCATGTATATGCTCACACATAGACACATTTCATGGTCTGCATGCAGAGGTCAGACAAAAACCTCAGATGTTGGTCTTTGTCTTTCATTTTGTTTGAAACAGGGTTTCTGCTGTTCATTGAATTTACTAGGTTAGCTGACCTGTGAGTCTCTAAGGATTCTTCTGTCTCCCCTCCTGTCTCATAATAAGAGTATTGGGATTTCAGACACAGGTGACCATGTCCAGATTTGCATGTCTTATGCATAAATGTTCTACCCACTGAGCCATCTTTCCAGCACCTCTTACCCAGATCATCATGTCTTGACACAAGAGAAAAATTATTAAGTTTATCAAAATGTGGAAAAAAGCCCAGACAATGTTAGGCTTAACAAAAAAAGCCCAGGCTTAACAAGTGTCAGGGCTAGGGCTACACATAGCAAGAATATTGAAAGTATCAGAAGTAATTATAACTTTAAAATTATGATAGATTTGCTGAGTTATAATTGGAATATTATAATGAATATAATAATAAATGGGTAATTTAAGCAGAGAGGTGGAAATTCTAAGACTGTTAAAAAAAAAAAAAAAAAGGCATGTTAGAGATCAATGACCTTGTACCGAAAGTTAAAAGTGCATTTGAAGGGCTTATTATTAAGCTGGACATGACTGGAAAATGAATTTCAGCTTGCAAATATGCCAATAGAAATGCCTTCAACAGAAAAGTAAAGGGAGAGAACGATTGCAAAATATGGAGCAGAACATTCCAGAATGGTCAGATAACTATAGTATGAGTAATACCCATATAACAGAAATGTCAGAAGGAGGAAAGAAGGAACAGATGCAAGATTTGAAGCAAAATGACCCAAAATTTTCCTCAAATTAATGTCAGATATAAAATCACAGATCCAAGAAGTTCAGAGAATATCCAGAGAGATAAATCTCCACCCCTCTGTCCATCGTTGTCAACCTGCAGAAAACCAAAGATGACAAAGTATCTTGAAGAAAGTTATGGGGGAAAATACTTGTAGGTAAGAATTATATCTGGCCAATAAGAAATGTTAAAAGATACTTTTCAAGAGAATACAAATTAAATAGATTAGAAATTTGGATTGACTTGAAGAAAGAGAAAACACTGTGGAAGGAATAAATGAAGAGAAAATGAAAGTGTATTTTTCTGATTTTAATTAATCTAACATGTTTGTACAAAATCATATCAACGACAATATATTTGATGATTATAACACACACACATACACACACACATACACATGAAATAAATATCATCAGTTGTGACTATGAGAGCCTTGTCCAAAATGAGGTGTGTTTTATTTAGAAGTTGGGAGATTAGTTATGAATGTTTGTTGCAACTGTAGGATGGTAAAATAAAATTTTAAAAGAAGTACAATTTATATACAAAAAGGGGAGAGGAAATCAAATCACATAAACTGTTCAGCTAAAAACTACAAAAGTCAGAAAATGTAAAACATTTTTAAATGGGAATAAAGAACAAAGGATACAGGCAGAAATTATTAGCAATTATGATAAATATTACTCTAACTATAACAATGACAATTTTAAAGATTCCTTCTGGGTTTCTGTGAATGAATGTTTTGTTTGCAGGCATGTAAGTGTACCCTATGTGTGCAGTGGTGCCCACAGAGACCACCAAATCCCCTGGAACTGGAGATATAGAGAGTTGAGAGCTGCTCTGTGGGTGCTGGGAACTGAATCCAGATCTTCTGAAAAAGCAGTAAATGACTATTGCTAAGTCATCTCTCCAACCCCATCAAGGATCATTTACACATCTATGTTCTAAACATACCATTGAAAAGGCACAGATTGTCAGCATAAATTTAAAAAATAAAATGCCCAATAGTATGTTATATAAGGAACCTACTTTGTGTGTGTGTGTGTGTTTAAAGAATGTATTTGGGGTCATAGTTAAAGCAAAAAGCTGTGAAATCTTTAGAAGATAACATGAGAGAGAAATCTAGATGATCTTAAGAATGGTAAAAATTTTTTTTAAATATACCATTAAAGGCATGGTCCATAAAAGAAATAATTAGTCATTTGGCCTTCATTAGAAGTTTAGACTCTTTTTCTGCAAAAAACATTATGAGAGAATGAAAAGATAAGTCACAGACTTAGGGGAAATACTTGTGTAAGATCTATGTTGTGTACTACTCTGGCAAAGGGGTATTGACTCTGAGAGAGGCATGCATATTCAGAAGCAGGAGTGCATAAGCCTTGTGTCTTGCACTCAATTTTGTAGCAAACTTAAAGCTGCAATAAAAATAAACTCTACTTAACATAAAAATAATGATGATGATGATAATAATAATAATAATAATAATAATAATAATAATAATGACGATGCCAATACACAACATGCATGAGGGAGTTTCCTTGTGTAATCGTTCTCCTCAGGAACTTAATTAGAGTCATGACCAACACTTATTGAATCATTACTAAATTACAGACTATTCTAAATATATATATATTCTAATTTTCTGAGGTAAGTCTTCCTTGTGTGTGTACGTCTAGGGATTGAACCCAGAACCTTACACGTACAAGGCAAGTACACTACCACTGAGCAATAACTGTGGCCCTTTTTGTTTATCCTTCTAGTTTGAGACAGGCCCTCTTGCTAAATTGCCCAGGCTGAGCTTGAATTCATTCTATAATCCAACCAAACCTTGAACTTGTGATCCTTCTGCCTCAGTTCCCCTAGCAGCTAGGTTTGTAGGCCTGTGATACCAGACTCAACATTGGCTTTGTTTACTTTTCCAATTAAAAGCACACTTGAGGAGGTTAAGCGATTTGTCTGAGGTCACAATGCTAATATGTGCTTGGGCTGAGATTCAAACCCATGCTTTTAACCTCGACCCAGAATACTTGCAGAAGCTCAGCCCATGGCAAGAAGCCAGTACACAACAAAATAAACCTTACTTTTCTCCCTCCTTCCTTTTTTCCTTCCTTGTTTGTGCAGCAAGTTAAAGCAGGTCTACTTCTTGATGATAACTCTTAGAACAGCGAGTCAAGGTGAGGGTCTTTGAGTCACATAGATCTTCCAAAGTTCAAAGATGATAAATCCCCAGTACAGGTCTAGAGCTTAGCAAATCTGTCAAAGCAAAGACAGCCAAGACAGCCCATGCAGCCCTGGTGGAGATCACTTCTCTGTCATGAGAACAAGTAAGCCTTCAAACAGGAATGGGTTTTGGTGACAAGAGGTAGAGTATGGGACACACCTGATGATGACTGTCAAGAACACTTCATTGCTAATGTCCACTGACACATCAGACCACATCAACTTGATACTAACCTGGTCAAAGATGCCATAACAAACCAGTTATCCATCTCTTTCATTCACAACAGCGTTGGGTGCAGCTTCTCCCAAGAAATGCTCACCTCAGAACTGTTGCTTCTCTGCGATACATTAAGTCAGTTATTTAATCGATTATTGTAATAGTAATCAAATTCTTGACAGGAACTTGAGCACATAAAAAATACCACACACGCGCACATACACACACACAGGACTTCCACCCCTAGAGTTGTGAAGGGGCAGGAAAAGTTACTAACCACATTATACATTGAGGGAGAGATGACCATAACCCAAAAGAAGTCTGTCTTTTATGGTATTAGGAAAGGAAAGGGTATGTATAGTAGCTAGTATCCAGGAAATTCCCACTCTGTGTGTGTGTGTGTGTGTGTGTGTGTGTGTGTGTGTGTGTGCCTCTGAAGACTCCTTGAACCTCTCCTTCAGCTAGGTCACCTAGAAAAGGGGATCAGAGATATGTTGGGAAGGTGTGCATGCCAATTATGGTGGTGAGGGACATCTCATTTCATTCTCTACAACCTTGTAAATGGAGTTTAATTTCACCATTCAGTAGACAACATAAGGCCAGAGGCTTTAAGCAACTACTCAAATGTATTGAGCCAGTAGGTTATGAAGCTTGGATCTGAAGCCAAGGCTGTCTGCCTCCAAAGTTCTCTCTCATTTTATTGTGCGCACAACACAATCAATTATCTCTTGGTCTCTGGGACTCAGCAGTTAGTGAACATGACTGAGGATAAAATTCTAAGACATGAAACTCTGTGAATCAGGGAGAAATAAGAATACAAAGCCAATAAGTAGAGTAACACGGACTAACAGTACAGATGTTCCCCTGATGTGGAATCTCCTATTAGCATATTCTAGGGAATTCTACCCAGAAGTATGCCATCCAAAATAAAATTTTCTCATTCTTGGTAGCAAAATGATGTCATGTAATTTCACAATGAGATCTAAGCAGAAATGCATACCTATAGGAAGCTTTCAGAAACCTTCCAAAGCAAACCTGACAGGTACCCTGTCCCGCGCTATCTCCCGCCGGCAGGAAAGACGCGGCACACACGGATCCTTCTGCAGTACAAAC
>NW_022196891.1:64203933-64222558 GCF_008632895.1 Mastomys coucha
ATACTAACGGCAAGCCAAATGCCATCTTTTAATGGCGATGTGCTTATGAAATGGCTTCCTACAGTACCCTTTACCCTTCCTCATCTCTTCAAACCTCTTTTCTTATAGAATGGCTAGAGGATGCTTTAGCTACTTGCCTCATTGTTACATCAAGACACCTGAGAAGAGTGGCTTGAGGAGAGAAGTGTTTACTTTGGCATGTGGTTTCAAGAGTACAGCCCATCATGACAGAGGTTTGTTCTCAGCTCTCTTTCCTTCTCATGCAGTCCAGGACTCTAGTCTACGGAATGGCAGTGCCTACATTTATAGTGTGTCTTTACACCTCAATATGTAATAATGATATGATGTAAATATGATGTAAATAATCCCTCTTAGACATATACAGAGATTTATTCCCATAATGATTCTAAATCTACTCAGGTTGACAGTCAAGATTAAACACAACAGCTCTACCTCCTTGCCAACCTGACACCCAAACACATCACTTTGAAACCATAATTTTCCAATCATGGTCCTTGTAGGCTCACCACCATCTTGCAGTGCAAGATGGGCTCATTTCATTGTCAAAGGTCACCACAGTCTTAAAACAGTTGTAACACTTTAATAATAGCAGAATCCAAATTTCTTCTGAGACTTGAGGCAAGCTCTTAACCGAAGCTCCTATAAAATCAAACCTAACCCTATGTTACATGCCTGTCACAGAATAAACATTCCCACTCCACATCCATTAACCACAATATAGGAATGGGGGGAACACTAAGTCCTGCAGCTCTGTGTCTCTCATGGAAATAAATGCCCGTTCTTTCTGCTGTTTATCTGTATCTCCCTCTTGTCTTCTTCACTATCGTCAGCACATGAACACACTATCCATTCATTTGTGCTCACATTTCCTTCCAGGTATTTCATCCCTTCTTTGTTACTCTTCAAAACTCCTGAATGTTCTATACTACTTCTGTCTTCAAATTCTTTCCTCCTGTTTTCTGTGGTTCTAATAGCATAGAAACTAAAGACTTTGAATTGAGTCCGGGGCTCAATTTTATGTTCTGACCTTAACTGGTCCATCAGTAATATTTGGCACTCTACCAGAAACAAGTTGTCTATTCTGAAACACCGTCAGACACACTTGAGCTTCTCTCTTGAGAACTGGTCACCTTTCCTTTCCCTTCTTTGACTTCCAGCTGTGTAGTTGTTTAAGATTCAATCCTAAACTCTTTTCTATTTCAGGGATAAGGACTCTCCAATGCAGCCCAAGATGATCTCAAACTAACTATAAATCCCAGGTCCAATTTGAAATCTGCCTCCCTTAGCCTCCTTGGCATTGTGATTTATAAGCAGGCACCACCACCTAGAGTTTCTGAGCTTTTTCTATTCTATACCTAAATGCTCTCCCACTGGGAATTCATCCAAACTCATGGCTAACAAACCAATTGGAAACTGGCTATGCATGGACAACTTCCATAGTTACAAACAACATCTACATTAACTCTCTTTCAAGGTTCTACTGACGTGTCACCTTCCCAGTGAGGCTTTGACAAGCCATATTTCTGACGCAATCTAGGTACAGTGAAATTGGTCAGTAAGTTAAGTCCTTTGCTGCCAGCTTGTGAATTTGTATTGAATCCCTAGGACTAACACTGTAGGCAAGAACTTTCTCGAATAGGTTGTCCTCTGACATCTTTTCATACATGGGTGCACACACACACACACACACACATTGTAATTTTTAAAAAGATACAGTCAACTTCTACTGCATCACAACATTCTCTTCCATCTTCCCTATGTTATTCTCTTTCATAAGACTTTCTATTTGCTATTATGTTGTAATTTATTTATGTTTCCACGTTCTGGACTGTGGCTTTATGAGGACATGGACTTTTGTTTACTCTATATAGTTATATTCTTAGAATTTAGAATAGTGTCACACATAGGAAGCACTTAATAAATATTGTAAAAAAGAATGAATGGCTAGATGTTCTTTCAAGTGGTAGCATAATATCAACAAAATCATAGTTGGGAGCATCCATTTTCATACAAAGTTGGTGGCTCTAATAACATCTGTATTCTTACCTCTAAAATGTTTCTTTCCTTGAGCCTCCCATCTGTACTATATTTTTAGCTTTCAAAATGCCCACACAGATATTCTCTACAGAATCCTAAAAGTTTCAAGAATGAGAGACAGATGTCCATTCTCAAAGAGTTTGCCTTCCTAACCACCAGAACCTGCAGATGTCTATTATACAGCAAAGGCAACTTTACAAACTTCCCGTTCTCAAGCACAGAGCAAGGGAAGGAGACACTGAATTATACCTGTGGCCCCAAACTGATTACATGAGCCCTCTAGCTGGAAGAAGAACTGGGCATTAGAAGGAGCAATGAGAGTCCAGTGCTGGCCTTGGAAGAAGCCATTAAGTCAGAGAGGGAAGACATCTCATGGTTTGGAAGGAGTCAAGTTCAAGGAAGGAAATTCTGCCAACCACCTGAGCAAGCCTAGGAATAAGCTCTGCCCGAGAACATCCAAATCAGAGTTCTGCCTGGCCAGCCTCTCAGCTTAGCATTTTAAACATCTTAACAGAGAATCCAGCTGAGCCATCCTGGACTTGTGCCTATCTACAAGGGACAAAGAATCAGTGTGTTTTGAGCCACTAATGAGTGTGACTGTGACAAATGGACCAAATGGCTATGAGTGAGTGACTGGGAGTTCCAAAATACTTGTAACCTGGGAATATTCTCTATTGTCCAAGAGTCCAATCTCCTCCACTGGAGTTGGCTTCCACTGGCTTCCTAGAATGTCAAACTGATACATTAACCTATTGTTAAATGCCACTTTCTCTTTATTTTCTTGGTGTCAGAACTTTAAAGAAACTAAAATATTGAAGGTCATTCTATATCTGCTCCCAGGTTGAAGGGGAAATACTATCAAGCCTTCAGCCTCTGCATCTGCTGAGCTAGGCTTAACTAATGGTCTGATTTCCTATTAAGCTTCAGGGAAGTGAGAAATGGCTGCTTTCATAGAATTAGCAAATGCCACCCAAACTAAAGGTCAGGCCAAGTTGACATTAAATACAGTATTTCCAGTGGGGCAATGCAGGGTACTTCAAAGAGCAGTCCCCACACACCCCAGCATGCCCTAGCAATGGCTATTCACGGAGCACAATGTTTTGAGTGCTAATGGAATCCAGTTAAACTCTTTGTCAGTCCCTGGCCTTTGCCACCTGTGACCCATATTAGCCACAATAAGTCTATTTTCATCAACAAAGCACCCTAAGCGCCCAATGTGGAGAAGGGCTTTGTGGCTGGGTCCACGTTTAAGATCTTACATTCACCCTAGCATGCTTCTCAGCAGCCTACCACACAGGCAGCATTCAGCTCCAGCACCACTGGAACCTGGACACTTGTTTATCTTCTCAAGTGGCTTTGCCTGTGAAGGGCAGAGAAACAAAAGAGGATGGGCAAAGGGAAGATTCTTGCTGGGCTGAGTCTGCAGGAAACTCCAGAAGTGGAATGAAGCAGGCAGGTGTGTGAAGCAGAAGAAATACACAAATGTGGAGCCAAGCTGTTGAAGATGCACATCTTAGCTCTGCCACTTATAAAGTCTATATTCTTGAATAGACTTTTAGGCTTTGATTTGCTCATCCACTCAGTAAGGATAGTAATAAAAATATGAATTAATATACATCACTCTTTCAATGTTTTTATCAGTTTTCTCTCTCTTTTTTTATCCAATGGTACTTATTAACATCTGACATCTACACATTCTGTATATACAGATGAATATCTGTCTCTATCTCCTCTATCCTATATGCGATTGCAGAAGGCTCATGATGGTAGGGATATTCTCTGCTCTCTGCCATCTTCACTGTGATAGATTCCACCCAGAGTGTCAGCTAAAACAAAAACCTTCTTTCCTTCAATTGCTTTTGTCACACCAATTTAAAAAGTAGTTGATACAGGAAATTGGTTCCAAGAAGTGGGGCGGTAACCATGATAAATGTGACCCTGTGGTTATAAGTCCTTAGAGATGTTTTGCAGGTAGATTGTGGAAGAGCTTGGAGCGATGGGGAGAAACGTCCAAGAGTAGTGTTAAGAGAGCTTAAACACCATTCTAATGGGTGTGCGGATGGCCAGGATGGCAAGAGAGGCAAAGACAGTGAAGGCCTATTGAGGTTTCAGAGGAGAAAAAGAACTTCACCAAAGATTTGGTTACAGGACATTTGTAGTATTGACAAAATACTTAACAAAAGCCCTGACAAAAAAAGAAAAAAATATATATAGCTGCTTTCTACTTGTCTCCTAAAACCTTGATTAGGTTTAATCCAAAAACAGTACACTATTTCTTTTTCTTTTTTTCTCTCTCTTTTTCCTTTTCCTTTTTGTTTTCTTTTTCCTTTTCTTTTTCTTTTTTTTTCAAGATGGGGTTTCTCTGTATAACAGCTCTAGCTGGCTATCCTGGAACTTGCTTTGTTGTCCAAGCTGGCCTCAAACTCACAGAGATCTGTCTGCCTCTACCTCCCTAGTTCTGAGATTAAAGGCATGTGCCACCACTGACCATATTTGTTTTGTTGTTGTTGTTGGTTTTTGTTTTGGGCTTTTTTGGGGGGAGGGTGCTTCTTTGGCTTTTCACTTTTCATTTTTCTTTCTTTCTTTCTCTCTTTCTTTCTTTCTTTCTTTCTTTCTCTCTTTCTTTTTTTTTGTAACAACAGAAGAAAATTTTAAGACAATATAGCAGGCCCCCAGATCTTAGTACAACTGATGCCATGATGGGACTGCCACTCAGGCTACGGAACCCAGGATGTGGCAATACTACCCGTCAAAACAAAAAAAAACAAAGCCTAATCCATCGAAGTCCATAGTTCTGGGAAAGTCGCTAGGTGCACAAATATTACTTTTAGCTTCTGTAGTTTCACTTCTGGCTAATTGTTCTTGCTAATTGCGATGTGTCAACCCAGGATATGTTTTAGTAATTAAAAGCTCACCCGGAGAAAGGCTCAGGGGTATATACACACTTGGATCCCAAACACTCAGTGTAGTTGCTGGCCAGCTAATGAAGATTTTCTATTGGCTCAAGTCCACAACTGAGTAGACTTCGCTGGTAACTCTCTACCTCTCAACCACAGCAGCATTCAGTTGTTGGCATGGTTATTCCTTACTGATCTTACTCAAGTTTCCAATGAGAATAAAAAGCAGGAAGAAGGAAGAAAACGTGCAATTTAGTGCATAAAGTTGCAGACAAAGACACAGGTAGTAGGGAGGGAAAGGACCCAATCCTTAAGGACTCTCCATCGTTCAATATGGAGATCTCACAGGAGACAGCAGACGAGGTGCCCTGAAATCAAGATCCCAGTCACTGAAAGCCCCATCTCATAGGAACACAAAGGATTTGAAAGCAGAGAGCCTGATTTGAGAGTGCCGCTAACAATCCAGAAAAGTCTCTCACTGGGTTGAGCTATCAAGGTATATCAAGTCCACTGTCACTGGTGGGGTGACAGATTACATCCTGAGCTAGCAATAAATCTGACCAGCCCCACCTGCATGGTTCTCTTTATTCAGGATGTAAATGTAAAATGCCAGAGCAACAGGGCCACAGAGGCCTGCACCCGGACTCCAAAAAGTCACAGAAGCCAAGTGACTTATAGAGGGATCAGACTGCCTTCAGAGAAATCATCGTGTGAAGCTGTGAAGGCAAGGCATCATTTGGGATGGAGGCCATAGAATGTTGGAAAGGCTTGAACTATGGACTGCCCATAAAGTAAGCTAAGGACACAGAACAGAGCTGGCACTAGAGTGGACACAGTTCATATGTTCTGTAGGCAGCAGAGCTGGAGAAACAGCGTTATCTGAGGACACTGGAGCCAAAATGATTCTCTCATTGCCAGCCCTAGATGTTAGACATAAAGTTACAAGATTTGGTGTGTTGTCCTACTGGATTTCAGTCTTGCTTTGGCTCAGTCTTGACTTACTATACCTCTGTTCTTACCTTTGGAATTGGAATGTTTACTACATATCATTATATACTGGAATAACATATCATTTAAACAAAGGCTCACAGATAAGAGATTACATGAATCCTCTTAGACCGTCTGCATTTAGACTTTTGAAACTATTTAAACTATAAAAAGTGTGTACAGTTAGAATGACTACATCCTTCATTGTGAGATGCTCATGAGCCTTTGAGGATCATAGGTAGAATGTTGTAATTTAAGAATGCTGTTCTGGGTCTCAAGTTCACAAAGGGTAGAGGGCATACATGTATTTGAGGATGCCTCCAGAAATGTTTCATAAAGGAGAGAAGGCTAGCCCTGAATGTAGGCAACACCTTCACGGACTAGAACCCTGCACAAAATAAAAAGAATGAAGTGAGCTGAACACTAAGATTCACCTTTTTCATCTGCTTCCTGACACCTCCTGTTCCTGCCACAACAGCTGCAGCCATGCCTCTTGCTGTGGTAGGCTCTAGCTTCAAACTTTGAACCAAACCAAACCCCTTTTTCTTAAGTACCTTTGGTCAAATAGCTTGCCATAGCAGCAGGGAGAGTAGCGTACTCACTTTTCTCATTTGGAAGTTGAGTATAACAACAGATCCTTCCTGAAATATAAATCAAAGATTAAGCAGCTAAATGTATGAAGTACCTTTCAGAAGTTCAGATATACTATGAGTTCACAATAACGGTTAGCTAATATTAGAAGTGCCAGCACTATTGATAAGGAGGCAGTGTTGGTTATATGAATTAAAGAAGAACTTATGAACCTCTTTATTCTGTGTCTGGCATATAGTTGTCCTTCAATAATTAATTTCACAGTGGTATACTGGACATATTCAGCACCACGATCTTTAGTAGAAGTACATAATAACATTCCATTACAAAGCATATCTACTATACAGTTTGCTATGATTTCTTGACCCTTTAAATTGCATTCAATAAATGGATATGTTTCTAGAACAGGGGTATTAGAAGGTACAGTGAGAATTTTTATGAAAGTTATGCCTCATAGAAGGCCCTTGGGTCAGTGGGGATCCTACAATTAGAAGGTAGCTTCCTGCAGTCCTTTGAATGTCTATAAGACATGAATTAAACAAGAAACATACTTGGTCCCACCCAGCTCCCTTACCCAGTGAGGATTGCTTGTTCTCATACAACACTCTATTACTGCTATCCACACCATGAGGTGATGCAGCTAGGAGTCCACCTTTACTGAACCTGGAGAACTTTATACTGATAATATTTGGAACGTGGGGCTGGAGAAATGGTTCAGTAGTTAATTACAAGCATCAGCTGCTCTTCCAGAAGAGTTTGAGTTTGAGTCCCAGTACTTACAAGGTGGCTTATAGTCATCTTTAACTCGAATTCCAGAGGATCTGATGCCCTCTTCTGGCCTCCTACGGCACTGCATACATATGGTGCACATACTCAAACTGAAGGCACATAAAATAAAAATAAATCAATCTTTAAAAGAATTATCTAGAACTGTGAACTATATCTCTCTTTTTTTTTTCATAAGAGTCTAAATGAGTTACTTTTCCTACCACTGGGCAGGAAGCAGCTAAAGGAAGAGAGAAGATGTTCTGGCTCACAGTTTGAGGGTACAGTCCATCTAGGTAAGGAAGCCATGGAGGCGGGAGCCTAAGACAGCAGGACAAGCAGGACACATTGCACCCACAGTCAGGAAATGGGGAGAGGTGAATGCTTGGTTTATGTTCTCTTTTTAATTCAAAATAGTTCAGGACACCATCCCATAGAAAGCTACCACCCACAATGGGCAGGCCTTTGCACCTTAACTTGTGTAGCTAATACCTCACAGGCATTCCTAGACGCTTATCTCCTAAGTGATTCTCAATCCCAGCAAGTTGGCAATGATGATGATTCATCATAAAAGCACTTGCTAGATTATTAATTATAGTGATGAATAGCTGACACGGGAACAATAACTATGTGTGACTTTGAGATCATCGGTAGTAGCAAAATAATTTTGAAGGAATAAGTCTTGCTTATTACCTTTTAAAATATAATTTAATTATAAGTTTATATGTCACACATTTTACTAACTGCTTAACTTGAGTTTTAATAACAAGCTCTCAATTTTTTCTGGAAATTTAATCATTAACTCTTGTGACCAGGACAATCTATCCATAGCACACTACTGTTTTTATAGATGTCATCTTTTTCCTATCACTGGCAAATGTCTTTTACTTGCTCCAGACAAATAAATAAAGGCCAAAATGCTCATGCCAAAAACTACTGAAGACCGCTTCCCCAGGCAATACATGGGAATCAGGCCCTTAAAGGGAAGCTGGTATACCCCTCTACCAAGCACCCAGACAAAGATGGTGACATGGGGCAAGCCCTAAGCTGCTCACCTCTAAAGACTAGCCTAGAATCTGTAACTGTGCTGACTTCTTACTGGGTCAAGGACTGCTAGAAATAAATAGGCAATTCATTTAGGTTTCAATCACTCTGGATACATGGTCATTAAGAAGCTAAAATGTAGGAATTTGTCTAGACTATAGAGGAATGAATACAAAGAGCCAGACATTTCGAGGGTTACAGCTGTGGTGAAATTACTGTCCTAGCTATGACATATACAAGCTCGTGTTAGTCGGCTTTTGTACTCTCAACTCCACATCCAGGAAAAGAAGAAATATGGTACCCAGAGAAATTTCAGTAAAAATTACTAATATTGCTTGTCTCTAGTGACTATGCTCTAAACGAAATTCCTCTATTACCTGAGCCATTTCTTGGAGCAGGCACATTGTGATCCAGCACATAATCCCTCAGGAGGTTGACCAAGCAGCCTGATTTTCTTGTTAGCACTCTGGATTTAGCATTCAGAAATCAAAGTTCCAGAAAATTCTTCAGTAGTTATTCATCATATTCATCATATTCATCATAGGTTTTGTCTTCCAGGGAAGGCTCAGAAAGTGGATTCTCTGGTGTTCTTCAGACCATGAGCATGAAGAAGAAACACAAAGAAAATCAAGAGGAAAAGAATTAGACATGAGCAGTCATCACAAACATCATTTCAAAAGGATGTCCTAAAGTGGTCCACAACCACAAATGCTGACAGAGAAGGGCATTTCTCTTGTGTTTGTTCAGTGTTCGTGTGTTTGTGTTAAAGGATAAATTAGAAATTGGATTGCTCCTTCCACTTTGTGAGCCCACAGGATCAAATTCAGATCCTAGACTTTACCGTTTCTCCAATTGAGAGAAAGAACATTTAAAGAGCTCTGGAGGGCATCCCCACTCTCTCTGTGCCACTTGAACCTTTATTTCCCCCTCTCGTTAGCCCTGCTTGAAGGAATGGCAGCCCCATTATTCTGAGCAGATAGAAATGCCTGTGTGATATCCTCGGGGTCCTCTCTGGACTCTCCCACCCAGACCATCAAGAGTAAGGAGAAGCACTCACCAGAATCAGCAGAGCGGGGAGGGACTCTTGGCTGCCCACCAACAGGTGGAATGAGCCTACCCCTCCACACAGGTCAACACTGAACTCCACAGCAGCCTGCTTTCTGGGAAGATCCTGAATCAGAACATCCTTGATGCTCCCTTTCCGCCCTACAAGGATGCCATCATTCTTCCAGAGGTTTATTGCAAGAGCCAAATTCCTTCCTTTGGACCCTGACTTACAGAACTCTGTTTATTCTACCAAGGCCTCAGAGGCAAAACTCTTCCTCCAAAAGCCTTCAGTATGACAATTTGTCACCACAGTTTTCATTTCTAAAAACTCAATTTGGTTCTTTTTTAGAGCCCATCTCTTCTTTGTCACTCTGACCCACTTCTGTCCGATGCTTCCTATCCTTTGATCAGTAGTATTTATGGTATGCATTCAGAGTGTGGTACAGATTATGGCCACCTGCCAACCAATTGATTACTGGCTAACACAATCAGCTTTCAAGGAGCACCGGAGCTATAACAGACCATCACACAGCAATTGAGACGCTTAAAGGAGGTGGAAGGGTGTTTCTCTTCAGGCAGCATTCAGAGGTAGATGGTGAAGGCTAGTGGGTGGTTTGAATTTATGCCATTATTGTAAGACATTGCCCTTATATATATGTTTGAAGTTATATTGCTGCTACAGCTGGAGTGCAGCTAACTTGGAAAAGAATGAGTTCTTCAGAGAGAAACACTACTATTTCCAGTTCCATGCAGGAAGGGTCGTCTCATTCATCAGGGAGAACTAGGTCAAGTGGCCCTACCTAATGGCCATAGAGGCTGCAGAAGGCAGAATAGTGAGGTAGCCATCTGCCCCTGTGTCCGTCCATTGGTATGAAAAAAGGGAAAGTAATAAAAGATCCCCCTTGAACAGCAGTTAAGAGGCAAATTGTGCAAGAGCCAGCTCTTCAAATCTCGCTTTATCATTGGCTGACTGGGGCTGTATTTAACCAGATCCACCTTAGTTTTCTCACTTGCCTCTCTGAGATGTTCCTCATAGACTCTGGAGTTTGAATACTTGGTGCCCAGTTGGTGTCACAGTTTGGGGAGGCTTGGGAGGCATGGCCTTACTGGAGGGATGCATCACTGAGGGTGGGCTTTGAAGTCCAAGCCATGCACCGGTCTTAGATTGTTATCTCTAACTTAGTCTTGAGGTTCAAGATATGATTCTTCAGCTGTTGCTATAGCCACCATGCCTTAACTCCTCCAGCAAGGATTCTCATCTCTCTGGAACTGTAAGCACACACAAACCATGTCTTTGGTAAGTTGCTGGTGTTTTATCACAGTAACAGGAAAATCAACTAACCCATAAAAGTTATTCCTGGAAAGTGCTCTCCTAGAACAGTGTGTGGCACAGTAAATACTGTCACTGCTTCTATGGGTATTTATTTCATCGTCCTTTTTAGGTCCACTTGATTTATATAATTCACTTAAAAAAAAAAAAAACTTCACTCTATTGTTTCCTTCCTTGAATACCTTTTGCTTGTGGAACACTTCCTAGGCTAACTTGTGATTTTTTTTAGGTTAAGCTTTTCAAGAGCAGGAGATCCTGTGGCTTTATCCCTAGGGGAGTTTCATAGCAGCCTGCCACAACCCCAGGACTTTTTACTGGTGAGAGCATTGGTTTTTTGCTTCCACTTGTCTAAGTGTCATTCTGCAAAATAAAGGCAATTTTGACTGAATATCCAAACATGATTCATATTTAGAGTTTTTTATTTTTCTGAGGTGACATTATTTCTATGCAAGATCTCAAACAGATAGCAAACTTCCCAGACCAGTAGCTGATTTCTAGTCTTCTCTCCAAGGAAAACCCAGCCCTTTGACTCAATGCAAGCAGCTCCTTTTAAACTCCCTGTCTTGTTGAGATTTGAGGACTCAGCTTCCTGTCCTTAGCTGGGCATAACAGCATTTCACCTCTAAAGTCCTTTATCTGACCCACTTGAATATCCTAAGATCAGCACCTACGTGCCAATCAAGCCTTGGGCTCCTTCTCTTTTCTATTGCCTGAGATTTTTTTCCCTCACTGTCTTCCCATCTCAGCTATGGATCTAACTAAAAATCTTTAAATGTTTTACTGACATTCTTCTGTGCCAAACATGTGGGAGGGGCTTCCACATCTGTTCCATCTGCCAAGTTCTTCACAAGTTTGTTCTATGCCTAATGAGACACGGAATGGATTCCTCTGGGGGGAAGAACAAGGAATTCTGTATTTATTTGAAAATAATGTGTTAGTCAGCTGCATAGGATGACAGTGAAGAAAGGTAATGCACTGGTGGGCCAGCATTGGGATCCCATGTCTATACCCCCAACCCACAGGGTAAACAGACATTGTCATCTTTCCATAGTCTAGGCCCCCAACATGGAAAATGGGACTTAACAAACTTATCTAAATTGAAAACCCTAAAATCAGTTAATTAGGATCAGAAGAGAAACAAAGAAAGCCAGAGAAGGGACCTTCATGTCTATTGGTCAGATGTTGGACCAGACCCTAAGTTAGACTACAACCCAGGAAATATCAGAATAAAGGGACAGAGGTGTACTATATGATCCATCCTGGCACTGTGGTCTCAAATGAGTAAGAAGACTCCTGGCCCAGTGTTACCGGCCAGCGGCAACATTAAAGAAAGAGTTACCTGGGATACGGAGTTAGAAGGAAAGGCAACGGTAGGAGAGAGTTTTCTGGAATAAGGAGTCGGGAGAAAATAGGGTGGCCAAAATTATACCTATCCACGTGGAAGGTTTTATAAAAATTAGACGGGAGTTGTGATCGCTCAGCCATCTTGACCTTTAATGCAATCCTTTGTTGTAACCAACAGGTCGAAAAGGTGAGGCAAAACCCCTCCCCCAAGCTCGCCAGCCCAATCAGCAGTCTCTTTAGTCCCTGCAGAGGCGGGACTTCCGATGTAACTGGAACCAGGTTCCAGGCATGGCAAATAGCAGGAGGTGGGCAGAGAGGTGTGGTTATGAGAGGCAGACAGGGTCTGAAGAAATCAGCCCTCGAGCCAGGAGGGTTACAGCCCAGCTTGCTTTTTGAGGCTTTGCTCCCTCATCTGCCACACCCACCTCTGCCACCTCATCCTGGACTTTAGGAGACCCCTGTGTGATTTATAAGCTCTCTGTCAGGGAGACAGATAAGGCTATGTGCACCTTGCTAGATTTGTTGTTAGTAACACTTTTTGTAAGCCACAGAACATTTTGTCTAATAATGTCTGTAGGGATAGGTACTCTTAACTATATTCCACTAAGTGCTGCATAGCTGATGGGTCCTTACATTGAGGGTGGGTGGCAATGATATGGTCACCTGCTACAGAACGTCTGGATCAAGGGTGGTGGCATACAGACAGTTTCATAAGAGTATATTGGAGCTGAAAAATCTCTGTGCCCTAAGTGACAAGATAGCCATTATAGTGTGGTCAGGTTGTGCAATGAACTTGCTACATTGCCCATCACGTAAGGGTCTAGCTCATGCAATTATACTTAGTGTTTGATACTTAGTAATGATGGCAAGCCACTTTGTCATTGACTTATCTATATATTATACCAACTATACTATACTATGCTATACTATACTATATATTTTATCATTACTATATTTCCACATTTAAAAAGTTACTTGAAACCAAGTGCATGTTAAACTAATAATAGCCTACCATATGCTGTGTTAATTGTGTTTCTTGATTGTATCAGGGCCACATGAATTGATTGGCAAACACCATTCAGGATAAGTATGTGGACTTAGTGATGCTCATACACTTATGAAATCACCCCTCTCCTTGAAAGATGTGTACAGTATAGATTTTTACAAAGTTGTATTCTTTCTCTGTAGCTATCCCTACAATGTCACATGAGCAAAAATATTAAACCTCAAGGTAAAATTTTTACATTTGGATCCACAAGTGTCAGAATAACTCTTTGCAAAAATAATAGTTATATTCTCAGCTTATATTCACCTAAGATAAAGAGAATTCAGTAGAGGTTTTTCCTTCCTGAAATGAGAGTGCCCAAAGGCATGGATGGCTCTGTTCGATGGCTCTGAAGCCATGACTCTGCGCTTGTATCTCTTGAGTTTGCAGCTCTAGTTTATGGTTGTGGGCATCCATATTCTGACAGGTTGTGTGACCTGTGGGCCTTGATCAAACCAAGGTAGCCTGGAATACACTATGATATAAAGAAAAGATGGAGCCTTAGCTCATCTCCCAGTCCTCCAAGGAAATAACCACTCCATCTTCCAATATTCACTGAGTCCTGCATTTGGCCCAGCCCTGTGATAGACTCCTGGGGACCAGGGTTCCAAGAGTGAGACAACAAAAGAATTTTGGAAGACATAAGCAAGGACTTTGTTGCTTCTTTTCAAAGCTTTCTATTCCACTGGGGAAAGACAATTAGCTGCATAGAAGCATTTAACAAAGCAAGATAGAGATGAGAAATCCAGAAGAGTGCACAGGGGAATGGCAGATGCTGAGCTGGTCAAGGATGATAAACGGGGTGGAAACCATGCCGGAAAGGCTACTTCTGAGAGTGACAATTTGCTATAATTTTGCTCTGGTGAACAAAGACAGCAATGAGCCAATCCAAAGAGTCCCTGTTGGTGAGCAAATTATACATGAAAATATAATGCTCTGATAACCATTGCCAAACTAGACACCAAACAGATCTTGGATGAAAGGTTTTTAGCTGACAGTCAGCTGGCTGGTAGGTAATTTTCCCCCCAGAGACAGTCTCAACTCTCTTGATTACAGGAAACTAAGATTGAACATTTTATTATGAACATTAACTTTTCCCAGAACTAAATTCTGAGCTTCAACTTAGAAAATAATTCTATCCTAGAGTCTATTTAGGACCTTTTTGCTTTGACAGTAGAAGCACCCATGCCTTCCACGAACTTGCTTGCCACTACAAGACAAAACAGGCTACCAAATTCATATTACCTTGTATAAACTTGGCCAAGGGTCATATCTCAACTCCCATCTTCTTTCTCTATGGAGGACAGCCCTGTGTAATAGACATATCGTGATCAGGGGAAGTTACAGGTACCAGTGAGTCTACAGCTTGTACAATTTAGAGAGCACTGTTGGAGGAAAAAAAATACAAAATGTGGGGGCTGGACAGATGGCTCAATGGTCAAGAGAACTGGCAGCTCTTCCAGACAACCCAGATTCAGTTCCCAGAATGCATGGTGTCTCAGAGTCATCTCTAACTCCAGTGCTAGAGGATCCAGTGCCATCTTCTGACCTCGGTGAGCACGAGGCATGCACATGGTGCACAGACATACACGCAGGCAAATCATTCATACAAATAAAATGTAAAATAGTATTTTTAAATACAAATTTTTAACAAAAGATAGGTATAACTTAGCTACTTATGTAAGATGGGGAAATTATCAGAGAAAATTCACAGATCCTAGGTGTTAAGTAACTATTTCTCCCTAACTGAAATATCCTCTCTGGGAAGGATAAGGCTCTCCTAAGGCTCATTAAGCTAAGAAAACTTTTAAGACTCAGAAAGCTACCAGCTTTGCAAGATGCCTCCCTAAGGTTACGAAAGCAGTAACACTGTCTCAGGAGACGAGTCTATTTGGCCAGCAGAACCACCCGGAGTCGCACAGGAAGCTCCAGGGATGCAGCTGTTACAAGTTATCATCTCCGCCGGGGTGGGGCTTTCTAGTGATGTAGTTGCCTCCAAGGCACCCATACTCCTCCAAGTTATCTTTCGCCCATACTCCAGGAAGTAGTCCCTGTGAACTGACTGGTTCATTAAGTTAGACTTGAATAGAACCTTTTCTTTGGTCTCTTTCCAGTGCCCCAGGTGGATGAATAAATGTTCGCTCATGTCTCCCCAGGAAAAGTCACACAGCTTTCAGAAACCTCTCACCTATAAATGGGTTAGTAGCAACCCACCTGCCTTCCTCACCAACAACACAATGGCTCCCTGCGAATCCGGGCTACCCCTGCTCAGACTCTAAACTCCGTTTACTACCCAATAGGTCATCCTATGACTGGTCTCCTCCTGTAGACAGGCTCACTTATGGCCCTCAGGTACACCACACTTACTCTGGGCAATCAGTATCCAGCCACCCTGTCCTGGCTTCAAGCATCAACCAAAAATGGCACTTTGCTTTGTCTATGGATAGACTCAGCAATCACCTATTGACCAACTGGTGTGAAGCACCGAACTGCAATGGAGATGAAGTTTTTAGTAATTGAGGATAATATCTACGTATTTTGAGGAAGTGGGTTCTCATGCCTTCATTTATTTTCACACTGTTTACTGTAAGAATTGCCTATGTGCCAGGACCTGAGCCACAGAGCGACAGAGCCACATCAAGGAAACGAAACTGGTACTCCCATGTTACCCGTGAGGACCTGGGGCTCTCGAACCTGCTAAGTATCTACCAATCGCAGAGCCAAGGTAAGAGAGGGTGAGCCTACGTTTCTAGGTTTAGATCTGGCTAACTATCTAGCAAGAGCCTTCTCTGTATGATGCAGACACATACAGACAGACACACTCACACAGGTAATAGATGCTTATGGGCTGCAATTTACAGAGCATTTCTTTAGAAATTGTATCATCTGTCTTCTAATAACCCTGAGAAACACAGGGGAGAAGGGAGAGGAACAAGCCAGGTCCGTGCTGTCAGCCAGCTGTGGGCCTGGAGGAAACCCCTTGCCGGCAGAATCGGGAGGGTTCTGATTAAATCATTTCTAAGGCCCTTCTCAGCTCTGCTGCCCTTTGATCATTCCTCTGCCAACTCCAACCATATATCCCTTCCCAGGGGCCCCGTTGTCATGTGAGTAGAATCAGAGGAGGCAACGGAGTAGGAAGAAAAGCAGGGGAGAGATTGATGGCGGGGTTTGAATCTATTCAGAGGCAGGAGCAAATGTGCAGCCACGAAGAAACTTAAAGCTTTTTTTGGCCAAAAGCCCTGACGCTGAGGAGTTCACTAGATGCCGGGATTTGTTTCTGATCAGCCAGCTGCCAGCGAGCAAGCTTCCTGAGCTCGGTCCATGTCAACCAGGGTCTGTGAAATGACCCGCTTCCCCACCTCCCCCAGCCCTTAGTTCTCCCTCCGGCCTTTCCTTTCTCTTTCCAGGTTCTAAAGACACACTGTACATGGTAGGTGCTAAGTACCCCATAAGTACCAGATTCTGTACATTGTTCCTCAGGAGACTAGGGATGCGAGTCAGGAAAGGACCGACATGCAAAGGCCAAAGCTACCCAGACAACTCAACAGACATCAAGAAGCACTGTATTTTAACGTATACGGGAAGTGATTCCTAAAATATTCGGTAATTCTCTTTAAGACGTTCGCCACTTCTCTGTTTGATTTTTATTGTGGTGGAGTAAGGTTACACTTTGTTTCTTTATGAGGAAATAAATTTCTGTTCAATCTCTATTTGTCAGTCCTTCAGGTTTCTAATCTGGGCTAATAATGAACTCCATGAAATGGGCAGGCCCCTAAAATAAAAAGCAGATTGTCAAAGGGAATTGTGATCCCACAGAAGTGTGTCAAATGCCAGCCCTTGGCACCAGTGTTCTTGAGTTAAAAGCAGAGAGCTTTGAAAGCCTGGGGCCGAGTGATGTGGATAAGTGGCTGGTGTGTGTGTGCATCCAGAGAAAGGTTTCCTTCAGAGATCATAAGCAGCCACCTCAATTAAAAGCTGTCCTCTTACAAAAATGGGCTTGTGCCACTGTGGGGGTCAAAAGAGGCGATACTCGTTTAAAGCCCTTTAAATTAATTAGATTGGGAAAAGGAATATAAGTAAATTAATTAGTTGTGAATTTCCCATGCACAGAACCCCCAAATAAAAATAGTCTGTGGCTGATTGAGACACTGCCCATGATTGGAAGTAACATTGCTCCATCCACTCTGCACAGTTACATCATAGGCTCATCTTTAATTTAGTCAGCTTGGGGCGATGGGTGGTGGTGACCTATGATTCTGAGTATCTCCATGCTCTGGAGTTTGCAACATTCTCCTAGCTGGTTCCCAGGAGCCTTACCTAGCAATACAGTGGCACATGGTTCCCAGAACACCCCTGAAATAACATATCACCTAATACTAGAAAATTCCATTACTCTTTCTTATTTCTAACAACCTACCTAACAGAATGAAAATTCATAGTCCTTCTTTCCCTGGTCCTTCACAGTCCTAAATCCAAAATTCTTCCCCATGCCCCACCTTGAGCTTTTCTTCAGTTGATCTGATCTGCTTACTGTTAACCAAATCCAACATGTGCGTCAGCACAGCCCCCTCCCTTCCTCCATCATCCAGTCATTTTCTTGGACTCAGCTCACCTGGGCTTTCCAAGGTCCAATCACCTCTCCTCCCTGGGGCTCCTCAGAACCATCGAGTGTCCCAGCTCTCCTCTCTGCAACTTCCTGATGACAGTCTACTGTTTCATCTCGTTTCTTTCTATATCTTGTTCTAATTTCATCTGACTCCTAATCGTTCCCCTCTCCCCTCTCTCTCCCAACTATACTTTTTTGAGGACAGGACATTGTGTGCCATTGCATTGAGATCCCCACTATGTGACACAGTGCTTTCTTTGAATATGGTAAGAGTTCAATTTAGAAGGCGCACAGGCTTCACCCTGTCCTCCTGGATCAACATTTTGTCTAATGTCTTCAAGCCTATGTCCTTGAGGTGTTTACCATTATAAAGCTTCCATTTCTTTACCTGTAAGTGGAGATGGTTGTTGAGGTTTTGTCTTTTGTTGTTATTGCAATGCTAAGTGCTGGGCCCCCAAGATCTGGAGTCTGCATGTAGCTTCTGGGAACCTGTCCCCAGTTAATTCTGATTGGTAAATAAAGATGCCAGCAACCAAGAGCTGGGGAGAAGAGAGAGAAGTAGGGTTTAGGTTTCCCAGGCTTGGGACCACGAGGAGGAGGAAGGGAGAGACTAAAGCAGACATGAAAGGGTAAGAACATGCAGGAAGAGCTTCCATGCCTTAGGAGGTGTGCAGGAGGGAGAACCAAAGCACAATGTAAAAGGGCCAAGAGAACAAGGCCCAGAGGGTGCTCAATTGGGTCAAGAGCAGCCACAATGGAACATAGACATTAGTAAGTAGTAACTCGGAGTTATCGGTGGGAGGTAGATGCTAACAACATGGAGGTTAGGCAGTTGCCCAGCTATTTAATCCCAGCACTTGGGAGGCAGAGGCAGGCAGATTTCTGAGTTCGAGGCCAGCCTGCTCTACAGA
>NW_022196891.1:64222681-64275063 GCF_008632895.1 Mastomys coucha
AAGGCTGTGTGTGTGTGTATGTGTGTATGTGTATGAGTGTGTGTGTGTGTGTGTGTGTGTGTGTGTGTGTGTGTTTCATTCAGGAGCTTAAACCATGGAGGCAGGTAGTAACCACGTGCCAGGATTTATTAAATAAATAATACTACAAATGGTTGCACTGCCCATTTCAAAAAGCCATTGGAAGGGTGGGGGTGAGGCACATTGGTGTTCAGGAAAGCCTGGCAGGGGTGAGGCACATCGGTCGGTGTTCAGGAAAGCCTGGCGTGTGGTGTTCAACACTGGTGAACTGGTGAGACATCGTTATCAGCACTAGCTATTACTAGAATCTAATCCATGAGATCTGACCTGGGTAGGCACTTAACCAGTAAAGGCACTTCCATGCAAGCCTGGTGACCTGAGTTTGATCCTCAGAACACACATAAATGTGGAAGAAAAGAACCAGTCCCACAAAGTTGTCTTCTGATCTCCACATGAGTGTGTCTGCAGGTGAAGCACGGTTGCATGCACACCCAGAAACAGACACACACACACACACACACACACACACACACACACACACACACACACTGGCATAATAATAAAGCTTTTTGAAAATAATAAAATAAGCTTAGTTAAACCTGAGAAGAGGGTCAAGCCTTAAATAAAGATGGTCCCTTGAGTGAAAACAGACACATCATTGAGGTAGTCCTTCTTAATAAATGTACAGGAGAATTTCAGAGATAACAAAACTAGATAAACAAGAACTGGAAGAAAGCTGCTTTACAGCAGTGATGGTCAACCAGCAAATTCTCACCTCTTAGCGGGCAAGTGTTCCCCCAGCAGAGCCCTTTCATCTCAAGAAACTTTCCACTGTGTGTTTTCTACATCCCTCCCATCTGCCCTCACTCACTCCTCAGTCTCCACACAACCCATACAGCCAGGTCACCTGCCTGGAACCACTATCCCAGGTGGTAAACTAGGAAACAACTCTGAGAAAGGAGAGCCACCTTCTTGCTCTGTGTTAGACTCAGAGCCCAGAGCTGGTGCCTTGTGGCCTACACTCAGCATCTTCCCTAGTCCCACAGCTCGCTGGCTGTCAGCTTGGCCTATGGCTGCAGAAGTGGCATGTGACCACACTGCTCAGCTTTGCCCATGGCTGCAGAAGTGGCATGTGATCACACGGCTGTTTGTACTGTGATTAAGTTTCCCTATGGAATCTACCCGTATTCTGACTTTGCAGCTTCTGTTGAACAGTTTGACTTCTGCACTCAACTTCCAATATCTTGTCATTGCTCCTTTCTCTGTACCAGGAAAGAGGCAGTACGAAGATAGACGTTGTATTTGTTAAGAAATTAGTGATACAAGTGTAATTACCCTCCAGTGTTGCTCCCAGAAGATGCAAGTTATTAAATAAAGATCATAGTACAAGTCATGGGATACCTCTCTATGAGTTATTGGCTAGAGACACCCCAGAAGTCTCCAAAACAACATAGGCTATTGCATTTCCCTTGATCACCCACCATAACTTCGTGGTAAGACCTTATTGTTGAAAGCATCATACACTTTAGCTACAGGACATAAAGAAACCAATTTCAAACTAATCAGAAAATATTTTCCCTTCTAGCTATCTTCCATAGTGCCAGAAGGTGCTAGGCGACTACTAGGGGAGAAAGTATACCATGGTTATATCCAGAGCTGGACCCTGAATACTAGAATAGTAACATGTCCAACAAGATGTGCCTACTGGTGCAATAATGGCAGGACTGTTATGGGGGTAACTCAGTGCTTGGAGACCTACTCTACAGGAGGGAGTTTTATGCCTACTGCTGTAATGTGGGTCAAAAGTCATGGCTGGTGAAGTAATAGATCTTACAGCAGAATGTTCCATTGTTATTTTGCTAAATGATCAAGTTGTTAAATTGCCCTCTAAGTGTTTGTACCCATTGACCCAGACTGTTCTCAACTTTGGTCAAAGAGGCTTCTTTTTGTGGTTGGAAGCAGTCAACAGAGAGATGTATAGCTGGTCAAAGTGCTTAGAAAGACAGATTGAGTTCTCAGCCCTGAATAGAACAATATTAACCTCCAACCACCAAGGTCCAGGAACATGACGGAAGAGGGTGGAAAGAATGTAAGATCTGGGCATAGAGATAAGTCCTGTGAAAGGCTGACTTCCACATTTTGTGGTCAGTGGTGTTTTCCCATGCTCCAGTGTCCCATATACCCATACACATATGGGTAGCACTGACTAGAAGAGGCATATTGGGGAGGACATAAAAGGGGGAAATGGGAAGCAGACATGATCATCTTTCATTATATACATGTATGAAACTCTCAAAAATAAAGACTAAAAACAGAAACAGAAATTAGTAATACAAACCCCTGCCTGGTACTATTCTATGTAGTAGAAGAGACTGATTAAATAAGGGTTTTTTTTCTATCTACTGTTATCCGTTTTTAATCACATAGTGGCCTGTTGTTGTTTTCTCTCTGAAATACAAACCATTCTCACCATTTCCCCCGTTAAAAAACCCCATCCTACTCAGCTAGCTCATCACTTCATATTAGAAACATTGTCTTTCAGGGATGGGTATCTCAGTGGTAGAGCATTTTCCTCAAATGCATGAGGCTCTGAAGAAAGGGGGTGGAAAAGGGGAAGGGAAATTAAAGAGAGAAGGGAAAGAGAGGGAAGGGAAGAGGGGGAAAGAGGGGAGGGCAGAGGAAGGAAGGAGGAGGCTGGTTTACCCAGCTCTTAAGCAAACATCTTTAAAAATGTTTGTTGTCATACGAGATGTTGTCAGAGAGGTCTGTGAGTATGCAGGGATAAGTCCTGGGCTAGAGAAAGTGAATGACTTGGGTTGATTCTTCTCACATTTCTCTGCCAAGTTGTTCTGTGTACCTCTTGAAAGGTGATATCTCCTAAAGGTAATCACTCTTTCTCCCAAATACTCACAAGCAAGTAGGCAGTTTGGCTGGCAGGAAGTAATTTCTTGTAGTTCCCTTCAATGTTCTGTCTCCTTCCCTCAAAACACATCTTCTTCATTTATCTGAGATCAGCTCCCCTCACTATCCTGACTCTTGGAAGCCCTTGAAGCCTCATACTCCAATCTCAAGCAACTACCCACTATGGCTCTCTGGAGATGTGTTACGTGTCCAATTCTGATAGCAGTGGCTCTACTTGTTGATGTGTTCTGCTCACTAAAGATTCTTAATTCCCTGTACAAAATTTCATGGACTCAAATGAGCTTTGCAGTTCAGATCTTACAAAGAAACAGACATTTGAAGTTGGCAACCATAGGCGAACACGAAATGCTTGTCCGGCGAAACTTAAGAGTATCCACACTAAGTGGGAGTCACAAAGATTATAATCAGCCTGACTAATTCAGATTGGGTTTCACCACAAGCAGGTGATTGGATCAGAAAGGTGTTTCTGAGCCTCTCTGTCTGTTAGCCCTCTGCTTTTGCATGCATTACCTTATTTAACTATACAACAGTGCCAATGTCAAATCTCAAAAAAAAAAAAAAAAAAAAAGAGGCTCCAGGGTCCACATACTTTGTTCAGTGGTAGTACTATTTCCATGTGGAATGGACAATGTGTCAGGTACAGGATGGGATGTACAAATGCTTGCCAATTATGAAAACCCAATAGAAGAGCATTTCGGTTTTTAACTGTAATTTTCAAGTTATACTTGTCTTCTTCCAGAAAGTGTCACGGCACCTAAAGTGAGAGATGCTTCTGAAAGTTAAGTACCAGGCTTCTGGCAACCAGGACATGAGTGCAATAAAGCCATCAATAATTATAGGAAGTGATAGGCCCCAGACTGGGAGCACATAGGAGACAATGATGGCCACACATTCTCTTGGGGTCTTACAGAATCTATGACCAACATTCAAAGCTCAGATTTCATTTGAACTAAACAATTTCTCTAAATGCTAAGAAAAATTAGACAGTCTCCTAGGGCAGTCAGACTGTCCTAGAACTCACTATGGAACCCAAAAGTTGATGGCTCAAATTTTCAGTGACAGTGACTCTCTTCTTTTCGGCTCCCAAGTACTTGGATTGAATGTGTAAACCACCATACCCGGCTTTTTAAAATATTTTTATTGTGTTGTTCTTGTTGTTGTTGCTAATTTCTCATTACTGTGACACAATATTTGGCAGGAACAACTCAGAGAGAAGGATTTGTTCGACCTCAGAGTCTCATTATAGTGTATAAGCACACTAAACAATGTCAGCACAGGAAAGAGATGAATGATGCTGTCCATAGTCACAAGTGTTTACCACCTAGCCCCTCCCCTCTGAAAGTGCCCATCCAGCACTTCCAGTGTTTTTTGATCTGGTTAAGTTGACAATAAAGATTACCCCTCTTCTCATAGTACTTTATGTGGAAACAACTGGATATTCCCACAATCCATTCCTTCGTGGTGATAATAGGATACTGTTGAAAGGTTAGTGCTCTCTACTAGACACAGAGGACTGGGAGCCTGATCTGAACTCTAGGAAGGCTAGCACAGGAGGTATAATGGATGGAGGAGGACAGGTGGCTGTAACTGCAGCAAGAGTGGTGTGTGGTGGGTCGGGTCGAGGACAGGCTGGGTAGGAACAAAAGACATTCCAAAAAGTACAGGAAGAAAATTCATAGGTATGGGAGCCTGCAACATTGCTAAAGAGAAGATAAACTCACTTTGTAAGATGATTTATTGCTCAGAAAAAAAAATGGTGGAAGGGCCAGATAAGTAAGGGGGGAAACATAATTCAGTAGGCATTTTAAGTAGTTTTGAATAATTTTCAAGAGGACAGAAATATAATTCCTAAATTTCAACAAGCAGCGGTAATAGAAGATCATTCAGACAGCAAATAGAAAATGGAGCCAGAGAAGAAATAAACCATATATACTAAATGGGAAAAAAAATTCCTGGGTTTTTCTGGTTTCCAAGGTGATTACCCCAAAACCAAGTTTATGAAGTTAGTGAAACCTCCCCTTCCAAAGGAAGACTAACCAAGTTTACAATGTAATTGTACAGTGTGTTTGTTGTGAAAGACAAGAATTCTCTTCTCTCCCACACTGGGAAGCCAGGTATTTGCTAGTTATCATCTGAAATTGAACAGGAAGCACCTGCTTTTGGGATATTGTTTCAAAGACACGACCCCCCTCACTAAGGGCTTCTTACTTATAGACCACCTCTCAGGGAGACTCTCACAGTCAGGTCTGGACAAATAATCATGCCAAGGCTTGTGGAGGCAATTGTGGCCATAAAGGACCTTGAGCAGATCTGTCCTACAAAATCATTTCTCTTGGAACCAGCCAGACTTCCTGTCAAGATCATCCGTGACTCTGAATCAGTAAGCCAAGCCAGTACACACAGCTATCAATGTCATAAAGTGAATAGCAGTGAAATTTTGTTAGTCTTTGAACAGTTTTCAAAATGTCCAGATCAGCTCAGTGTTCTGGGCTTGGGAGAGAAAGCTCACTGGGCTTCGAGTCCTGGTGTCCTGAGGGAGGAGTTGCTTGCCAAGTCTCTTCTCTGGGAGCCAGAAATGTAAAGCAGATAAGGTAAATTGCATTGTTGTTTTGGTCTGGGCCTGAGAAGCAAACATCCAATTTGAGATCAAATAAATGGGTTCTGGGCCTGAGTAAGCTGATTAAACAGGACTCATTCTCTGGGGCAGCCAGAAAATTAGAAAGAAGAAGCAGAGAAATCCTGCCTCTACATCCTGAGTTAAAACCAAAACACCTCACATGGAGGAGAACCAGCTACGCCAGACTCTGCACCTTACACTTAGAGAGGGGCAGCTACAGGCTTAGGGAATACACAACTCTGACTTAAATGAAGACAAACAGAACTTAAATTTACAGCACCCGTGGTTCCAAAATCCCAGCGGCTAGCGTTTGTTCAGGGCTTACTGTGTGCTTAGCACTGATTCGAGTAATTAATAATCACACCGTGCTTCCTAACTACTTGCAAAAAAACCCCCAAATATCCCAAAATAGGAGGGAAATACTATTATAATTTCTTTCTTACCAATAGGAAAATTGAAGGCTAAATGGATAGATGAAGTATGAGCTGGTGCTGAGACTCAAATCCAAGCTGTCTAAAGTTTACCTGCTTTAACTATTGACCTACCTGGAAAGTAAATAGGTTTTATTTTCAGTATATGTCACAGTTTTTATTGGAAAGTACACTGCTCCAAGATGTTGACTCTGTGATGTGTCATACACTATGTTCCCCTCTTGGCGGCTTCTCCTATATAAAACTTCAAGCATCTCTAAGAAAAAAGGTTCTCCCGCAGACCTAGGAGATGAATGTGGGTAAGTCTGAGCCATGAAGGAAACTCTATTTGTCTTTGCTGGGAATTAATAGACACCTGACACAAATCTATATGTAGCCAATGAGAACTGGGAGGAGGGGCTTGCTCCATCTGTATGTAGCCTATGAGAAGTGGGAGGAACTTGCTCCATCTGTATGTAGCCAATGAGAACTGGGAGGAGGGGCTTGCTCCATCTGTATGTAGCCAATGAGAAGTGGGAGGATCTTGCTCCATCTATGTATCCAATGAGAAGTGGGAGGAGCTTGCTCCATCTGTATGTAGCCAATGAGAAGTGGGAGGAGCTTGAGAACTGGGAAGAGTAGCTTGCTCCATCTATATGTAGCCAATGAGAAATGGGAGGAGCTTGCTCCATCTGTATGTAGCCAATGAGAACTGGGAGGAAGAACTTGCTCCATCATAACTAAAGACGCATTGAAATTGTCTATCCCATTTCTCTTTTCTTTAATTTTCTCTTTATGTTTTTTTTTCCTTTGAGTATCAGCATGTAAATAAAGCACAATGTGTATGAACTGTAAAGCTTGTAATTGAATACTTTGGCCATCTTGGTCTATAGACAAATGTGTAGCTACGTGCAATGGTAAATACTCATGGTCAACCTGACAAGATCTAGAACCACTTGCGATAAACCTCTGGGTCTATCTGCTAAGGAATTTCTAGATTATGCTCATTGAAGTGGGGAGACTCGCCTAGATTTAGGTGACATTCCACGCACTGGTCCTAGACTGAATAAAAGGACAGAGCAAGCTGGGTGCCTGCTTTTGCAGCTCTCAGCCTCTTGTCTGAGGACTTAGGTGATGACCAGCCTCATACTCCTGCCACCATGTGTGTGCCTAACCATGATGGTCATTCCTTCAAACTATGCACTGAAGTAAGTCCTTTCAGTATGTTGCTTTTGTTAGATATTTTGTCACGACATAGTTAACTAAGTTCACAGTGTAGTTGGGTATTGCAGGGAAGACATTTTTAAAAGCCTAGGTCTTTAATGACAGACAGAACCACTACACCACTTAATCACATAACCTCCATTCTTCACATTTCTTGCTACAGAGCAGTGGTTCTCAAATTGTGGGTTCCCTTTGGCAAACCTCTATCTCTACAGCTTATTTATGTTACAATCCGTAAACAGTAGCAAAATTACAGTTTTGAAGTAGCCACAAAAATAATTTTATGGTTAGGGGTCACAGCATTAGGAAGGTTGAGGAGCACTGGTATACAGGATATACCAGTCTAGTCTACAGGATATAACAGACAGGATATAACATGTCTGTTACTTCATTTTGGGGCAGTGTGACATTTTGTATCCAATTGCATTCTAACCTAGATCATTTGTCTACACATGACAGACGTCTGCTCACTGTTCACCTTCCTGAAGTCCAATTAACTTGTGAGTATTTGCTCGAATAAAACCAATTAATCAAGAAAGGAAAGGACATATATTCAGCAGCAATTGATCAATAATGTTCTGGAGAAGGAAAAGGATGCTTACGGCTGGTGTCCTGTTATTTTCCAGCTCCCTGTCCGAAAGACTGCAGATGTCTTTAAGCTATGAGTCAGCAGTAAGTAAAATGAAATGCACCTCCGGGTACCTCATTAGTAAGTTCAGCAAACTGAGCCAGATGATGCTTACATAAACTTCAGCACTAACAGCTTAGGCTTGATCTACTACAAAGTTTATGTTGTAATAATTCTTAGCAATGCCCTAGTAAATAATGAATACTTAGTAAAGTAGTAAGAATTTATCAACAGCTCTAAGTCCTTCCCCTCTGCAGACCTCAGTCCCTCATCAGTAAATTAAATCAACCCCTTCTCCAGCTTGGATACTCTTGAATCTGACCAGATTCTTAAACATATGGTTCTGATCTCCATATAGTTCTATGCAAATTATAGTACCTGACAGTTTCCAAGTTACATACAAGATTGTGTGCCATCACAGACTTGTTTGTTTGTTTGGTTGGTTGGTTTTAAGACAGTGTTTCATGTACCCCAGGTTAAACTCCAACTTGCTATGAGGCCAAGGATGACCAGGGCCTTCTGATCCTCCTGCCTCTGCCTCCTGAGTTCTGGGATTACAGATGTGAGCCAGATGCCCAGGCTCTTTCATAAGACCTTTGGTGCTGAGCCACTGTGGGCTTCCTACTTACCTTCTGTGGTCTCCAATGCCCAGGCCAGTGTGTGGGACATAGAAGGCTAAGTAATTACAGCTAAGCACATAATGGCTGTCTTTGACGAAGCATCTCCTTTTACAAAGATATTTTAAATTCAGGGTTCCCTAATCCCCCACAATAGTCTTGCAAGGACATGAATTTAATATTTGTAATCAGAATGAAAGGCTTCCTTCGAGGCTGGTCTTCACATAGTGTCACATAAGAACTAAATAGAAATGAGGCTGAAGAGATGATGCCCTGGATTAGAGGGCTTGCTGCGCAAGCATGAGGACCTGAGTTCAGATGCCCAGCACTCAATAAAAAGCCAGGCCTAACGGCTCACATTTGGAATTTCAGCACTGGGATGCAGGGACAGGAAGATCCAGGGGACTCTGTGGCCAGCCAATCTAGCCAGTCAGTATAGTCTTGATTATTTTGCCTTTCTCTCTTCCTGCTGTCTTTCTGTAGTTCCATTCCTCAGAGACCCTTGATTACTTCCTCTCCCAGATTCCTAACAGAATCCCTGCCAGGTCTCCATCCTGCTTCACCCCTGTCTCTTCTCCCCTCTGGGAGTGACTTCATATCCCATGTAACCTAAATTAGTTGAAAAGTTCAACCTTTTCAAGAGCTCCAGTGCCCTCTAACCAGCCTGTGCATATACTCAAGTATTCCCTGAGCTTGGAACATAGTCCTCAGGTCCAGAGCCAGCACTTTCCCATAACACCACATAATGGAAAAGCATGTTCTGTTTACACAAAGTTGTTCTCTTTGCATATTGACATCTATTAACCAGCAGCTGTCTCATAAGACTTTCTCAGAATCTCAAATATCCAATGCCCACTCCAGTCTCTTTGAATCATAGGATAAGACCCAATAGTCTACAATTTTAACAAGCTTCAAATGTATCTCTGAGGCAGTAAGGTTTTGAGGCTCCCCTTTGTATCACAAAGGCCTTAGAACTGAGGTGCAGAGCAGTCATGTCCACACAAACCATCCATTCTTCTGTTGAGCATTTAGTCTTCCTTATGACACATTGTTCCAGGCACTCAGACATGGGACTCCAATAGGAAACCTGCCTAAGAAAGCAATCCCCAAAGAGATAGAGACCAGAGACTCCAGTAGGCCTGCCATGGAGAGCCTGAGTCTCATGTTCCTTCTCAAAGTACTCTGTGTAGGAGCTTCTGAAACAATCTCTCTGTGACCCTCCCTCTTCCCTTCTCTGGGAAGCTAGTGATGGGAGGGGATCACATAGTAATAAAGAGACATGGTGAAACTGGGGATGAAGGCAGAAAGTCGTGTTTCATAAAACCTCTAGGAAGTGATCCTAAATAAGGAACATAGTTGAAAAGCAGGCTTTTAAACAGAAAGCCTTACAGTGGCATCTGTTACAGGAACCAGATACCCAAAAGTTATGTTCAATAAGAGTAGAAGAGGGTTCGAGGACACAGTGACTCCACTGTGACCACAATTCTCTATTTTGGCTCATGGTTTAAGTGGGTTTCAGCTCACTGTGGTACGGAAGACACAGAAAAGCAACTCAGTTGATGGAAACTGGACTGTGTGGCCGGTTTGTTCCTATTAAAGTAGATCTGGAAGCAGAAAGAGAAAAGAGCAGGACCCAGGAGAGCATGAATAGCCTTCAAAGGGTCTTCTTCGCCGGCCTACTCTAATCAACTAGGGCCCACTCATAAAAGTCTCCCAGCCTTCCAAAACAGTACCAATTGCTAAGGAATAGTGTCCGAAACATGATTCTAGAGGCAGGCATGGGATCAAACTAAAACCAAAATAACAGGCAGGAGAACCTTCAGTGTCAGCAGGCAGTTCTCTGGTCCTTCCTCTGTCCTTTGTGCCAGGATTCTAATTAGGGTAAAAATAAAACCAGCTAAAATACTACATTTCCACCTGGTGGGTGGGGGGGTGTGTGGTGGCATACACCTTTAATTTTAGCACTCAGGAGACAGAGGAAGGTGGAATTCTGTGAGTTCAAGGCCAACGTAGTCTACACAGTGATATCCAAGACAGCCAGGGATACATAGAAAGACATTGCCTTGCCTCAACCATCAAACAAAAAGCCTACACTTCCCAGCCTGACTTGCTGCTAAGTACAGTGAGGTCTGTGATGAGATGTTGACCAAAGAAGATATTAATGGAAATGTTAAATGAGATTCCAGCCAGACATGGTGATGCATACCTGTAATCCCAGTACTCGAAAGACTAAGGCCAGAGGGTCTGTAGTTCAAGGTCAGTTGGGGAATACCTAGTATCTTAGTTGAGTTTTACTGCTGGGAACAGACACCATGACCATAGCAACTCTTTTTTTGTTGTTTTTGTTTGTTTGGTTGGTTGGTTTGGTTTTTTGAGACAAGGTTTCTCTGTGTAGCCCTGGCTGTCCTGGAACTCACTCTGTAGACCAGGCTGGCCTCGAACTCAGAAATCTAACTACCTCTGCCTCTCAAGTGCTGGAATTAAAGGCGTGCACCACCACTGCTCAGCTCACAACTCTTATAAAAACAACATTTAATTGGAGCAGGCTTATAGGTTCAGAGGTTTAGCCCATTATCGTCAAGGCAGGAGCATGGCAGCATTCAGGCAAGCATGGTACAGAAAGAGCTGAGAGTTCTACATCTTCATCTGAAGGCAACTAGGAGAAGACTAGCTTCCATGCAGCTAGGATGAGGGTATTAAGGCTCATGTCCACAGTGACACGCCTACTCCAACAAGGCCACACCTCCTAATAGTGCCACTCCCTGGCCAAGTATATACAAACCATCACACTTAGCAAGACTTTGTCTCCAAAAAGGAAAGTAGAATTCCTAGAAAGAGTCTTGAAAACTATGAGTTGTGCGTTTTCTGTCTGTGTTTGCTCCTTCTCTGCTATCTACCATATGTTTTGGGGGCCATTTTGAATAATTATACTACCTTGAAGATAGAGTCTTTGTTCTAGAAGAGGTCAGGCAAACAAATTAGTGTCTGGCCCTAAAACCACTGCAGCTCACCCTGTCAACTCTGTACTGTCTGACTCTGGACTTCTTTGAGGTAAGAGAGAAAGCTCTGTATGTTTGATGCTGTTCGGGGTTTTCTATAATATACAATAGCCATGTTCAAGTCCCAAAATATGCAGAATCTCTCTGCAGTTGAAGTTCCCAGTGAAACTTTCCATTGGGAATTTCTACACATTACATTTTAGGAAGAATGAATTGTGGGAAGCTAAGATATCAACATACAACCAGGATCTGGGTCAAATAGGTTTATAAAATGAGTAATGATCAGACCTGGTATTTACTGGAGGCTGTGCACTAAGTATCTGTACTTAAACTATTCATACAATGCTCACGTACATCGACAGCATGAGATAAAAGATACAATGGTTTGAGGGAACTGAACCCAACTGAACCCGGGAAGAGTTGATGATGCTTAGCAGCTGTTTAGCTACTTAGTTACAAGAGGCCAATTGAAGGGCACGCCTCTTCTCTAGAACAATTTTACCAAAGCAGGACCAAGAGACTAAAGAGGTCAGTAGAAGGGATTTTTACATTACTGCTTAGCAAAGGCAATTTAAGTGATGTGTAGCTTCCCCTAAGAATGTCTCAGTTGTCTCTTTGATGAGCTAAACTTGAGGCAGAAAAGCCCTGGAAGAGACTAACTTGGGAGCAGAAACTTACTCTTCTACCTAGACCCCATGACCTTGAGTGAATTCTCTGATTTCTCTGGTGCTTGGGCTGCTTTGCACACTGCAGTGTGGGTCTATAAAATAATGCAAATGGAGTTTACCACACAATGCCTGTCTGGGGAATAAGCTAGTATTAATTTTGTGACACAGGGCAAAGTGGTTCTCAAACATTCTAACGCCTAAGGTCATGCTGCAACTGTTATGAATTGTTATGTAAATATCTAATATGCAAGATATCTGATATGTGACCCCTGTGAAAGGATCATTCCACAATTTCCCAAAGGGGTAGAGACCCACAGGTTGAGAACCACTGAATTAGAGACCTGTGTTACGGAGCAATCTAAATTCTAAAAGAATTTGAAAATAGTTTTTGTGAGGTATGGAGTCAAAGAACAAGGGGTTGACTGTGTTTGCATGCATGCCTGTTCTGCGAATCTGAGCAAGATGCCTTTTTAGTCTCCATTTTATTGTCTGAAAAGTGGAACAGTGTCTTATACAAGACTGCTGGAAAAAAAATGATTACTGGCAGAACGAGACGCATGGCTAATTATCTTTATTTCAGAGCCCCTCTGTGACCCTTTCTACTTAATTTTCCCCAATGAAATGTCTATTCTACAATTTCATTTTTCTTTGTGTTTTATATAGGTACATGAGTGCCTGTGTATGTGCATGTTTTTATGTGTGCAAGGTGTGCTGCGTGTGGCATCCGAATGTAGAACCCAGGACTCAACCTCAGGTCTCATTCTTCAGAAATCTTCCACCGTGCTGTTAAGACAAAGTCACTCACTGGAACCTGGGCTTCCCTGCTTAGGGTCACTGCCTCCAACAAGCCCCGGGAAATGTGTTGTTTGCAAAGATGCACCACCTCACATGGCTTTGTTTTTCCTTAGGCTCTGGGAATCAAACTCAGGCTTTACTAACTGGCTTATTTCCCTGCATTCTGCTTTTCCTTCTTTAAATTTTAAACTATAAGGAGGTCTCACTTAGACTTTAAAAATCAAGCACAACAATGATTTTTGAAAAATGCTAACCCTAAGAAAAGTGAAAACTTAGATTCATATGGTTGAGAAAAAACAGGGAACATACAATAATGGGAGTTTTTTGTTTTTGTTTTTGTTTTTTTTTTTTTCAAGACAGGGTTTCTCTCTGTAGCCCTGGCTGTCCTGGTACTCACTCTGTAGACCAGGCTGGCCTCGAACTCAGAAATCCACCTGCCTCGGCCTCCCAAGTGCTGGGATTAAAGGCGTGCGCCACCACCCGCCTGGCAATAATGGGAGTTTTAAAAAAGAAATTGATGATTTCTCAAATCATAAAGACTGCTGAGAAATTATCAAAATGCAAAACAAAACTTTCTGCACATCAACAGACACAATTAACAACCTCTTAAATGGATGAAAACAAACAAACAACCTACGAATGGATGGAAATATTTCAGATCATGTCTTCAGAAGTGGATATCCAGACTGTGAATAACAAAACCCCAATAGTTCAATTTAAAAATGGGCAAAGGACTTGACGAGACTTTCCCAGAAAGATACACAAATGCATGGTAGAGGTGCCTGGCATTGCCATTAGGAAAATGCAAGTGAGAACAACCAGGAGGCATTACCCCAAACACATTAGGATAGCTACCATCCAAAACAGAAAGTAAGAAGTGTTGGAGAGGATGCAGGGAAATCAAAACCTCTGAGCAGTGTCAGTGGGAGACTAAACGGGGCAGCTGCTGAGGAAAACATTATGGTAATTCCTCAAAGGGTGGAAAAATGCAATTACCACGTGATCAATATTCCAATCCTGTGTACACATTAAAAAAATGAAGAGGATAGATATTTATATGCCCACATTCATAGCAGCATTATTCACACAAGTTAAACTACAAAAGCAACACACACGCTCATCCGTGGATGAGTACATAAGCACAGTGTGTCCTAGACACATAGCAGACTATCAGCCTGTCTTTAATGCTGAAAGGAAATTATGACGCATACTACAAAGACGGGCGCGCTTATTGAAGTAAAGCTGACACAAGACGGCAAATGTTGCAAGGTTCTGCATAGATTGAGTTCCCACGAGAGTAGCGTTTATAGAGACAAAGGATGGCACAGTGGCTGTCAGATCAGAGGGGAGAAACACGTGGAGCCTTGTGTGAAGAGGGTTTCGTTTGGGTTTTGAAAGACTGAAAGCATCCTTCAGATCTGCTGTATAAGAATATGAGCAGTGTGGTCCACTAAAGTGTCTTTCTGAATGTGGTTAAGGAACGGTAGCCTCTAGGATGTGTGCATTTAATTGCAATAAAAACAGCCATTGTAAAATCTGCCAGGAAAATAGCAATAGCAAGCAGGTTAAAAAAAAAAAAAAAAAAAAAAAAAAAAAAAAAAAAAAAACAGAAAAAAGAGTGAGCAAGAACTCGGGGATAATGACATTATGTGGGTGGCACTGATGCATTTGATGACAACCTCTATAAAATCTGTGCTCAGAATTAAGTCGGCCGGGTGTTTGAGCACCGTCATCTGAATGGAATGCGGCATGCTGGAAAGACTGTATAATCAGGAGTAAATGGGACTATGCTGCTTGGAAGCAAAAGGTCCACTGGGGCACATCAGAGGCTAGTACTGGAACTGTCCTTGTTTAACAAACTCATTAATGACCTAGAAGAAGGCGGAAACAGCCGCTGCTAATGAAATTTGCAGAGATATGTTGGCAATACCCTGGACTTGACCATAATGGCATAAGCATGGTTGGGATGGAGAGAGATTTTCCACTAGGCATTTAATTAGATTAAAACAATGACTTCCGTGGAGAAGGACGTTTACTCATTCCCAACTCTTCTTTCCAACCGGAATGCAGATTCTGGAATGTGCTTCATGCAGTGCCTTGTCAGAGGCCAGCAGGAGAGGTTCCCGCAGCATAGGTCTGCTTTTGACCTTCACATACGTAAAAACAACAACAATATAATGTGTAGAGTCCTTTAACTAAGAGAAAGAACTGAGGGACATGAAGATGTAGTGTATCTTCCATAGAGGAGTCTGGGGGAACTATTTAAATGTACAAAGCCTCTTAAGTTTTAAATAGAATTTATCTTCCATGGTTCCTTGGGGCTCTTAGAATCTCAAGTCCTTTCCAAGTTCTAGAATGATCTAGCCCCTGCTTCGCCATCTACAAACAGCACCAAAATTCTCCTTGGCAGATTTACTTCTTCCTGACTCTGAGTCACCCACCACTCCATCCCTAGCCACTGTGCTTGGCAGACAGGGAATTCAAGTTGTTCAAGTCTTGATTCCAGGACTTTTAAAGCAACAATCACAGTTGATATTCTCCTTTAGAAAGAGCTTGTCTTCGGCAGACTGAGTTTCTCAGATAAGGATGCTAGGAGTCTCCTAGCAAGGATGGCATTGTCCTTCTTATCGTTGTCGAGAAATGCTCCATACACACACACTGCAAGCACGTGACCTCCCAGCCTCTCTGCACTACATTCTGGATGTGATCCTGAATCTCTGTGACAATAGCAGTGATAAAATGTCTAAATCCCTGACACAGGAGACACAAATCTGAGCATGCAAACCTACCATCACCTAACCTCCGTGTCACTCCCTGAGGCAGCTTCTTCACACCCCACCCGCCTAAATTTTGCTCCTATTACAACATCCTCTTTGGGCATCAATCTATACCATTTTATACAAACACATGTTTAGTTTTGCAGTTGTTTGTTTAATACGTGTTTTCTCCCACTGGACTGTGAGTAGAATGAAGAAACAGGATACCATCTAGTTTTGTTTCCAATGACCAGCGCTTAATAAATGTTTGCAGAAGAAGAGCACTGTGATCGGAATGTCCAGGTTCCCATTTCAAATGTGACTACTGAGACTCTGCCGCCATTGTATCAGCAGAAGGGATCTATGGGAGACGACTTGTGTCAGGAGGGTGGAACTGTCACGAATGAAATTAGAGTCCTTATAAAAGAGATCTCAGAAAGGTCGCTCAGCATTTCCACCACCACGACATACATAAGGAAATGTATGAACCCCCGTCAGAACGAAGCTAGCCGGTTATTGACCTTGGATTCCCCAGGCTCCAGAGCTGCATGATCTAGATTTAAGTCATGCACGAACCACTAACTCTGTGCTGCTCTGCTGTGTCAGTACCAGTGGACCAAGACAGAAGGTGATGTAGAAACTTGACTCTATGGCTAGAATCTCGAGCCATACCACAAAGTCCTCTTCAATCTAGGAACCTTAACTTATTGTCCATGCAGTTTGCATGAGAGAGGGGAAGAACTCAAGTTGGTTTTAGGACCACATGGCCCTTTTGCCTCTCTCTCAAGCCAGTTCTGGGAATTCTCATGGCTCCCATGAGGATGGGTCACACTCCCGAGCAGAAGGCACTCTAGAAGGATAAAACTGACAAGATAAAACTGAGTCCTTCTAGCCCCAGTGGCTGGAGAGCTGGAAGATGAAGGCTGAGAGTGGGGAGTGGAAACTGTTGTACCAGCCACTTTCCTACTCTCTCTTCTCTGAATCTCAAGAGTAGCATTGGAAGCTCCAACTGTAAAGGGTAGGGATGGAGGCTGAAGAAAGCATTGCTTGTACCATGCTAGAAATCCGAGACCTGGAGGCCTGGAACTTAGCTTGCTTGGTGGTTCCTCCATACTTCCATCCATTTCCTGGCAAACTTATATTCTATGAGAGAAACTAATCTTCCTGTGAGGAGTGCCCAGAGTCACATCCTCTACTTTGGAAACCAAAGGTTTGGGGACTCTCCACCATTGCTGCTATACAGTGACATAACTGATGTGTCCTCTACCAGGAATTTGAATCTTAAGTAAACAATATAAGGGCAAACAAATATGAATAGCATCCCACTAGGGACATGACCCCGACCAGAAGGCCCCTACTGCACAGCTAGTCTTGAAGGTCTGTCCCTGAGCCTCTGGACATGCTGGGTCCTGCCCATTTCTAAGCCTTCACTATGCTTTCCCATATTCCTGGGCTCTCTCGGTATTATTCCAGCAAAATGCCCTTCTGCAGCATCAGCAGGGCCAGAGGCTTTGTTTTTGATATAGGGATCCGATGTACTTCCAACCAAGTCACTCACTGCAGCTTTGTACTCAAAGTCATTCATTCCAAACACTGTTGTGAAACTCCATTGTGCCTCTCATGCAGGGTGCCAGGAACTGGATGCATAAACACAAAGATGACTCAAACACAGGCCAAGTGGACTGTTTGGGGTGGCAGAGATAAAGGAGGGTAGTTGGGGCACATCAAACTAAGACGGGAGTGTCGGGATCCCTGGCAGTGAGCTTTGTGAAGTGGGCGACTTTGCAGTCACATTTAGTTTGTCATTTCTGACTTTGCCAAGCCTACTGGCCCCGAAGGCCTGAACACAGCCCACTCCACTGAGGATCTAAGTGTGGCAGAATGGTCAAATTGACACTGCAATGAGTAGGTAGAGGAAGCAGAGTTGGAGCTCTGCCAAGTGGAGTCACAAAGCGGGACATCTCTACAGAAGTCGGCCTGAGGTCCCAAGACAGGGACAGTTGAGAACCTGAGGGAGCAGGGCCTTGAAAATCTTTCAGCCATCTCTCTCTCTCTCTCTCTCTCTCTCTCTCTCTCTCTCTCTCTCTCACACACACACACACACACACACTGTAAAGAAGAAGCTGTGACCATAGTGAGGCAGGTCGTAGCCCTGGGAGATTTCAAATATTTTTCATCTGTATTCTAGAGAGAGAAACATCTATCAGAAGAAACCAAAAATTTGCATAGTGGTCTGGGGATGTTGATGGAGGAGTTTCTGTGTTTTATCAGATGTGGAGACCTGCACCTACATAAAGCTGAGGCAGGAGAATCCCTTAAACTTCTGAGTTCAGTGGTAGTAATAGAGAAATCAGGTGAGAGAGGAGAGAGAGAGAGAGAGAGAGAGAGAGAGAGAGAGAATATTTTGAATACAAAAATGAGTATTCAGCTACTTGAGATTCAGCTCCAACGTACGACAATAACCAGAGCAAAATAGTCTCCTGGGTCGGTAAGACAACAAGAGCATCCCTTAGACTGAGGATGTGGCTAATTGGTAGAGCAAATGCTTTGCATTTGTGCTGGCTCAGGGTTGAGACTCCGCAAACAGGGAGGAAGAAGGAGAAGAGGAAGGAACGGAGAGGGAGGCAGGGGAAACTTGAGGAAATCAAAGCAGAGAGTGGTTATTATTAAAATCCACATTAGAGACCAGATGATCCAATATGAAATGAATTTTAAATACAAAGAAAAAATGAAAATCCCGATAAGAGGCTTGGGGACTCTGTAAACCACGTGTGTGGACTGCGGGCATTCCATGGGGGGCGGGAGGGAGTTATAGCTCAGACTTCTTTTTGTTCTCACAAGATTTTAAGGTAAAGGACCTCACCAAGGAATATGCTAGTAACATTCCAAACTGGGCCAAAGAAAGACTTGGCAAGCAAGGCAAAGGGGGTTTAAGGTGCATGATGAAAAATAACCAAACTATTCATATTTCTTTACTGTAGCCTGGGAGGACAAAAAGGGTGTGCTGTATGTACAGAGTCTGCTAAGAGCACAGCTGAGATCCTGTTCTCATGCAAGAGCATCCCCCTCCCCACACTGAATGACAGGAAAATGAACAGGGCTTGTGCAGAAATCTGGCTTCACCCTCTCTGTAGCCCATGTTAAGGGGGGGGTGGAATCTAATATCATAGCAAAACACCAAAGTTGGACCTTTACAGAACAGCATGGAGAAAAATAACTCACAATTGAGCCTAGACCTAAGGGTGAAAAGCAAACACTTGAGAACTGCTAGGCAAAAGCAAGGAAAAATGTACGGTGGCCTCATTAGTGACACTGAAGCCACAAGCTAGCAGCAAGTAAAAACCCCTAAACCTTCAAACCCAAAGGACTCCACCGAGAGACTATTCAAAGGGCTGATGAGAGGGCTCTGCGGGCAGTCCTTTCTGTCAGCTTGAATACCTGATTTCAATTTTTGAGGCCCACATGGTGGGAGAGAACCAACTCCTGAAAGCTGTCCTCTAATCTACACACATGCATGTGAATACACACGCACACACACACAAAGATAATTAATTAATTAAGAGAATAAAATGTATTATACACAGAGTAAAAGAACTTGAAAGTGTACTTGATAAGGGTGTTGGAGCCAAACTGTTTTTTAAACGTTTGTCAACCCAGTTTTTAGATGATAGCCCAATCTAAAAGTGTGGGAAGGATTAAAAAGACATTTCTCCACATGTAGAAACACATGCAAATGGCCAATAAACACATGGCTGTGAGTTCACCAGTGCTGACACACTGTAAGTCATTAAAGACTTGTGAATGAAATCCACAATGAAATCCCACTTTATAGACACAAAGATGACAAGAATAAAAAGACAGGCAACAGCAAATAGGAGGGTAGGAAGAAGTCAATGTCTTCACGTTACTGAAAACACACACACACACACACACACACACACACACACACACAGTGTTGGGACTACCCCGTAGTTTGATAATTTCTCAAAATGTTAAAGACAAGCTGGCCAGTGATGGTACATGCCTTTAATCCCAGCACTTGGGAGGCAGAGGCAGGTGCATCTCTGAGTTCAAGGCCAGCCTGGTCTACTGAGTGAGTTCCAGGACAGCCAGGGCTACACAGAGAAACCCTGACTTGAAAAAAAAATGTTAAAGACAGTACTTCTTTATGCAGGTATCCACCAAAGAAAAATGAAAACATTGTTCATTAAAAAGTTTGCACAAAAGCATCACAGTAGTTCAAACCAGGAACAATTCAAATATGACAGTAGTACGATTGACATATCCTACATACAACTACAGAGGGTCACATGCCATTTGATTACATCATATGAAATATCCAGAGTAGGCTAGTAACTTCCTGGGACTGGCGGGGGTGTGAATGAGAAGTTACAGGCAATAGGAACAGGGTTTCTTCTGAGGTGCACCAAAAGTCTTCTGAAATCCTATTGTGCCAATAGTCGTGTGATTGAATATACTAAATCTCACACAGTGGTTTATTTTAAAAGCATTATATCCTAACAAAGATGTTTTAAAAATAAATTCAACTGAATGAGGTGGTGCATGTCTGTGGTGGTTTGGATGAGAAAGGTCCCTGTCCTCTTTGTTGTTGTTGTTTTGGTTTGGGGGTCTTGGAGGAATTGTTTATTTGTTTGGTTTGGTTTGGTTTTGGTATTTGGCAACTTAACGTGAGTCAAATATAGTCATATGGGAAGAGAAACCTCAATTGAGAAAAACCATCAGATTGCCTGCAGGCAAGTGTGTAGGGCATTTTTTTGATAGCTGATTGATAGAGGAGGACCCAGCCCATGAGGAATGGTGCTACCCATGGTTGGGTTTAAGAAAGCAGAGATTGAGGAATGGGTTCTTGCAGACATTGAATACACTGGCATCCTGACCTTGTACTGTCTAGCTTCCAGAAGTAACTATGAGCAATAAATTTCTATTGTTTATAAATTATGCCGCCTTGATATTTTCACTATAGCAGTCAAAATAGACTGTGACAGGATTGAACATAAAAGCTAAAACTATAAAATTCTTAGAAGACAGTGTGGTCTTGACCTAGGATTAGGCACACCTCTCTTAAATATACCACTGAATTCACACATGACAATGATAACTGAATTATACTGCAATTTTATTAAGATTAAAACTTACACTTCAAAGTTTTACACTTTAAAAGGACCACCATCAAAAATTGAGAAGGAAGTCTTCAGAACGGAAGAACATACATGCAAATGTGGCCAACAAAAGTCATGCAGCAGAGCTGTAAAGAATCCATACACACCAGCAGTGAAAAGGCAAATGGTCCAATTTCTAAGAAGCAAACGGTTTGAGTAGGTACCACTAAGGAAGGTGTGCAAATGGCAATGAGTACATAACACACTGCTGAGTGACACAATCAGCCACCAGGGAGCTGCCAATGAAATCACAGTGACACAGTGCTTTACGCCCACAAGGAAGATCAGACTCAAAAAGAGGCTACGTCGGCATTTCAGACACTACTGGTCGAAGAGTCGTGTGTTCCAAACAGCTTAGGGAAAGTCTGGTGTCTTCTAAAACAGTTAAAAGCCAAGTCTCCCTATGACCCAGCCATTCACTTCTTAGGTTTAGACTCAGAAGAATAGAAAACTCCGCACTCAGTGGTGTGACATCACGTTCACAGGAGCCAGGCCCATGGTAGCTGAAGACAGGAAGTTGACAAATGTCCATGAATGCATGAGCGCACAAAAGCTGACATAGCCATACAATTTATTGACGTTTTAATGTCATAGCTGTATGAAGGAACAAAGGACTGGTGCATGTTGAAACATGCGTTGTGGTGGTTTGAGTAAAAATGACCCTCAAAGGCTCATAAAGTTAACTGCTCTGTCACCAGGGAGTGGGACCATTTGAAAGAATTAGGAGGTGTAACCTTGTTGGAGGAATTGTGTCCCTGGAGGTGGGCTTTGAGGTTTTCAGAAGCCCAAGCCAGTGACTTTCTCCTCCTGCTGCCTGTGGATCTCATGTAGAATTCTCAGCTTCTTCCCCAACGCCATCGCCATCTTTGCCTCTAGGCCACCATGCTCCTTGCCATGACAATGGGCCAAACCTCAGTAAGCTTCAGTCATGCGCTCTCTCTCTCTCTTTTATAAGAGTTCCCTAGGTCATGATGTCTCTTCACAGCAGTAGAACACTGACTAAGATGTGCATGAACATTGAAGTAATGCTAAGTGAGAGAAACCAGCCACAAAAGACCACCCTTTTGGGTCCTATTTCCATGAATTGACCAGAGCAGATAAATCTGTAGTGACAAAGTAGACTCATTTTTACCTAAAGGTGGACAACTGGATAGACATGGTATCTTAGTCAAGGTTTCTATTCCTGCACAGAACATCATGACCAAGAAGCAAATTGGGGAAGAAAGGGTTTATTCAGCTTACATTTCCCACATTGCTGTTCATCACCAAAGGAAATCAGGACAGGAACTCAAGCAGGTCAGGAAGCAGGAGCTGATGTAGAGGACATGGAGGGATGCTCCTTATTGGCTTGCTTCCCCTGGCTTGCTCAGCCTGCTGTCTTATAGAGCCCAAGACTACCAGCCCAGGGATGGCACCACCCACAATGGGCCCTCCACCCTTTGATCACTAACTGAGAAAATGTCTTACAGCTGGATCTCATGGAGGCATTTCCTCACCTGAAGCTCCTTTCTCTGTGATAACTCCAGCTTGTGTCAAGTTGACACACAAAACCAGCCAGTACATGGGGTTTTGTTTTAACCTAACATTTTTAGTATATATTAATCGTGCTTCAATGTGGCCTTTTTATGTATGCAATGATATTCTTAGATCATTTTGATCTCTCCTTACCTTCTCTCATCCCTCTTCTACCTTCCCCAACTGTCTTCCTCTTCCCTAATAGTTTACCTTCTGCTTTATTTCCTCAACTCCACCCCACAACCACTGGGCTCTACATGGGAGACAAAACTCGTAGCACCTGTCTTCCTTAGTATGAATTATTTGCTTAACATAATGTCCTCTAGCTCTATCCATTTTCTTGCTCTATAGAGTTTTATTCTTTTATATAGCTGAGCAATACTCCATTGTGTTTATACCACATTTTCCTTACTCATCTATCAAGCTGTCTTATCCAGCCAGCTAGCCCCATCTTACTTTTTGAGACAAGGTCTCGGAATGAGTGGCTGGTTTCTCACTGACTGGCTATTGAGCCCCTAGGATCTGCCCATGGGCACTCACCCCTCACCAGCTCCAAGGTTACAAGCACATGCCACCAAACCATGCTTTTCACATGTGTGCCAGAGATCCAAACCCAGACTGTCATACTTACCCACCAAGGACTTTACCTATGGAGAACTCCTGTCCTTAGTGTTCTAAGGAATAAGCAGGGTATCGGGTTCCTATCCCTGCATCCTTGCAAGCACTTGTGGCTTCTGTTTTCTTGACTGGGATGGGATGGAATCTCAACAAAGTTTGTGTTTGTACTTCGGATAGAGGTCTTATCTATGGGTATCATAACTGTTCTAAAGCAATCTTTGTTGTATGACTCTGAATGTTTGAAGACCATTCAACTATTTTCTTCAGAAATATAACTCACACTTATAAAAGACTCAACATTCAAGAATGTTTATTGCATCATTGCTCATGCAACATAATAATCATGAAAATTAGAGCTATGATTATCATTATGGAAATAAAGCAATTACCTATAAAAGATTGTTTCTGTTAATATAGTACCTTTATATAGTAAAGCATCATATGGCCACTAAAAACAATGAATTCATGACCTAGTCATCATCTAGAATGAATTTTTATAAATTATTATGAATAAACAAATTAATTACATGACTATGTTTATAATGTGATTTCATCTTATGTATAACTGACAAAATGTCTTTTCTCTGTGTGTGTATGTGTGTGTTTGAGTGTGTGTACACAAATGTTGTAGAAGATGACTTAAGCATATGAAGGTATGTGAAAAGGTACCTCAGAAATGGGTGGCTCATAGGAGCTGGGAAAGAAAATTATACTGGATGGGTTTTCTAAACATACTCAAGTTAGTTAAATGTCCACATCTCAGCTTAAACAGAAAGCTTTTAAACTATTAAAATGTAAGCGGTCTGGTCTATAATTTACACAAAAACTCAATAGGATCCACTACCTGACACTTACAAAATGTGCTGTACTGGTCACATTAACTACTCTCTGCTTTGATTTCCTCATCCAAAAGTGAGCTCATAATAATATTTACCCGTGGAGTGAATTAAGGCTTGAAAGAGCTAATATACATAAAACTCTTAGAATTTTGCTGTTTGTCATTTACTATTTGGCTGGTTCTTTGCTGAAAATTGTGTCTAAAACCATCCATCGCATGAACCTGCTCAGTAAGTAAATCGATTGTTGTTTGCTTGTGAGATTTTCTGATTAGCTTTTCCCACCCCTTTTTCTCTCCATCTTTTCCTCCTCACTGGAAAGAAGTGTATTCCTTGCCTGTCCTCGGAAACTGTGGGAACAGTAGACAAGCCATCCAGGCCACGTGATAACACTAAAGAACTTAGCAGGCTAGAGGCCCAGTCAACGCATAATGAAGGGAGATGTATCTTGGGAGGAAAATGAAATTAGCCCATCTAGAAAGACATAATTCAGTATCTACTCCACCTGGAAGGGAGGGCATGTTTCAGATAAGTAGTCCTGGGAGGGTAGGATAAGAAAAGGGCAGGGTCAGGGGTGTGGCCAATGTCCCTCTCCACACAACATGGCCACAGGAGAGTTAGGTGCCGGGTGACATACACACTGCAAAGCATCTCCTTCTCCTGGAGACTATTCATGTTTGCTTGATTTTGATTTTCAACTCTAACAGAGGTCAGTGGTCAAGCAGTAGTTGCAATCCTGCACCAAAAGAGTATTTTTGCCAGTTATGTTTACCATTGTCTGGTCAGCTTTAACAAACAAATTGGAGTGACTACAGAGTCTCGACTCTCCTGGGTTCTGAGCCCCGGTGATTAATACAAACATCACATCTACTAAAAGGGAAAGTCTCATAACATTGTATAGATACCACCTTTGCCCCCAAAGCCACTGCCCAGAACCATGCTGCAGGCCAGAGGACACCTGCCTGTGTCTGTGTGTCTAAGCTTCCTGCAGCAGAGGCCTGCATCTCTTCTTCTAGAAAGTCAGGTCACCTCAGGAGACTTGGTGTCTCTAAACAGGAGTTTAGAGACATGCTCCTCACAACTAAGAACTAAGGCTTTAGGACACAGCTGATCAATAAAGAGGCAATCCTACTTGAAAGGGCACCATCTTAATTGGCTTAACATGAATATCAGCGGAGAAAACAAAGAGAGCTATTGCATAATTAGCTAATGAAATAGGACCATGGGGAGCAGGAACAGTAGATCCAGAAGAGCCTGTCTAAATCTAAGCATTATCTTCTCCCTGCACCTGGGCTTGTACCTGGACCACATCCCCTTGGGCATGCAGATTCTACTGATGAAGATTTTCAGTGGGGGAATCCAGAGAGACCCACAGGCTCTTAGAACATGGCCTCCTGCTCCTTGGTGTTGCTCAAAAAAAATCATCCTGAAGAATTCAATTTTTCTTCATAGCACAACACTAGGCTCTCTCACTCTCCCTTAGAAGCCTCCCTTGGATCTGGATAGGTCTCTAAACTGGCTTCTCTGCCTCAAAATCCCCTATCTTCCATGCGTTGACCTCCTACTTCACTCCTCTTTGTCCTGGAATTGGCCCTTTAAAGAATGAATTTTATGTGCCCAAGTAATCTACTTAAAGCATAAATCTAACAGCGTCAGCTTCCGGTCGTCTAATTAAAAACCCTCAGTCTGTGGCTTCTACACAGCCCTCATGTATACAGAGCTCCATGAAACACTGAGAACATGACACGGCTCTGCCCTCAGAAAGCCTGGTGAAACCAGACAGCTGACCAATTCCAAGCACCCATGACTCAGCAGCACAAAGAAAGGAACCACGAGAACCTCCCTCGGGAGCTCTGAGGTCAAGAAGGGGCTCACCTGCAGTAGGAATACAGGAGTAGAGATGTCAATGATGTACTGAGAACCAAAGACCAATATTTCTTGAAGCCTATTGATATTAGGTGGAGGATATTATTCAGAGTTGCCATGCGCACACTTTGTGTGACAGCAGTTTCTGAGGCAAAAGCTTCAAGGAAGCCGTTTCCTGCAACCCCTAACTCAGAGGTAGCCCAGATATGTCCTTGCTATAGTCTCACGTGCTAGGTGTCCCCCAAGATAAACGTAGCTCTCTGACCTCCACCAAGGTTCCAACATCCTAGCCAAACCCTGGCTTGGAATTTCTCGAAGACAATGTTACACATTCAGACTAATTTACCCCCGGCATTGTTAGAAAGATAATGAGGGGGTAGGGCATTGACTAGCCCAAAAGATTAGCAGAGTGGGCCTTTACCTTGATGGGCGGGACCTTGAGCCGAGTGTTTGCGTGTGTGTGTGTGTGTGTGTGTGTGTGTGTGAGAGAGACAGCGTGCAGCAGTCAGCTTTCGTCAATATCCTAGATTCGAGCCTCTACCCTCCTGGCTGGCTCACCCGCAGCCCCACCTCCACCTCCCAACCCCCATGCAGGCCTGAGTGTGTTTGGAGCCCCGGGGATGCTGCACCAGTCCAGAGAAGATGGCTGCTGTTTTAGACCCAGTGTGTTTTAGATGGCCTCAGATGTACCTCTACTGCTGAGCTGCCAGATTTTTCATTTCTCTTTTGTAATGACTGTAAAAGTCTGATGCCATTTTTGAGAAATACATTCAGGTCCTACACTTCCTTGTGTTGTGTCTGCCATTATTTCTTCGCTGACGAATTGCCCACCTGTACTAGAAATCTGTTTCCCCGCAGGTTGAGGGAGGCCCAGACAGGCCGGCCTGTGGCCCAGAGTGTTGCCGGCTACTGGATGGAAAGCTTCTAGGAGCCAGAGGGAGTGGATGTCTATAGCAAAACAGAATTTGGCAGATGTGATGGTGCAGTTGCACCTGTGAACTCACAAAGGTTGGGACTAAATGTACAAGATGAAATCCAGACAAAACCCCAGCCCTGAGAGGGAGGAGCTTGTGAAGCCCCACCCCTATCTGAAGAGCTCTGGACAGTTGCTGGCTACTAGGGGAGGGAGAATCACTTCCTCAGAGATGCAGGTCCTGAGAGGCTAGCCGTGATACAGTAGGTGGTGACCACGCACATACAGGCAGCATCAAGTGGACTTTTTTTTAAAAAAGTCTTTCTTTTTTTAAAATGAGAGAGAAATCACGTGAAATTTGGAGGGAAAAGTGGAGAAGCATGAGGGAGGGGTTGGAGGTACTGGGGAGAATAAAGTATGTTTAAGCACATAGATAGATGTTTACCACCCACTAGGGAAAAATGCTCCAAATCCAGTCTTAGCAGCTCCTGTCACATAAAAGGTCCTATATTTTAGAGCATAGATTAATGGTTGGTAATTTTTAGTTCTCAAGATCTATTGTTAACCTACCTCAATTTCCTATAGCTCAGTGGTTCTTAACCTTCCCAACACTTTGACCTAGTTCCTCATGGTGTGGTGACACCAACCATAAAATTGTTTTATGGTTATCTCATAACTGTAATTCTGCGACTGTTATGAATCATAATGTAAATCTCTGATATACAGCATATCTGATATGTGACCTAGTCGTGCCGTGACCCACAGGTTGAGAACCATTTCTTTATCGAGTCAAAAGTTGAAAGAACTGGGCTGGTGAGATGGCTCAGCAGGTAAGAGCACTGACTGCTCTTCCGAAGGTCCTGAGTTCAAATCCCAGCAACCACATGGTGGCTTGCAAACACCCATAATGAGATCTGATGCCCTCTTCTGGTGCGTCTGAAGACAGCTACAGTGTACTTATTTATATTAATAAATAAATATTAAAAAAATATTACAAATCTCCTGCCACAGCCTCCTGAGTGCTAGAGTTAACAAAAAAAATTAAAAGAACTGAGAGCAAACCCAGACTAGAGTAAACCTCACTGCAGAATGCTCCTGTAACTAACTGATAGCATGACAATACCTCAAAAATCAGAGAATCCAGCCGGCTGTGGCCGTGCACATCTGGGTGGTGGTGACTGTGAATAAAGTTCAGTTGGTAAAGTACTTGGTCTAGCATGAGCAAGGCTGCTCCCCTGGCTTTGCCCCGCAGAACGTATTAAGGCTGAGTGCAGTGGAACATCTGCCCTCCTGGTGTGAAGACAGGAGCATCTGAAATTAAGTTCAAGACCTGTGTGAGCTATGTGAGACCCTGACTCAAAAGAAATGGGGCATAGAGAGAGAAAGAGAGAAAGAAGAGAAGGAGAAAGAGAGGGAAGCAAAGAAAGAAAGGAGGAAGGACAGCCAATCAATCGGTCAACCATAGGGACTGTCCCCATGTGGTACTGCACAGCCACACAGAACACTGACAGGTCTGCTCATTTCCTGTTTGTCCAGGTCCCTAGTCTTGAGTCACTATTAAGTCATCATCTCCATGAAAAGAGCAAATGGGCTTTCTCATCTGATACATCCTTAGCTCCTAACATAAGAAAGCTATGGCTGAGTGGGTAGATGACGCTCAGAGTCTTTTCCATGAGCACATAGTATGTCTCTACCACCCAGATGCCATGGGATAAGTCTCCCATTCTCCCTCCCCGCCCCCCCATCTATATGTGTGTCTGTCTGTCTCTCTCTCATATGTGTGTATTTGCACATGTGTATGCATATGTGTTTCTGTGTGTGCATGTAAACTTCTAAATTCCATGTTCTATCCTCTGCCTTCTTTCCATTTTCCCAAGGCTCTTTATATACATTACATGCACTGGAAGGTGTTGGGTGAAAGTTTCAACGTCTGGGTCAGGACTCTTGACTAAGTGACAGACTCTCATTCAGACTGTCTCGTATAATACAGTAGTGCATTTAGGAACTTGTTTTGAATCACTACTGGAGTCCATACATGCATACCATGATGACCAGAGCCTGTCTCTCCACCTCGAGCCTCATCTGTCCTCAGTGCTGGCTTCACCACTCAGATCTGAGAGGGAGGGAGTCCAAAACCTAACAGCTGAAAATCCCAGACAAGAACAGGTTGTCCTTTTCAAAGAGTTCTTGCCAGTCTAAGGTGTGGATGTTCATTGGCTAAGCTTAGGTCACGTGCCTACCCAGAAACCAACCACTGGGATTCCATTTGTCCAAATCCAGCCCTGGAGCAAAAGAAATGGGATTGAACCACAGAGAATACTAAAAGAGGAAACCTGAGAGATGAGTACAATCCCAGAAGAAAATCAGGTGCTACTACTAGCAAGGGTAACAGATGCTCGGGAGAGGCCGGTAGGCAGATGTTATCATCTCTGGCTATCTAAATTGAGAGTGAGTAAAGCCCCATCTGATAGACTGTCAGGAAGCAATTAAGCCTTTTTGTCACTGTTGATACTGCGCATGCATTTAATGATAACAGATGTGCTGCGGCACCAGTGAGCAGCTGCAGAGAGGGAGCCAGCAGGGCTGGAAGGAAAAGCCATGCAATCCATCTTACAGCCCAAGAGTTCCCCCGCGTCGACCGTACTGCTCAGGATGCCTAAACTGACTCGGGTACCTTCTGAGTTGCAAAACTCTGCTCTGGGATTCAGCAGATATATCTGAAACTGCTTTATGACCAACAGTTAAAGCGAGGTAAATTAAGGAAGAGAAACCAAGGATATGGTTTCGTGCGTAAAACCCCGCCATATAATTAGCAGAGCCCACATCAATCACACATCAGTTAGGCCTCACTGGTTTCATAGGTATTCGATGGTAGAAATGAACCAGTCCTGATAGGCAAAGAGGATTGAAGCCAGTAAAACTGAAATATTTAAATGTGAGGCTCCTGTCATTAATTAGTCAAGTTCCCACTCTCTTTGTGGTATTTGTGGGATATTTAGTAATTAGGTTTTTTAATGTTTCCTTCCTCATTTAGCTTCAGCTTCTGTCATTCCCGACATTTCTTTGTCTTGGCACTTCCACGCAAACGAGGTGTATTTTTAATAACAATAAAGCCTTGTGTTGCACATCGCTCTGTCCTTTAGAAAATCACTCGCTGGAGTTGCCCAGCAACCTTGGAGGCAAGCAAGACAAACTCTCCTCCCAAGTAATTCCTGGAACATGGAGCACGTACTCCTCCCAAGTAACTGGAGCACGTAACATGGAGCACGTACTCCTCCCAAGTAACTCCTGGAACATGGCATCACCGGAGTCTTGGTTGTCTTGCAGTGGTTGTAAAATGTCTTTCCATCTGAATGGTGGATCATCAGAGCTCTGGTGTCAGAGTTCTGAGAGATGGGTGGGGCGACCCAGTAAGAGCAGAAGCACCCTCAGCAGTTTTGGTCCCTGGGGTTGTAAATCCATTCTACCTAACTACAAAAGCATTAACTACAACCTGAGCTTCATGAGTTACCCAAGCTTCCCAAGGATAATCCTATGGAAAGGGGAAAAACGGCAATTAAAAAAACAGAGGTACTCTTTAAAACAAATAATAGAAAGGTTGTTTGATAAAACCTCTAGGAACTTTATTATTTATATTTACCTAAAATTATGCTGCACACACATATACATACAAACCTAAATACCCACATACATATATGTGTGTATATATATGTATAAACATGTATATTTATGTATATGTATAAACATATATTTAAGATATGTGTGTATGTGTGTACATATATAATATCTTAAACCTTAAAGGGCATGATAGCACTTGGGCTGACTATGTTCCATACAAGAACCATAGACGAACAAAATCCCCCAGTACCAGGCACGAGAAATCTCCTTTTGATTGGATAGTCACTATAGCTCAGGTGACTCTGGGGGCAATATGGACTATTGCTATAGCCCTTTAGCCAGGTGATTCCGGGGGCAATATGGACTATTGATGTAGCCCTTGGTTGCCACCCAGAGGTTAAAGACAAATCCTTATTGCTGAAGACACCACACACTTACAACACATGACTAACCTGAAACTTTCTGCCCTGTGGTCTTGCTCCCGTGGTATCTGATAGTACTATGCAAGCTTCAAAGAGGAGTAATTAATAGTCCTACGCAGCTGTGGTACCTCTGAACTACAACAAGGACCAGCAGGGCAGGATGTCTGTAAAGATGCACTAAGTGGCATTCTCCTGTTGGTAGAAACCAACAGCTGCCGAAATGAACTTAAGGCCCTCTAGACAGGAAGGAAATCATGCATGGTACTTGAAACCTAGCCAACAATCTGGGACTAGTGAGGTCACGGATCCTAAAAGAGAATCTACTACTTCCGAATTTGCTAGGCCAGCGTAATCCTAACCACGTTCTAAATCTTATCTTTATGCTGTAGATAAATGTGGCTCTCACCTCTCAGTAATGAAGTGTCTCTTTACAGCAGATGGAGACAGACAAACAGAAAGACACACACACATACACACACACACAAAACTAGGCACAATTCAGACATCAGTTCAGCCCCAGTGGATGTATCTACAACCCAGTTCCTGCAATAATGGCTCAGGGAACATCAGAGAAGAGAGGATGGAAAGATTAAAAGAGTCAGAACACCAGGATGCCTGTTATGAAACAATCTGTCATAAAAATGACTGCACAAACAAGAGCTGCACAACAACAGTTATCAAATGACATGCTAACGGACATGCTACCGAGGAAGGGGGAACAATCCCATGAAGTTCCATCCCTGGACAAGGAACTGTAGGCAATTGGTGACTGCTGAGGGAGAGTTAGCCTCTCCCAAGGACTAGGCCCCTAATTGGCTATCCAAATAAGGTGGTCAGCCCTGAAACGATATACACACCAATAGCGAAGGTGAGCTCCGTAGGCTGTGGTTATATATTTGTGCATATGTATGCATACATAGACATTTAATAATAATAAAATAAAAACCTATCAGTTTGAGATTGAGGAGGACAGAGACATAAGGAGTTGGATGGGGGAGACCTGGGAAGGGTCGGAGGGAAGAAACAGGAGGAGGAAAGGATGTGGTTATTTTTTTTTAACTTAAAAATGTATTAAAAGTAAAATATAACTAACCATAGCTTTAGAAAAGCTATGAAAAATAAATAAGTAAAAAAAAAATACTTTGATAAAACTACCCATTCAAATTGTGGTTTACAATCCTTGTCTCCGTATTGTTTTCAAGTGCATTTTCCCCCTTAGTCCTGCGCCTTTGATGACAAGAATTGCCAGCGTCCTGGAACTTTGAAAACAGTTATAGAAAAGAAGCAACTTTTGCATTGTTCTCACGTTTTGGGCTCTAACTTAGACCTTACAATCAGTACATGTATTCTAGAGTTTTTTTTTTTTTTTTAATTAGAAAAATACTGGCTCATTGACTTCATTCCAGCCAATTTTTCACAGGGGTCTAAGGTCCACTCTCAAAACTAGAGTCCTTGAAGATGATTGTTCTAAACCCAAAGGCGGCTGAAATCACTTTCAGTCACTAAACCACTCCCTCACTTGTTAGTCTTCAAACATATCCTTCAATAGGACGCCAAGTGCCGCCGCAAGATGAATGACCAGAAGATGAAACACTGCAGTCCCTGACCGCAGTGGATAGTCATTCCCGCCAACCATTAGTGCAGTGGTTCAGCTGCGATAACAAATGATACCAGACCTTTCCGAGCTCCTACACAGGCCAGATACTATGCCAAATACTTTTTTTGTTTTACATTATTTCTTGTGGTTTGACTATGAAATGGCCCCTGTAGGCTAATATACTTAACATTCGATCACCCGCTTGTAACACTGAGAATGCTGTGAAATTTTGGGAGTCAGAGCCTTTATGAAAGAAGTGGGCCATTGGAAGGTTTTGTGTGTGTGTGTGTGTGTGTGTGTGTGTGTGTGTGTGTGTGTGTGTGTAGCAGGAACAGTGGGGCCGCCTCTATGTAAACACTGGGGGCCACAAAGCTACAAAGCATCTCCTGCAGGAGGACCTACCCAATTGAGGACTGCCTGAGAGACCAAGGATTGCTAGTGCAAACAATGCCAGCCAATCGGGAACTGCTGTTTATTAGAGATGCTTTCTTGGGTCCAATGGGGCCTGAGGATGCTGTGAAACTTTGGGAGTCAGAGCCTTCACGAAAGAAGTGTGCCATTGGAGGCAAATATGATGGGGGGGGGGGATTTAAAGAAGCTTGCAGCTGTGCTCAGGTGAGCTTGCACGGCTTTCTTACCTGCTCCTGGAGACTGTGTCCTTGACTCTGCACCAACTCACTCCCAACCCCCAAGGGCAGGTAGGGTCCAGCAGAGAGCTGTCCAGGGCACAGGCAACGTGTGTGTGTGTGTGTGTGTGTGTGTGTGTGTGTGTGTGTGTGTCAATTTGACACAATCTAGGGTCTTCTGGGAAAAGACCCATCTGTTGAGAAAATACCTCCATCAGATTGGCTTGTAAGCCAATCTGTAGAACATTTTCTTGATTAATGACTAATGTGAGAGAGCCCGTTGTAGATGTGCTACTACTGGGTAGGTGGTTCTGAGATGTATAAGAAAGCAGGTTGAACAAACCATGAGGAGCAAGTCAGTAAGCAGCACTCCTCCATGGCTTCAAATTCTTGCCTTAGAGTTCTTGCTCTTGGCTTCCTTCAGTGATGGACCATAAGCTATAAGCCTAAAAGCCCTTTTCCTCCCCAGGTTGCTGTTGATCATGGTCTTCATCACAGCATAGAAAGCAAATAACAATATAGCCAGCCTTGAGGGGCTTTATAACCTCTTTCCATTTCCTGCTCACTCTCTGCTCCCTAACTGTGGATGTGGTATGATTAGCCAGCCTCTATGCCTGCCACCACACCTTCCCTGCCAGCCTCTATGCCTGCCACCACACCTTCCCTGCCTGCCTCTATGTCTTCTCCTCTCTAAAGGACTGTATCCACCCAGAACTGTAAACCAAAATAAATGCTTTTTTTAAACTGTAGTTTTCAAGATATTTTATCACACAATAAGAAAGTAACTAAGAGATTATTTCTTATAATTCTTCTTATAACAACTAGATAGGTTATTATTTATTAGTGTCTTTTTATAGATGAATAAACTGACCAAGTGGAGAAGTGACTTGCCGAAGTTCACATGGTCATTTAGAGGTGAATGTGGGAGCCAAGCTAGAGTTCATTCATTCCATGAGTCATAGTGAAGGTCAAATCCAATAGCAGCATAAACAAAGAAACATCAGATGTCTCCAAAGGAATTAGTTACACATTACAGAAATCAGAACATTCTTGTTGCATCCTATCGTATTTGAAACTTTTTTTTCCAAGCCAGGGGATCAGCACGGCTGATGTGAAAATATGGGAGGAAGCTCAAGGTAGCCTCTGGCATTCACCAGATCAAGGTGGCCTTGGGCAGGAGGAGTAGATGGCAGGGGGACAGGAGACAAGGCCAGAGGGAGAAGCATCTCATGAAGACAGACTTTAATTAATTGAGATATCGATGCAGTTACCTGCAGATATGAAACATCTGTAATTTAATTCTGTCCTATTGTCTCATAATTAATAGCTTCCAGTGCCTGAGTTGCTCCAGCGTGAACTTGACTTGCTGTTCTTGGGCCTAGTTTCCTTGATGGATGGGCTCAATGTCGCTGCTGCTTGTGTTTGTCAAGTCTCTGGCATAAAGACTTCAACATCAAGGTTTGTTTGGGTCCTGATTTCCAATCCTGAGGGAAATTTAAAATGATACAAATTATCTTCAGAACCTAAGCTAATTAGTTTAGACTGACAAATCTGGATTCTTCCAGAGGACTCCCTGTTCTACATCATCACAGCTGTGTATGAATACAATCAGTTTAAAAGACTGGGTAAAAACATACCAGCATGCTAAGAATTGTGTTTTCTTTCGACTTGTTTGTTTACTTACTTATTTATTGTGCCAGGGGTCAAGTCCAGGGCCTTATGAATGCTAGGGAGAAGCTCTATCTCTACCACTAAGCCCACAACTTATCTTTAATACCAGAAAATGCTCTCAATCTTTTTAAAATTTCCATAATGAGCCTTTGCTTTTTGGAATGAAGAAGCAAGTTCTAGGTTGGGGAGCAGATACCTCATCAAGTCAAAATGATGAATATCATAGTTCAGAGCCTTTGCCAAGGGACTAATTAAGAAATGATGGTTTGCCTTCACCTTCCATCTTCACACTCCTCCTCTAAAGTCACCCACTGACATTTCAGTATGTTCCTGTCATGACTGCACAGGCACAGTGCAGTTCTTCTGTAGTTTGACGGTCTGCATGGGTCTCTAGTGGACTACTCAGCTCATGCTCACACCTCCCCTCACACTCACCTACTTTCTGATATATTCCATGATGGTCTGCTCAGTCCCTCCATGCCTAACACTTATTTCTCAGTGTTTAGAAGCAAGTCTTGGCCAAAGGCTATAGCTCAATGGCTTCTTTACCTTTGGAAGGTAAAGATTTTTGGAAGCACACACTTATTCCACTTACTGCAGATAATCTCTCCTAACATTCCATTGGTTATAAAGAGCACACGGCTGCTTCTGGATTGGCCCCCTAACTCTAATCTTACTGTAATTTCTCTGTCAGTTCATTCTGGAATCAGGAATGTCAGCCTTTTCATCATTATTTAAACGATTGTAAATGTATGACCTAGCCCACGTGTGAAGGAGGAACTTAAGGGTTCTTTGGAAAGTTAGCTATGTCAAATGATGGTTTGCTGGGGCACACAGGTGATAGGATGTTTTGCTGGAGCAGACACAGGAGAAGAGATGTTTTGATATAGCAGGCACATGAAAGGACACATGATGAAGGAACGTAAGTATGACCCCACACTGTGGGAGATAAGCACTGAACATTGGTTTGATTTGATCCGCCTTGCTATTCTTCACTAACGACATGCACATATTGGTTTGCCTTACATAGAATTGTTGAGCTCAGCTTGAGATAATGCTTCCATTGAGGGAAACTCACCCAAGAACTGATCATGAGGTTCCTGTGGCAGCTTGCCGCTCCACGGTCTCACCTCAGGCCCATTGGTGAGCCTGGCGGTTTCTTCAGGATTGAAGTACAGCTGCCTGGTGTCTGCTTGCTGAAAGGACTGGACTGTAGCTGCTGGTTCGTGTGTGCTGTTTGCCTGCCTAGGGGACTGGTGGACAGCTAAAGACTTGTATTTGGTGTTTGCTATGTGACTGAACTGCTGCCACAGAAGATCGAGTTCGCCCCCCAAAGAACTATTGTTGAACAGGTCCACTTCCCCCACATCCTAATAACTTTTCTTTTCCACTAACTTTGCTGGGTGGTGGGTTAGAGAAGAGGCTGAACCCTTATTAAAAGTAGGTTGTAAAAACTGTACACCTATGCCTGTGTTTTTGTCACTCCCAATCATTACCCAGTTTCTAAATTTTCTGTCATATCTGGAAGCCTCCCAAGCCCTCCTTTTCCTGCAGGCCTGCCTCCTAGAGCCCCTGTCTTCCTGCTTCCATCTGGACTGGCTATTCTGTAGGCACAGTGGAGAATGTGGCTACACTCTCACACTGGCTGGCTCCCAGGTCCCTTCTGTAACAGATAAACAGAAGGACAAAGAATTTAAACTCTCACTGAGGAATCTCTCTACCCTTCTCCCCGCATGCCTATTTCCTCTGCTGATTCAGCTGACTAGCACATAAACTCTATCACATACATTTTACCTACATACTTGGTTTATTGTCTAATCTGAATGTAAGTTCTATAAAGGAAAGAGAAGGGGTTTGGGGTGACTCTGTGTGTGTGTGTCTGTGTGTGTGTGTATGCTCGCTTGTACAGGCATGCAAGCAAGATCCTGTGTGTCCACTTAAACTTGTTTTTTTTGTTGTTGTTGTTGTTGTTGGATTTGGCTCATTTATTTGTTTGTTTGAGACTGGGTCTCATATAGCCCTGGTTATTTTGAACTTTCTAAATAGACAAAACTGTCCTTAAATGTGTGGACTCCCAGCCTCTGCATCCGATGGGCTGTGATTCTGGGCATGCATCACACACCTGCCATGACAGACAGCTTTTGTCTTTTTTATCTTCAGCTTTGTCCTCTGTGCCTAGGATGCTGCCTAACACAGTGTAGACACTGAGTGGAAGGATCAAAGCTATCACATCTCCTTTGCTAGAGTGGCTAGGGCTTGGGAGTGGGTAGCCCAAGGTCGCATGGCCCAGTGAGATGTGATGAGAGTCTACCAAGAAGGAAACCTAGTCAGGAAGTCTTTCCAGAAATCTGAGCAAAGAAGTAGTTAACTCGGGTTGCTTCTGACAGTCATTTCATGGACAATAAAAGAGGTGACCTTAAGATAAACCCAAAGCCAGGCAGGAAAGGCCAGGAAGACATTGGGAGTTTTTAAACCAAGCTAGGGACCAAGCCCTACCTTTGAGCTGTATTTAGGCCAATTTGAATTGATTATTTTATTTGCCATTAAAAAGTTTTTTTACCTGCTACCCCAGCTCTGCTCAGGACGAGCATTTCCTATCTGTTTTTGTTCATTATTTGTTTGTTTGTTTGTTTTGATTGTTGTTGTTTGGTTGGTTTAATTCTGTTTTTCAAGATATGATCTTGCCATGTAGCCCAGGCTAGTCTCAAACTTGTAACGGTCCTCCTGCCTCAGCCTCTGGAGTACTAGGGCTTGGAAGCATGCAGCACCACACTTACTTTATACCAATTGTCTTACGGACCACTTCTCTGCTTTTTTTAAACCCAAATTGCCCTTCATGACCCCCATGTCTTCTTTTGAGTCACTCCATGCTTTATCTGGAACCCATCTTGGCAACCTGTCTAAGAAATCTATAAAGGGAATATTTTCTGAGTCCTTGAATGTCTCAAAATGCTTTCATCTTTCCCCCTTGAGCTTCTCTGATGAATTGGGTAGATATGGGGCTTTAGGTGAGAAACCACAGCATCTTAGAATTTTGAAAGCACCCTCAGATTGCCTTTTACCCTCCCCTTTGCTGATGGGATGTTTGGTGATCTAGCTCTATTTTGAGAAATAGGATAGCCACACTTAGCAGATGAAAATACAGGACACCTGATTAATTATGTGTTTCAAATACCCTGTGAAATATCTAGGGCATACTCAAAAACTTACCCGATGTCTCTCTGTTAACTCTCAGCCCTAGAGGCAGTCACTGCTATAGTCTTAAATTACATTATGTATTTTTACTATTCTATCTATAGGATGTATTCACCCTGGCTTTTCTTGTTTTCCTAAACAATGCATGGTATCACAGCCAATTGAACACCAAGTAAAAGAGGATGATTCTCATTGGCATGTTCAACTGGCAGATCACCTTTGACTGGCAGAGGCTCCAGCCCCCTGTCAGCTTGAGTTTGAGGAACTATGGAAGAAAAAAAATAGTATCCTATTATATTAATCTTAGTATCAGAATACCTCTAGAGAAATTCACTATTAGAGCAGAGGTCTGGGGAGCTGGGCACACTCAGCATCGTGCCCTGTAGCCGAGTTAAAAGATCTGATTTCAAACCTGGCTACCCAGCTGACAGTTTCTCATAAGCATCAGTAAACAAGCTCTGAAGGGGGCCAAGGGTTCAAACTGAAGAAAGCTTGGCTTTGTAAGAGTGAATATTCTAGACACATCTTGAACTTGCCAGGTAATTGCTCTGCGGTGACCTGGCAGGGAGATGCGTTATCTCAGAAGGAGAAATGATTAGCTTTAGAGATACATATTTCTTGAAATTATATCAGAGGGAACGAGCCAACCAGAAAGTAGGTGAAGAGGTAGGGAGATAAGAAGCTGAGTAGTGGGAAAACCAGGCAAGATCAAATAAGTTTAAGAAGTTGGGAGATCTATAGTCAGGGGAAAGAGATTTTTAAAAGATAATATTAGAATCACCACACTAAAAATGACCTTAGACATCATCTAATCTAGGCTTGGGGAGGGTGCAGCCAGCTCAGTGTAGAAGATTATCTATCTGCCTAGCATATAGTAGACTGTAGTTTTGATCCATAGCATAGCAGGGAAGCAGGAAGAAAGGAAAAGGGAGGCACCTAACCTAGTCCTTCATTTTACTCCTGACAGTAACAAGAATGACACTTGCCTTGAGTCACAAATCCCAGGAAAACCAATATTCCTGATTCCCAAACAAGGGATCACTCTGCTCCATGGTTGCCACTGTCTGGGACCTAGTATACAACAGTCCCATTGGATCCTGTGGACGTCTTCTACAAATGATAAATCCCCATGATCCACCCCAGCTCAGGGAGCAGATTCACCCCAAATCCCATCACAAACATAGTACAACTCTAATTGTGAGTGGGCATCTAAGGGAAATCATTCCCCTCACCAAAAAACCATTGCCTGTGTCTCTGAGACCATGAACGAGCATATCTGTTGGAATGTAAATGACTACCTTCAGCATTTTGCTTGGGTCTTTGTAGAAGCTCCTAAACAAGGGAAGTTTGGGTGGTACGTAATACAGGACAAATGTGGTTTGATTGGGCAAGAGTGCCAGGATTAGACAGTGGTCTGGATTGTATCAGGACCCTTCAGGTGCAATGGCAGCAGGTGTACACTTCATCATCACTTCACACGGGAACAAAGCAACAGATTGCCTTGCGCACTCATCTCTTTTCCCATCATCAGATTTCGCTCCTTGGTTCCTGGTGTCACAGCAAGATATTTTAGTAGGCCTAGTTTCCTTGATTACTTGAATAATTCACATTTTTTTCTATCTGAATATGGGATGTTTTCAGCAGAACAACACTTCTTTGAATGGTGATTTTGATTTTAGAATCAAGGATCACTATGCCTGGACTGAACGTTGAAAGAATTATTCATCATCACCCATGAAGGTCATTTACCTTCTTTTCTCTGTGGCCAAAAGTTATGGAAGAGGTCTTAAAGGTCTCCATTTTTAAACAAATGGGTGACTTTAATTTTAAGCAGAAAGCGTAATAGAGGGTATGTATCAGACAGTTATTTCTGTGTTTTATTAAGAAGTAAAGGTATGTAGGGATGTATTGAAAACTAATGTTAACAACCTTCTTGAGGGATGATCTCATTGTACAGCTCTGGTTTTACTGAAACAATCTTTGCAGACCAGGCTGGCCTCAAATTCAGAGATCTGCCTGTCTCTGCCTGCCTAATTCTGGGATTAAATGCATATACCATTACACTTGGCTATATGGACAACTCTTAAGAAAGTTGTCTATGACCTAAGACACAAAAACTTGATTGAAATGTTTGGCTGGATAACTCATTGGTTAGTTTTAAAGGTAGAGGAGAGTGTCTGGTAGCTTGTGGGTGCAGACGGATACTTTCATTTTATCATCTTTTTAGGAGCATCAATAATACAACAGCCAACAAAGAGTTCATCCAAATTCATTAATTAGTCAAGGGGCCAAAGTATGAGACAAAAATCCAGGGGAGAACCAACTCTAGCAAGATATCCTCTGATTCCCCCCCCCCACACACACACACATGTGTATGTGCAGGTGCTCTCATGTGTTCTTGTGTGTGTGCCCATGTGTGCATGCATGTATATGGGTGCACAAGCATACGTGAACATACCACAAAATCCTTTCTAAAAATTCAGTTCCTAGCCAGGTGGTGGTAGGGCAACACCTTTAATCCCAGCAGTTGGGAGGCAGAATCAGGTAGATCTCTGAAAATGAGGCCAGCCTACTCTACAGAGTGAGTTCCAGGACAGCCAAGGCTACACAGAGAAACCCTGTCTCAAAATAAACAAACAATCTGGGTCCTTCAACCCCTTGTCTACTTATACATACTATCTATCCATTTGCTTCATATAGTTTTCCCTGGGTCATACATGGGCACAGGTATCATGACTGTACCAACACAGTTGAACGGAGCTGTAACACTAACAGGCCATGGAAGGAACAAGGAAGCAATCGCTTGATCGGCATATACTTTCCATGTGCTAAACGCTGGGGAAGCACTTTAATGACAGTAAGCTATTTACCTCTTCAGAAACTGTGTGAAATGGGTAACGTTACTATATCTCTTCCATAAGTAAAGCAACTGAGATTCAAAGAGATTAACTAACTTGTTCAAGACCACAAAATTAATGAGGAACAGATCTGAGCCTTAACCTCTTGATTTTATTATCTCATAGGAATGCAGACTAAGACTGGTTTAATATTACTAATTAATAATGTGTGAAGGCATCATGACTTAGGTGGGCAAGATGGCTCCATGATAAAACACAAGCCTGGCAACTTGAGTTGGGTTCCATGGTGGGAGGGCAGCACTGACTTCTAGAAATTTCCCCATCTCTCTCTCTCTCTCTCTCTCTCTCTCTCTCACACACACACACACACACACACACACACACACACACACACACACACGATTATAGAAAGAGAGCCAAGGCCAGCTTTTGGTCCTGTTTTCTGCAGAGTTACCAGGAGGCTTCAAGAGAGATTCAATCCTCTGCTGTTTTTAGCAAGTGGCACCTGGTGCCCAGGGAGAAGAAAATAAAGCCATTCCATCAAAATGCCAGAACATGGGCCCTGGAGCTGCTTTATCAGAGATCCCAGTGACAGGATTCATAAGTAATAACCAAGAAAACTGTTTCTAACTGGAACAAATTCTTAACAATATAAAGCAGCTTGTGACCGCGGCTAAACTTTCCTCCTCAAAGTGACCTACAGAGAGAGGCTCTTCAAATCTGTTAAATAGGAATTTCAGATCATTGTTTCACTGTTGTTAAAGTTTTTAGACACAGGGGTGAAATTGAGATAACAAAGTCCTCAAACTGACAATTTTAGTTGATATAGTAATGGTGTCCCTTGTTTCTTAAACTTTATAACCTCCAAAATTGGCTTAAAATAACTCAGTATAGACTACCATTTCTTCTCTGTTCTTCCCTATCTCTGTCCTCTTTTTATACGGCACATAGCTTTGAGATAACTAACCTGCTTTTGGTTTTCTTCTATTTTCTTTAAACCCTACTCCATCCCATCTGAACACCCATTCTATTTAATATGTTAAATGGTTTTCTGATTCCAGAATAACAATATAGACAATTTTAATTTGTGATAGTTATTTAACAGTAGTCATCAACTTCATGCATGCTTGGGAAAGGTTAGCTTAACTGGGTGAATTGAGGAAGACTTTGACACCATAAAAGTGGGCAGCACCAGTCCCCTGGATGAGATCCTGGTCTCTGCGAGGAGGAAAGTGTGACACCCTAAAAGTGGGTGGTACCATTCCCCTGGATGAGATCCTGGTCTCTGCGAGGAGGAAAGTGTGACAGGATCATAAGCAGTTGCTCTCTTCTTCACGGCTGGGCATGGGATGCCACCATCTGCCTCAAGATCTTCCTGCCTTGATTTCCCCCACGGAGATGAACAGCACTGTGAACTGTGAGCCAAAATCCAATCTTACTTCCTTGAGTAGCTTTTGTCTGGGTACATTCTCACCACAACAGAAAAGTTACAAGGACTCTTGGGGGACTTTGTCCTTTGACAAATCATCAAAGAACTGTCTGATGAGATCATAATAAATAAACCATTCCCCCCCCACACACACACACATACACAGTCCTAAAACATTAACAAATATTTTTTTAAATGTCTATCAGTTATGAAAACAAAAACCCACAAGTTAGAAGCAGAATGATTTTATTTTTGAAAAGACATCTTAGCATCCCAATTTCCCAGCACAATATCTGGCATATGGTAAGGGCCAATAAGTTTTGTTCAATGATTGATGAGCATTATCCAGTATAGAATGACAGTTGTGGCTACCACCTGTGTTCCAGTCATCAAAACACCCAGATATGCTTACAAAATCCACTTAATTGGATAATACCAATCCTCACACCTCAAAGAATTGCTTCAGTTTTTACCTTTCAGACGTTGACTTTTGGAGCCTTCTGACTTTAAGAAGTAATCCTGTTAGCATAGATAAGATTCTAGTCCAAGTGCTTAAATCCTGTTATCTGGTATTGAAGAATGGTAGTAGCCAGTCCCATTTATATGACGGTTATTCTTGGTTGTCAATTTGACTGCCTCTGGAATTAACTAAAACCCAAGTGGCTGGGTACACTTGTGGAACATTTTTCTTAATCATTTGAAGTGGGAAGATCCACCTTTAATCTGGGCCACACCTTCTGCTGGCCTAGGTAAAGGACATTGAAGAAGGAAGCTTGCTCTCTTTGCCTGCTTGCCCTCACTCTCACTGGCAAGTCAGTTCCTTTACTGGCATTAGAGCCAACTTCTTCAGGATTCTGGAGTATACAGCTGAGACATCCAGACTCACAGACCACACAACTGCTAGATTCTTGGACTTTCTGTTGGTAAACAGCCATTGTTAGACTAGCTGGAGCACAGCCTCTAAGCCACTCTGATAAATACCATATATACATATATCATTCATTCTTTCATTTCTGTTTCTCTAGAAAACTGTGACAAATTTAGGACCACCTTCTCACTGTAATCATGTCAAATCAGGAACTTTCACTTGGAATTCAAATCTCAGGCAGAACTAAGAGGAATTTTCCTGCTAGAATCCATCTTTGAATACAAGAAATTCTTAGCCATCTTCTCACTGTGTCCCCAATTATCTTTCCCTGCATCCAAATGCTGCCCACTTTTCCTCTGGTTTCCCGAACCTCAGGACATGGTACCACCTGCCCAGTGAGACTGATATTTCAGAATCATCATCACCTTGAACATTTACATCCACTCCTCCAGTATGTATACCTTTAGCCATTAAAGTTCAGCTCATTTTTTTTTTCTGACTACTACAGCAAAACATCCCTGAGTTCTGGAAAGAAAAAAGAAAAAAACTACAAATGCAGTGTTTTCTCCTATACATATCAAGTTTTCCAAGTCATTGTAAGCTTCTGAGCTCGGGTGAACACAACTCTGAGGTAAACGATGATGCTCTAGAATCCAGGAAGGGACTATTGTTTTCAGCACCTTGGAGAGAGCACGCTGCACCCCTGGTTTAGTGGCCCAAAGATCAGGCAAGCAATGCTGGAGTTGTAAACACTGTGGAATGCTGGAAAAAGGGCAGGCTAGACATTCCACTCACACCGGTTTGCTCTCTGACCCAGGAACACATCCACTCAAACCGGTTTGCTCTCTGACCCAGGAACACATCACATCCATTCCTGCCTCGAGGCAATGGCCCCAGGACTTTCCCCTGATTGGAGCCCTCTCCCCACATATTTCTGGCCATGCAGGTCTCCACCCCATGACTTTGCAAAAAAGGCTTCCCTCCATCATTACTGCTGATTTAATGTTGTTCTTCATATCATCCACATTTGAAACTGAGTAGTTAGTTCATCCTCTTGCTACACTATGGTCTATCTGGACCCAACAGAAACTGGGTCCTATAGAAGAAGAGACCATCCTGTGTTGTTCACTGCTGTCTCCTTCGTGTTTCATGCCTTCCTGACACCTAGAATACACTCTGCAAATATTTGACAATTAAGAAAATGAAGTAAGACAAGCAATAGGACCATGAAATTAGACTTGGAGTGTAGGAGACAATTTGAAAACCTTGAACTGCACAGTTTAGGTTCTAAAAAATATGACTATGATTCAAGATACTACATGTCTGTTCATTAGCATGGCCCATGCAGAACAAGTACCTAGCACACTCATTATATGGCAAAGTCAATATTAAATTGAATTTTCTAGAGTAACTAATACTTTTTTTTTTTTTTGGTCAGTGGTGGGATCTTCTGTTTTATTCTTATCTGTTTTGTTTTTGATACAGTGACACACACACACACACCCATGCAGCCCAGGCTGGTTTCAAAGTCTACATCCTCCTTCTTATCCCTCCCCAGCCTCCCGGAGACTAGAATTATATCCATGTGGAACAAGCAATACATTTTGAGGTTTTTATTTTTTAATGGTGTGAGTATTGGGTATTTTGCCTGTATATACGTCATATATGTGTACATGTGTACAGTGCCTGCACAGGCCAGAACAGGGCATCACATCCCCTAGAACTTGAGATATGGACAGCTGTTAGCTGCCATGTGTGTTCTGGGAATAGCACAGGGGTCTTCTCAAAGCAGACAGTGCTCTTAACCATTGATCCCTATCTCCAGCACCAATTAATCTACTTTTTTAACTAATATAAACTAAGCAAAGGCAATCTCTTTGTGGAGTTCCTCAAAGGTAGCTATTATTTCCTCATGGATCATGATGAGGAATGTAGATTTTCTCAAAGACCTCAGTAGAGAGTGTGAATAATAGACTACTATCTGAATCATGACCCCTAAGTTTTTCACTACTGAAAAAAAAAAAAAAAAAAAAAAGGAGAGCATCTCATGGGTATTTGGAACCTATGTCTCTGAACACGGGGGAGGGATACATAGTAAAGAGTAGACAAACTGCTTACGCAGAAGTGAGTCTGATAAACATCTTTAGTGCAGCCCATGCAGTGGTTTTAAGTCTTCTAAATCATCACCAACATTTTGAAAGTTAAACTAGAGATAGCAAGCATCTCTTACAAATTTAGAAGGTCTGGAAATATTGGTCTTGGAATTCTCACAGAACAATAGTCGCCTGACACTGGTTAGCAACTGTTACTTTAAAGGAGATGTGTGGGCTATGGGAAGTCATGGTTTCTGGCACTTCATCTGTACAACACACTCAGCCTGATGTATTTGCCTATATTAACTGCACAGACCGCAAATGCATTTGAGTTTGAGAACTTCTACTATGGAATAGGTTCTGATGGATCTAAGAATGGTGACCACAAGGCCAATTGTGAAGATAAGTTTCTCTTTAAAAGTGACATCATCATTTTCCCTCCAAAACAATCAATCTATAATATGTTACAACAAGCGTGGAACTTGTAATTGAGTGTATAATAAAGACATGTAAAAGATCATAACATAGTTGTAGAGAAAAAATGTGTGTTGTGTGTAAATATCTATATATATATACATATATGTATGTATACATATATATATATGCCACTGTCCTTTAAAATGTTTATTGCATAAATTAGTTAGAAGCAAGAGAGCATTTACCATTATTCTAAATCCTCAAAATACTATGACTTATTGCTATGCATCTTGCAGTTGCTGAATCCACTAGATTTTTCTCTCTTTTTTTCTCATATTTTCCTTCAGGTTTTATCTCGAGATTAAGAACAGACCAGGCACTTACTTAATTAGAGCTTAATCAACTAATCAATGTATTAATCTTCAGCTGATCAGTCACATTCCTGTGCTGCAGTTCTGCAGTCATCCATCGAAGTAATGAAGTCAAGTCTCTTGACCTGAAGGTGTGGATCTGGTCCTGGCTGTGATTCTCTGAACAAGTCTCTTGGTTTTCTAGTCCAGAGTTTTCTCGTCTGTTCTCTCAGGGTAACTTCCTGCTTTACAGCCTCTGTTCCTGTGAAGACAAGACACCTGGGAAGCAAGCAGCTGGAGACTCAGAGCTAGCAGGGCTAGCTAGCAGGGAATGAGGAGAAGAGACACCCTTTCCCAATAATTAAGGCAAAGAGACTTCCAAAGCCTGGGCAGCAGTCCATGGAGGACCAACAATGGAACATGAACTCATTAGCAGAATGTTGAGTAAAACTCAGAGAGGAAGAGAGGGCTGATGGGGGGGGGGAGTCCAAATGGAGACAGGGGATTCTAATGAAGGAATGGGGGAAGTATTGCTAATTGGGTCATTTAGAAACTGAACAGCTGAATGTAATTCCTCCTGAAGCAATAAGAAAACAGCCAAGGGAGGTATAATAGTACAAGAATGTATGCTAATGGGCAAAACCAGGATCCCCAAGTAACTCAAGACAATAATGTCCATGCAAGCTAATAGACGTCAGATGGAAAAGAGCTCCTGATCTCAAGCCAGTCTCACTTGAGGGCGCAGATTTGAAAAATACATAAAAGGGAGCACGTCATAAGCACTCAGAAAATATTTGTTAAATCGAATTACATTTGCAAAAGCTCAGGTGCACTTTACTATTTTTAAACCCCAACTTGAAGGAAATGAAAACATATAGCCAATCTCAGTGATTATTCCTTTCACAAAAGAGTCACCAAACAGTCACCTTCCATCAGTATCAAGTACAGTAACTTTGAATACATGCATTCATCTAGGGGTAAAGACCAAAACATCCAAGATTCACTAGCCTCAAACAATAGCTATATTCCCCCCCCCCATAATCCACATGCTGACTGAGCTCTATGGGAAGTTCTTTGGGGGTTTTTCCTTCTCTCGTGTGATGGTCATCAGATGTCAGTGTCTAGGCACTATACCAGGAGACTATGGTGACTTAATCTCCTCATGATTTTATAATCCCATCTCACACTCCATGGAGTCAGTTTAGGAAGGTAGACAGACATGTCACCTGGGGTTATGTTATTCCAAAGCACACAGTCAGACGCTGTCAGGACTTCTCAAGCTTTTGACATAGAGCTGAGGCTTCTGGAATGTTCCACTGGTTAAAGCAGGTCACAGGACCAACCTGTGACTCAATGCCTGAGGCAGCTACAAAAGAGTATGACTCTGAGGAGAGATTGTTAACTGAGGTTTGCCTTCCCCCTTCCTATGGAGCAAGAGGCCTAGAGTCATGTTCTTGTAAGCACATACCATTCTTTAGGCTCAGGAAGAATGACTCAGAGACAAGACCCAAAGTCCAGAGGTTGAAACCAAGGGCTGAAAAGAATAATCCCAGAAAACAAAAAATTTGAACCATGAAATGTCCCTTGCCTTAAGTGAAAGAAACTAGGGCCTATGCCAGCCTGGATTTCAGAATTGCTATAATCTCCCTCCTCTTCCTCCTTCTCCTCCTCCTCCTCCTCTTCCTCCTCTTCCTCCTCCTTCTCCTCCTCCTCCTCCTCTCCTCCTCTTCCTCTTCCTCTTCCTTCTCCTCTTCCTCTTTCTCCTCTTCCTCCTCCTCTTCCTTCTCTTCCTCCTCCTCTTCCTCTTCCTCCTCCTCCTTCTCCTCCTCTTCCTCCTCCTCTTCTTCCTCCTCCTCTTCTTCTTCCTCTTCCTCCTCCTTCTCCTCTTCCTCCTCTTCTCTTCTTCTCCTCCTCCTTCTCCTCTTCCTTCTCTTCCTCCTCCTCTTCTTCCTCTTCCTCCTTCCCCTCCTCCTCTTACTCCTTCTCTTCCTCTTCCTCTTCCTCCTCCTTCTTCTCTTCTTCTTCCTCTTCCTCCTTCTCCTCTTCCTTCTCTTCCTTCTCCTCCTCCTCCTCTTCTTCCTCCTCCTCTTCCACTTCCTCCTCCTCCTCTTCTTCCTCTTCTTCCTCCTCCTCTTCTTCCTCCTCCTCTTCCACTTCCTCCTCCTCCTCTTCCTTCTCATCCTCCTCATCCTCTTTCTCAGCCTTCTCTTTCTCCTTTTCCTCCTCCTTCTCCTCTTCCTCCTCCTCTTCTTCTTTAGATCAAGGAACAATTATAGTTTTCTGACCCATTCACTATTCTATGGTGGTGAACAGAGGACAAAGGGTGATTCTCTTTCTTAATCTCTGCTCCAAAGCTGGGACATGAGTCTCAACCATGTTGGATTGTGATTCTAGACTTTCAGCTGATTCTATATAGCACAAGGCTTGTAGATGTGAGGGAATTTTTCATATAAGAACATGAATCATGAAGGCAGGTTCAATGGTCCATGACCCCTATATCTGCTACTATATGCAGACACCTCTCCTACTTCCCCTGGGACATGATGTGGTGACATTGCAGAATCTGGAGGAACTGACCCTCCACTGGCTATTGGGAAGTTTGTAGAATTGAAAGCCTCCATTTCCTTCATTTTTTTCAGATGTTGAGCCTCTGTGTGAGAAGTCTGGCTGTCACAATTGAAAGACCACCCTTCAGGATGATATGAGATTCCATGCAGAGAGGGAAACGTCCTAAGACCGATATAAAGAGAAAAAGAGGTCGGCCGATCCAACATCTCAGCTAAGTTGCCACCCACCACCCCTACCCAAGGGAATCCCAAAGAGATCAGCATAAAAACTGTCTGTCAGGGCTGAATCAACCATAACCATACAAAAACAATAAAACATTGGTTTCAGCCATTGAATTTTAGGACAGTTTATCAATACAGCTACTGATTTAAAAAAAATTCAGTGGGTGATTATGGGCAAAACATGATGCTTAACAGAGGTTGTTTTGATATTAAGCCAGTTTAGAAACATAAGGAAACTTATGGTAATGTGATTTGAAAAAGAAACTTCTCATCTCTGCTGGCTACGAATCAAGAGAATCTCACAAACAAATTATGAACCATGTTTATAGTCAAAACATGCCTCAAACTCCTTACAGCCTATGGATAATAGGGCTTTCTTTACCTTTTTAAATCTGTTTTTTTAATCACATCATCTTGTAGACCTGTACAGTATATGTGTGTGTGTGTTTGTGTGTGTGTGTGTATGTCTTTGTATGTGTGTGTGTAATATTTAAATGCAATTCTATTGAAAAGCCTGTGCCCACTCTAGGACCCATATTATTGTCTTTTTCCTAAGACCCCACCCTCAATACTGAACTTAAATCTATATTAAAATAGTCTCTTAATTAATTGAGTGATTGGGTTATTTTGAAATTCTCTACTATGACATTAAAACAAGAATTCCAACTTCACTTTACATGAGATCTCTGAAAAGAACACTTCCAGTTGCTACAATCAGCAGCATTAAGGTGCATCTCTCAGTGCAACTTCCCGATACTATCCAAATGTCTTTTCTCACTTCAAGGAATATCTGTTGAGCCCCTGCATTAGCATGAAGGAAAAATGGAGCTCCTTTGGATCCACTTATATGTTTCTCCCTGGGCATAAGAAAAAACAGTTTTAGTTGAAAGCAAGGCATCTCCACACTATTGATTCCAGCATCCTTAAGGTAGCCTTGATGCAATAGCAGCAGCAGGAAGCCACTGCTCCCAGAGACCAGTGACATGGTAACATGGTATCTGAGATGTTCATTTGGCAGGAGTATAGAGATGGGCTGAATGGGAAGAGATCTGAGTCTAACCCAAGATAGACATAAAAGGAGAGTGCTGGAGGAAGCATAGAATTTAAAAAAAAAATGAGATGGAGAGGAAAAAAATGGTGCCACTAACATAAAAAGTGAGACAGCTAGAAAAACTACAATGGATAGAGAATCCACCCAGAAATACACTCTCTCATTTGGATCAGAGGATCACTTAACAAAATATCTTAAGGCTCTTGGCAGCAAATAAGTGGCCAGGAAACAGACAGTTAAGACAAGACAGGAAGGTAGGAATCCAGGATTCCACCATGTGCTTCTATGGGGGGCTCATTTGATTCAAGCTTTCCTTTACCTCACCATTCAACTGACTTCATGTTCCAAGACGTGACAAATGTCTGAATCTGAGGTCTGGGTTTCCAGAGGGCTGCCTCACCAGACTTCTTCCTGGGGATGACATCATACTCCTAGATGACCCCTGAGTCACGGTAGACAGGAAGTCCTACCAGGACAGAGGACAAAACTCCACACCCAATTTTACACCCAAAAGGAGGTTCATTATCACCTATCCATTACAATCCTGAAATCCCATTATTTATGTTTCAAATGGACACTGCATATGAAAATGAGCTTGATGCCTTACCAATAACTTGGTAACAACTCAGCGTCCTTCAAGCCATTGGAAGAGGCTTCTTTCTGTCTTCCATCACTTGTGGGTCCAGGTATTCCTTTATTTAAACCAGACATAGAAAATAAGCAACACTGCGACAATGAAACCATGTTTGAGTGGCTTCAGTCCTGTCGTGTGTGTGTGTGTGTGTGTGTGTGTGTGTGTGTGTGTGTGTGTGTGTATGTGTGTGTGTGACCAATTGCTTTCTGCTCACAAGTTTAAAGCAATGAAACAGAATCTGAAAATCTGAAAATCATGCTCAAATTGCTCCAGGATCCCAATGTCTCTTTAATGACTTTTTACCATTTTGTTGTTTGCTCCAGATTGCACTCTTGCATATATTGTGTTCTATATATTGTATCCTCAAACCCTCTGTCCCCACTCCACTCAGCCCCTCCCGTCAGTTTCCTTTGCCCCCTCCCCCCAAGACAATTTTACTTCTACTCCCATCTCATGTCTGTGTGTAAGAGACAGACAGACACACACACACACACAGAAAGAGAGAGAGAGAGAGAGAGAGAGAGAGAGATTCATGTATTTATATAAAATCTAGAAACCACAGATGATACACAGTGTTTGCCAATAGTTTTAACATTTAGCTCTCTAAGTTTTTGAGACTTCAATACATGAGTGTTGTCACGTGATTTCTGCCAGCAATCCTTCTCTACCTTCCAACTCCTCCTTTGTCTCTCTCACTCCATCTCAAACTCACAAGTTCTTCCTCTTTAACTATGGTTACATACATGTAGATGTAATATATTACACATATAATATATATGCAGGGATGCTTGCTCATATCTAAATACAATTAGCACTGACCACTTGGGACTGAGTAACCTATCAGGGGCCTCACTTCCTAGACAAGACTGATTCTCCCTCTCTGCAGCCATTGACTGTAAACTTTTCTTTGAGGTGTAGGGCCTTGATGAGATTTCCCGATGGGGCCAGTCTTATTTAGATGACCATATATTTGAGATCTATGGGCCCAGCTTTCCTGTCATTTGTAGAAGACACTGTCTTCACAGAAGATGTCCTGGTTCACTAGCTCTTACAATCTTTCCACCCTCCTTCTTTGGTGTTCCCTCAGATAGATAGATATATAGATATATAGATATATAGATATAGATAGATAGATAGATGATAGACTGATAGATGATAGATAGATAGATAGATAGATAGATAGATAGATAGATAGATAGATAGATAGATAGATGGGTAGATTCTAAGAGTGGTTTAGATTACTTAATATTATCTACAAGAGTATCCAGTTTTCTGCCAACAACATAACTTAGTTCTTAATAGCTGAGAAAACCCCATTGTGCATGTGTAACACATTTCCTTGTCCATCTTTCTATTGTTGGACACCTAGGATGGCTTCATAGTTTAATGATTTTAATGTACTTTTAAACCCAAAATGCATAGTTAATACTACTTCTGTTAGAGGCCAACTATAGTTTACATTATACCATCTTAGCTCTTTAGTAATTGTCTAATCTTCAGATAACAAAATATTTTCTTTTAGGAAGGACCATTTTATAACTATGGTGGTACATAATGGTGATTTTTAAATATACCAATTCTCAGCTGCTTTCATTTTTAATTTTTTTAAAAAATAAACTTTATTATAGTATCTTGCAAATAAATAAACAATTCAAAATCCTTTTCAAAATTGTCTTCAGAAATATGTCCAATTATTATATACGCTCATGGTGAGCCAGTCCCACTACTCTTCCTAGGCCGCATTCACTCCAAGTCTCAAAGGCAACAGAAGATGGGACTGAGAGGCCTCAGTTTCCCCAGAGTAGATGGCTATATGTCAGAACAAGGAGACAGGTTGGAGTGAGTTCTCTTAGTCACAGATTGTACAACCCACCTGAGGCTACCTCCCTGAGCCTCACCTCCCCAGATAGCAAAATAAAAATGAGCAATTCTTTTATTATTATAGTTTTTATTAGATATTCTTTATTTACATGTCATATGATTTCTCCTTTCCCAGTTTCCCCTCCAAAAAACAAAAAACAAAAACAAGAACAAACCCCTGTTCCCTCCCCCCTTCCCCTGCTCGCCACCCCACCCTCTCCCACTCACTGGCCCTGGCATTGCCCTACACTGGAACACAGAACCTTCACAGGGCCAAGGGCCTCTCCTCCCATTGATGACCAACTTGGCCATCCTCTACTAT
>NW_022196891.1:64275419-64277409 GCF_008632895.1 Mastomys coucha
TTTTGTGATTGGGTTACCTCATTCAGGATGATATTCTCCAGATCCATCCATTTCCCTAAGAATTTCATGAAGTCATTGTTTTTATAGCTGAGTAGTATTCCATTATATAGATGTACCACAATTTTTGTATCCATTCCTCTGTTGAGGGACATCTGGGTTGTTTCCAGGTTCTGGCTATTATAAATAAGGCTGCTATGAACATGGTGGAGCATGTGTCCTTGTTACATGTTGCAGTATTTTTTGGGTATATGCCCAGGAGTGGTATAGCTGGGTCCTCTGGTAGAACTATGTCCAATTTCCGGAGGAACCGCCAAACTGATTTCCAGAGTGGTTGTACCAGCTTGCAATCCCACCAGCAATGAAGGAGTGTTCCTCTTTCTCCACAACCTCTCCAGCATCTGCTGTCACCTGAGTTTTTTATCCTAGCCATTCTGATTGGTGTGAGGTGGAATCTCAGGGTTGAAAAACGAGCATTTTTACCATTTCCCCTTGGTCAGGTCCCATGTGAGGCACTTAGCCGAAAGGATCTCATTCAGTTCTCACTGCCACCATCTCCGGTACATTTATGTATCCTGCTTTGTCAGTGAGTTAAGTAAGTCCAGAGAGGTTAAGTGAGTTACCCAAAGATTGAGTGAATGCATGGTTGCCCGGACTGTGGTTTCTCACCAGCCTCTCTCTCTCTCTCCCTCTCCCTCTCCCTCTCCCTCTCCCTTTCCCTCTCCCTCTCCCTCTCCCTCTCCCTCTCCCTTTCCCTCTCCCTCTCCCTCCCCCCCCTCTCTACCCCTCTCTCTTTACTTTTTCTTTGACACACTGCTAGATCCTGATCTTAACTCTCTTGCATCTGGACAGACAGTTGCCAATGAAATGAGGAGAAAGTAATTAATGCCACCTTCAACTAGTGCCTAAAACAAGTCCCACCAGACTGTCCCTACCTGTTCCCTTTCTGTGTCTCGGGGATGAATGCAGAAGATACAGTGGGAGACTTAGACTAAGGAGCCTGGGCCCATGCATTAGGGTTCCACAGAGACATGGAATAGGATGTATGTACACATATATAAATCTACATGTGAGTATATGCATACATGCATAAACAGTAAACATAATATACACATATATAAATCTACATGTAAATATATGCACACACCCATAAACTGTAAACATAATATACACATATAAGCAGATTTGTTGTGCGATTTTGGCTCACAGAGTGACAAGGATTAAGGAGTCTTAAGACCCGATGCTCTCTGTAAGCTGAGATCCAGGGATGCTGGTGATACAGTTAAAATCCTTGAGAGCCAGGAAGTGGGCAGAAGACTGATACACTAGCCCAAGCCTTCAGAGATAAAGCCAGAGGATCTCCCATTCCTTTTCCCTTTTCTTCTGCTCAAATCCTCAGTGGGTTCAATGAGACTACCTCATCTTGGGGAGTGTAGACTTTTTCCTCAACATGCCAATCTTCTTTATTTTTTCCTTCCTTCCTTCTTTCTTTCTTTCTTTTCCTTTCTTTCTTCCTTTCTTTCTTCTGGTCTCCTCATGGCACATGCCAACAGAAATAATATTTAACCAAATTCCTGGACATCCTGTGATCCAATCAAGTTGACAACATAAAGTTAACCACCACAATCCCTGAATCTCTTTGTGAATATACATAAGCATGATCGAGTTCAAACCAACTTTCTGAAAGATGAATCACCACACGGTGTTGAAACGAGCTGAGCCAGCTAAGTTTAGCCAGCTTGCTCTCCTCTTTGCAGCTGATCACAAAGACGTGAGTTACAAAATATCCACAGACTATACGATGGGAGAGAAATGCACTTTTATTGCGAGAAAACATTGTGAGTTTCATTTGAGGGAATAATATTTTTATTATATATGTGTACACACACACACATAGACACAGACATCCTGATCAAGTTCTCCCAGTGTAAGAAAGCTGAACCTAAAACCCATAACATACATGCTCTCACGTGTATTACTAGGCTCTAGAAAA
>NW_022196891.1:64277419-64279638 GCF_008632895.1 Mastomys coucha
AAAAAAACAACTTGGGAATACCAGCATTGGAAGGCTTTTAATATATAACAAGCCACCCCAAAGTCAAATGGCTTACAAAGAAACAACCCCACACAAATACCACCCCCACAAAAAAAAATTGTATTTTAGTTTACAAGTTTGAGGCTCTACAATGTTTGCTGGGCTTAGCTGGGCCATTCTGCCCACCCAAGCTAGGCTCTGCTAATATCAGCTGGGCTTGTCCAGGTATCTATGGTTAGCTGAGAGTCAGCCATGAGTTGGGTAATGAAGTAAGCATGACTCAGCCAATTGCCTCTGCTTAGAGTGTTTCTTCCTCCAGCCGACTTCTGAGCTTGATAGTTTGATAGTCATGGGCAGAGGCTGCAAGAGCAGCAAGAAGACAAAACCACATGTTTTTAAGCGACTTGGCCAATGCAGGTTTACTAGCTATACCATGGGGAAGTGTGGGAGGCGGTTATCAAACGCAATAGGCACGGAGAGAGGAGAACAAACAGACTCCTTGCTACAACCAAGCTGCTACAGTATCCCAGGGTCACTGTGTAGGGACCAAAGTAAGAAAGCTCACATCCCGACGGTCTTCTCTGCTAGCCTCTGACCTTAAAACCTCCAGCTATCTAGTAGTAACACTGTCTTCAGGACAGCAGGAGCAGTGAGCTGTCTTTGGAGTATGTAAGAAGCCATATTTGGAAAGAAGTGACTGGTTCTCTGCTCTTGTGACTGGTTGAGCAGAGGGCTGACTCCCTCTGACTGAAGCGTGCTTCCACAGGATGTGAGAAATCTCCCTGCAAAGAATGGACTGTGTTATACCAGCACCTTGCTTCCCTGCACTCTTCTTCCTGAGACAGAGCCCTCCATCTCTGAGGGAAAGCTCATTAAGCTGAGGAAGTAAACCACTCAAAGGCTTCAGGAGAGAGCTGAAACTGACTAGATTCCCTGGGCTCCTACCTCCCCAGTATAAGCAGCAAGGATTGCTGCAAGACCATCTCAAACAAACATAACTGCCTAGAAGACTCTCAGACAAGTGGGCCCACCTAAAAGAGGGTCAGAGCAACGGAGCTTCCTGGAAGGAGCAGAGATTAACCTGGTTACCTGGAAGACTCGCAGGGGTCAGCTGGGCTATCTGGGAGAAGCAGAGATCAGCCCCAGTACCTGGAAAAAGCTCCAGGTACTAGGTACCAGAGTGATCTGAGATTCCTAAAAGAGGTGGTCCCCTACCCGTTGAGCTGCCTGCAGGTTATGCATTGCATTCTTGGTTTCCATCTTTCATTAGCTGTCACATGCTGGGGAGGGCTTTTTGGTGGTGCAGCTGGCTGAGTTGTTTGTGCTCTTACCATGTGACCCCTCACCCATATATTTTTAAGTAACTCCAATGAAACCCATTGGATCAGTACAACATTAGGTGTACCTTGATGGCATCCCAACTTTGGTCTGCTCTTGGTTCCCTATCTGGGATGAGTACATGTTTACATCTCCATAGGAATAGTGTCACACAATAGACAATGTGACCATCACTCATCTGAATACAGTACACTCCCCCTCCCAAAGAAAGAGAAATAAAGAAAGATAGTGAGATATTATACACATGCACACACACACACACACACACACACACACCACTGGAACTATTGTCCAAGTCGCTACCCAGTTTATATTCTTTTAAATCTTCCTCTCTGCCTTAGTTTCTATGTACAAGGGCTTCTCTTTGTGGCTTGTTATGTCTAGAAAAACCCATTTCATTTCATTTCATAACATCTCAGCCAAGAACAACAAAATGCTGAACGAAAACAACAAATCATTCCTGTGACTTAAGGCTAGGTCAGCAGCACACTGTTAGTGTGAGTTGTATCTGCTTCCAAACTGGGATGTTGAAGTTCTCTGGGGTAGTTGAGAATGTGAGTCTCCTTGAACACAGGGTCATTGTCAATGCAATTAGTTAAGCAAGTGTCCTATGGAGGTGCACACAAAGGGAATAGCATATGATGATGTAGAGGCTGGGGTGACCCAACGGAAGCCAGGAACACCAAGGATGGCCAACAAGGGAGGCGTGACTCAGCCGTCATCTTGTTGGCCTAGTATCTAGAAGTATAAGATGAAGTGTTTCTCCTGGTTAAGCTGGCCAACCTGTGGTCATTTATTAGGGCAGTCCTGGAAAATGAGTTCGTGTGGGAATAAATCACCTACATTATGGACCACTGCACACTTGTTTCCATTTTTTTTTT
>NW_022196891.1:64279648-64280028 GCF_008632895.1 Mastomys coucha
CCTTAAAAAGGTTGCTGGCCCCAGTTCCAACTATGAGCACACGTTGATGTTTGCCTGGGCTCAGCCAGCATGGCCAAAAGCCAGTTCAAAGCCCCATCTCCTGACTAACTATGCACTTTGCTTTGCACATTATTACTCTATAGAGGTTTCTAACAACAACAACAACAACAAAATGTTTATAGCAAAGCAAAGACTGGAGCTGCTGCTGTTCGAAGACACCCCCATGGCGCAATAGATTACTCTCTAAAAGAATTAGTTCTTAATCGATTCCTTATAAACTCGATGGTATTCTAGCCCCTCCCAAGGTATTTCCCATTTAAAAGTGCCCGGTGGGAGATCCTTTTGTACAGAGAAAGGTATTTTTTTTTTTTTTTTTTTTT
>NW_022196891.1:64280038-64291841 GCF_008632895.1 Mastomys coucha
TTTTGGAATGTGAATGATTACCTGCTTCCTTCTAAATTTGTTTGCTTTCCAAGTGTAATTTCCTTTCCTTTAAGAGATTTGTGTGTCTGCGTGAAAGGAGGCCTGCCTTCAGTTCTGCACCTCTCTTTGGCTGGCAGGGGTTGGCAAAAGCTTGCCTCTGCCATCCTAGTTAATCATAGCCATGAAGGCCACCCACAAGTTGCAGTGCTTTTTAAATATATGTGGTGTCTGAAATGCCTCCCTCCATTTCCAGCCATTTTGAACATCCTCGGCTTAAAAATCGTTGCATGCGTAGGAAAAGGGAAGACATCATTTTGTTAGCTGCCAACCCCGAGCTGTTAGTTACTCCTTAACTATTAGTGAGCTCTGTGTTAATTACTACTACAGATGCCTAGCTGTGTGTAAAGTGGCAGGTGTTTTCTTCCCTTCTCTAGGCTGTCTGTGTAGGAAGAAATTCTTCTAGTGCCCCATGAGAGAAAGGATGGCTATGGCTAATAACTCAACTAATTGAGTGACTTTAGGTATCAGTTTAATACCAGAGAGAGAGAGAGAGAGAGAGAGAGAGAGAGAGAGAGAGAACTAATAATGGTATCAGCTTTTGAAACCTCAAACCCCACCTTCAGTGACAAACCTCCTCCAACAGGGCCTCACCTCCTAATCCTTCCCAAACAGGTTCACCAGCTGGGGCCCAAGAATTCAAGTACACAAAGGCCAAGTATTCAAATACTTTAAGCCACAAAAGCAAAGGAAGGATATTTTAAAATTTGGCAACCTGGAAAATGGCCCAAACTCTGTTGGGGGCTGAGGGAGCTGAACCAGACGACAGATCCAAGGGCAGAGCAGCAACTGTGGGAAAGGAGAAAGGGCAAACGATTTACACAAGAATGATGGAGTAAAATTCCACAAGCTGATGGCTGAGAAGAGAGAAAAGGATCTTGGAAGAGCACACATCTCAGGCCTCAACAGACAGGTGGCCTTAGAGAAAAAGGGATGGAGAAGCCAAGGAACACGCTGATGGACATAGTTCCAGAGAGCAGAGGGTTCAGAAACAATAAAGGAGATTTCAGGACTCAGGTTCCCACTCACTCCTAGATGCAGGTTTGGGACCTGCTTGTTCATTCTCACTTAGCTATTCCTCAGAAATTTTAGTTTCAGTCGGAGTAGAAATGGGTTCAATTTGCAGCCACATACATAGGAAGTGTTAGCCCTCAACAGTGGACAGTTGAGAGTTGTATCTGCCAGGTCCTCAGCTCTGAACAGCAGAACTTTCTGGATGCTTCAGTCAGGGAAGAAAAAAAAATTAAAATATATGATTGACTCATAAAATTACCCAGAAGGCCAGGCTTGGAAGCATCATGGCCAGATATGGCCCCTTGGGTCATACCACTGATGTTGGGCTCTGGAAGCCTCAAATTCTGCCTCTGTTGTTCAATAGTCACACATCAGAAAATGGTTTACAGTTCTTATTCCCTCCCTTGCCTTTCTTCCCAGCAAACTCTCCCACCAATGCATGTAATTGGTAAAACTTAGGACTCTATAGCCAGAAGGTAAAAACACTAATACCTGGCTTTTTCCTTAGGGAGGTAAGATTCACATGGGCAGAAAACATCCCATAAATAGGAAACCAAATATTGTTTGAGAGAGCTGCTTTGAAAGATGAAGGTGGGACTAAGAAATCCTTTGTTCCTATAACTTGGGAGCTTGGATCATTGAAAACCTTACAACTTTGTGCTTTATAGGATAATTGGGGAGCCATATTGGAGAAATGTGCTGTGGCATGTGAAGTATTTTCAATTTTGTGTGGGTACATTGTTGGTACACACAGACAGTATGACCTCTGTGACTGTGGGCCTCTGTAAGGCCATGGCAATTATGAGGTTCTCCGCTTATTATGTTCAGTGAGGACTGACTGCGTGCCGAGTGCTCTGACCTATATTTGGCATTACAGTCAATTGAGCAGAAGTATTGGACACATCTGTGCCCGTATCATTCTGTGTCATGTTCACAGAGATGACACCTGGAGTCTGTCATCATGATAGCAATCTGTCACTGTTACAGAAGCAATTCCAGTTTGCCCTGACATGAAGACCTTCATGGTCACTCAGGGAGGTGAGAGCTTGCTTGGCAGTTGCATCAGGACCACCCTTGGCTACACCTTCCAGTTACCTACTACAGACTCGGCCTCTGTAAAAGGATGCCACAAAGGATATGATATAAAGCCCAAGGAGAAAAAGGTTAAGAATGGGCTGTTTAGCCAAACTCTCTGAAATAAAGATTCCAGGCATGGGAGAGAGGTTCACTCTCCTGATGACCACTTCCATCTTTTTCCCCTGAGGGCAGCCAGTCATCAGGGACACTCCCGTCCCTGTGTAGCACAGGAAGGCTCCTGGCCCTTATTCCTCATCTTCATAGTCTACGTTCTAGAAAAATCTGAATTATCTTAAGGAGGAAAGAAATCATTTCACTGCAGAATTAAGCATCATCCAAAGAGGCGTACGTGAGCCATGGCAAAATGGCTTCGTGTCTCAGTCATGGGTTAATGGTTAGGTGTGAAGAGGCCTCCATGGGCTCAGGCCTGTTTTCCTAGAAACACGAAGAGAAACAGCCTTCAAGGAAACCAGGCAAGTACACTATGACCAGATGCCTATGAGCACTTGGTTCCCTATGAGTAAGATTGGTATCCCGGATTCCGGCCTCGCTAAGACTCTCCCGTTCAGCTTTGTGCAAGCTTTCAGCAGGACCTGTGTACAACTCTGACATGGGGCAGTCAGAGCTGACTATTCAAAGTTCAGGCACATTGAGGATATTTTTAAGATTCCCTACCTACTCCAAGCTTCTGTAGTTTCATTTCTTACAGCCTTGGTATTGTTCCTTTGAATCTGAGATCTTAGATCTTAGTAATGTAGTATCTTAGTAATCTCATGCTAAGATTTTTCTTTAACTATTTTTTGATTCTTTGTGAATTCCACATCATGCACCCCAATCCCGTTCACTTCCTCATCCCTTCATATCCTCCCCCACCCTTGCAACTGCTCCCAGAAATAAAATAAAAAATAAAAATGAAGATAAAACAAAACAAACATTTCATCATGGAAGCTGTAGTGTGTCATGTTGTGTCACACAGTACACCCTTTTGTCCACACAGCTTACTTGAAAATGTTTATTGCAATGATTCATTGGTCTGGTTCAAGGCCTCTGGCTTCTGCTACACCATCAATACTGGATTCTCACAGACTTGTCTCAGATATTCCGTTGTTGCCCTGTGTCATGGAGATCCTGCAGCTTTGGATCTACAGAACTGTCCCCTTCATGTGCTCCAGCAGTTGATAGACAGGGTAGATGTTAGGGTGGGCCAACACAAAGCCTTGGATCTGGGCCTTAGTGGTAGCTGAGTTAATTGGTCAGCCAACCTGCTCTCCCACATCCATACCACCAGGGCATGCTCTCCAGCACTGCCTTGGCTAGCTGACCCAATGTTGCAGCCAGCAAGGGGCAGGGCCAACAAGCTCATGCCCTGAGCTTGTCATGAAGCTCTGCACTTCTGCCACCAGGGTCAATCTACTGTGCTGCCCAGGTGAGGTTCAGGGCCCATTCTCCCAACTGCAACAGCAGGTTAAGGGCAGGGCCAGCTCTCCTACTCCCATGAGCCCCCTTAGATATTTTATATTTGCTTCTATTTCCAAGAAGGTGAAGTAAAGATGACCCAAATTATCACCCTTATGAAAATAACAAAACCCTAACACAGTCTATTGGAAAAATGTTCAGCATCATACAAATAAATATATAGCTAGACAGACAGATATAATAATAATAATAATAATAATAATAATAATAATAATAATAATAATAATAATAAACCAAGTGGGCACTAAATATGTGCTAGATCCCAGCCTGGAAAGATTATTATATTTACAACAGAAAAGGAAATTCCCCAGTAAAAGGAATTTACCAGAACTAAAGAGATAGAAATGTATGTTTAGAAAGCCCCTGTCTTAGTCAGGGTTTCTATTCCTGCACAAACATCATGACCAAGAAGCAAGTTGGAGAGGAAAGGGTTTATTTAGCTTACTTCCATATGGCTGTTCATCACCAAAGGAAGTCAGGACTGGAACTCAAGCAGGTCAGGAAGCAGGAGCTGATGCAGAGGCCATGGAGGGATGTTCTTTACTGGCTTGCTTCTCCAGGCTTGCTCAGCCTGCTCTCTTATAGAACCCAAGACTTCGAGCCCAGGGATGGCACCACCCACAAGGGGCCGTACCCCCTTGATCACTAATTGAGAAAATGCCCCACAGCTGGATCTCATGGAGGCACTTCCCCAACTGAAGCTCCCTTCTCTGTGATAACTTCAGCCTGTGTCAAGCTGACACACAAAACCAGCCAGTACAGCCCCCAACAGATAGATCTCACTGAGCAAACTATCAGAGAGAATAGATGGTAGAGTTTGCATCTAGAATGTTCCTCGAAGTTCTCTGCTCATGGAGGGGACATTGGAGACTCACTCAACTTCTTTTTCCCTTTCTCTCCACTCCTGGCCACCTCTGGCTGAGGGGCTTTGCTCAGCAACTCTCTCCCTCCATGATATTCTGCCTTGCTCCAGGCCCAAAAGACCATGCACTGAACTTCTGAAACACTAAAAAGAATTATGACCCTCCCTTGTCATAAATTGTTTATCTCCAACTTGTTGTTGTTGTTGTAGTGATAGGTGACTAATCAAACTTACTTGCTCAGTGAGAGAGCTGTAGAGCTCTACCAAGGACTTCCCTTCAGTGTGTGATTAAAAGGAGTTGCTCCTTGATCTCCACAGTGAATCGGTCCCAGGAAGTCCCACAGACACCATCTAAGGATGCTTATGCAAAATAGCATAGAGTTCACTTGAGTGCAGCCTTCACACATGCTCTGAAGCACTTAACTCATTACTAGGCTACATAGACATACTACAACACAAATGTTACGTGAGTCAGGGTTATGTTGAACTCTTTGGGGAGTAGTGAAAGGGGAGCAAACGATCACATGCTCAACCCAAGAATGGACAAACCTGCAGACCTGGAATCCAGGGAGACCGAGGGGCACCTGAACTGGTTAGGATTGTATGCGAGAAAACTGCATGAGGCAGGAGAAAAGCCCAGCCAAGCAGCTAATCAATTCCTGAAGCTTGCCCAGGGCTGGGACTCATTTATATTCCAAAAATTTAGAACAGAGAACCCTGCAAAGCGTCAGGAGAAAGAGACGCTCTCCTAGAGAACACTGTCAAATTAGCCCTATGTAAAATATTGACTGATCTCACTTAACCAAATTCAAAAGGCTTGCACTATTCGATCCCTGACTGTTGCTTAGATCATAGCACTGAAGCATTTAAAGTACAAAGCTTCAGCACCCAAGAGCCTGAAGTGTAAAGTGCTTGGCAGCCAGTGAACACTTACCAGACATACAAACTGAGCAGACTGACCCACAAGGGAAATGTCAATCAATAGAGACAGACGCGGAAATGGTACGGTTGGTAAAATTACTAAACGAGGACGTTATGCTCCTAGGATAAATATACCCCTGCATGGGGAAGTGGATAGCAGAGATAATTAGCATGGAAAAGAGAGGCATAGATGATGTTTATAAAATGTAGCTGGGTAAGACAGTGCACACCTGTAATTCTGGCTAATCAGGAGGCTGGAGAAGAAAGGCGGCTGCTTGCTGGGAGCTCAGACAATTTAACAAGACCCTGTCTCAAATTAAAGTTTTTTTTTTCTTTTAATCCTATAGCTATTGAAGGAATCACACTTGAAATAAAACTTTCCAGAAAGAAAACTCCAAGCCCAGTAACTTCACTGGCAGGTGCTGTCAGTTCCATACAATACAAACACTTTCAAAAATTGAAAATTACTATAGCAGGCAAAATGATTGTCTCTTCTGGATGTTCACGTTGCAATTCCTGGAAGCTATGAACGTGTTGCCTTGCAATGGGAAGGGGGGGGGGGTTACAAATGTCACTAAGGATAGGAGAGTGTCCTATGTTCCCCAGGTGAACCCAATGACAAAGGTCCACTTAACAGAATGGAAAGTGGAGAGCAGACTGAGCAAGATGCTGAGAGCCCTGGGTGGCTAGCTTCTGTACATAGTAAGATGGAGGACTGGGCAAGGGATGGAAGAACTGAGCCAGCTTCTGGAAGCTGGAGAAGATGAGGAATGAATTCCCAGAGCCCCCAGAAGAACCTCCACTCTGCTGACACCATTATTTTACTCAGTTAAAAATCATGGAACCCCAAGAACTTTGAGATAACATGTTTTTACTGTTTCAGTCAGTGGTAGTAGTGGTGGTGATGGTGATGATGGTGATAGTGGTGGTGCTGGTGGTGCTGCTGGTGCTAGTGGTGATGGTGGTGGTGGTGATGGTGGTGGTAATGATGATGATGATGATGGTGATGGTGGTGATGATGGTGATGGTGGTGGTAATAATGATGCTAGTGGTGATGGTGGTGGTGGTGGTGATGGTAGTAGTAATAATGATGGTGATGGTGGTGATGGTGGTGATGATGGTGATGGTGGTGGTAATAATGATGCTAGTGGTGATGGTGGTGGTGGTGATGGTGGTGGTAATAATGATGGTGATGGTGGTGATGGTGGTGATGATGGTGCTGCTGGTGATGATGATGGTGATAGTGGTAGTGGTGATGGTGGTTGTAATAGTGATGGTGGTGGTGGTGCTGGTCCTGGTGGTGGTGGTGATGGTTGTAATGGTGGGTTGAGGGTTTGAATTTTTGAGGCAATGTCTCACTAATTCTAGTCAGAACTCAAGCTCACTGTAGTATGGGCTGAACTCAGAGTATACTCTGAGCTGGCCTAGAACTAGATGTCCTCCTTCTTTAGCGCCTCCCCCCACCCCCACTTCCCAGTACTCCATCACATCTAGCTTGCTTTCATAGTTTGAAGCTGCTAAATTTGTGTTAATCTGTTACAAGAAATAGCATAAAACTGATACCTGGGAAGCACATTTCCAACTTATTGCACCGGGCCCCACACCATCTTAATACCCTGAACAGACCGTAACATTACAGTAAAGAAGCCCACCAAACCTTTACCAAATCAGTAAGCCCATTCTAACAATATGGAAAGACGACAAGTCACCATGACTGAGTGTCACCATGACTGAGTGCAATGTATCCCAGGAAAGCTATACTGTGTTCAAACTCCAGTGCGTCCCCCAGTGTCCCAAATTCCACTAGAGGTTTTGACATCCACCCACACATCACCTGTCACCCTTTATCTTTTCCCATACTGCCCTTAACTTGGGCTTCACCCACAGTAGCCACCTTTCTGTTTCCTAACGTGTCACGTGCCTGTGACAGCAAACATTGTCTTCCCTCACCCTCTCTTGCTGATCCTGTAGCAGCAGGATGTGCTCTGGGTTCTGCCTCAGGCTCCTCCTTCTCACCTCTCCTGTCTTTCTACCACATTCTATTAAGATTGTTGTACCTAAGCATCACTAACTGTTCATTTTTTGTCTAGACTATGAACTCCAACAAATTGAAAGTGCTATTCAGAGCATCTTTAAGTCTAAATGCTTAGCACCATGCCTGGCATATGGTAGAGCCTTCCTAGGTAGTTATTGATTTGTATCTATTGAATAGTTGGTACTTTCCAGAGATAAATCCAGTGTTCTAGGGCACAGGGAGGACTAATTAAAATAAAATAAAATAAAATAAAATAAAATAAAATAAAATAAAGTATCCTTCCACTGGAGACTGGGAGGGTTCCAAAAACAAACACATCACTTTTCCACTCAAAACTACATCACATAATTTGCATGTGTTCATAGGCTTACCACAGCAAAGTCCTTATAATATGCCTGCCTATCTGAGGCACTAGGGAGGATGTGGCTCAGCCTGTTTCTCTGATGAGAAAACTGAGACCCAGGGAAGAAGAAAGACATGCCTAGGACTCTGGTGTGAGGTGAAGCAGACCGACTAGACCCGTCTGCAGTTGGCTTACTCAGTGGTGCCTCACTCTGTCTTCTCCTTCCTGTATGAGCTGCAGTCTAACCCCTACCCTCAAAGAGCAGATATTCAGAGCTTTTGCACCTCAGGCCCCGTGCATTCCACCTCTATTTCTGTTCTTCGCCTTCTATATAACTTCTGCAACAAATGAACTACTACAGGTCTGGTTGGCCCTGTAGCAACTCGAGTTCATAACCCTTTGGTCCCTAGACTTTCTGGGCATTGCTTTTATTTCCAGGCAAACAGGATACCTCCTTTATGCTCCTCTTTAAGTGATAATAAAAAAAATGAGAAAGAGTATTTGAACGAAAATGGATTAGATACAGCTAAACAGGCCAACAGCCCATGGTCTTTCCTGCTTCACACTCATCTCAAGACACAGCTCGCTAGGTCTACTATAATCACGTGCTCCACCTCATTGATGGTGAGGATCACTGATCCTGTCTCATGTTCCTGAGTGGTCCCTCTGTTCTTGTTTGATGTGTGCCTTACTGTGCCAGGTTCCCTCATCTGCCCATTGTTCTCTAACATTTCTGTTTTCTCCTTTTTGTCTTGATCCAACTGCCCCATTGCTTCCATGTTCCTGTGAAGAGAAGAACTCTTTCTTTTCTGCCTGTTTTCTCACCTTGAAAACTAACTGTTTTTGGGTTCTGGTATTCAGACTCCATCACTCTTTGTCTTCTAGAAAATGATCTGAATTTCCCTCCACTGATTACTCATTTTTTTCATTTGTTTGATGTCATATTTTAATTTCTTCCTTTGCAGCCATCAAATTGCTCAGTCTCTTCAGACCTCCGCCACATTTCTCAGCTTTGCTTTCTTCAGTCTAGTACTACAGACTGTTCAGAGAGATGCTCTCCTAGGGGGTGGTCCTTCATCCTCAACAACCATGAATAACAAAGGAACACCTTTGTATATTACAGTGCAAATCAGAAATTGAGTCCTGTACTAGGGATCCATAAGGGAACAGAAGCAATTATATAATATATGGTAAAATATGATATATGGGAAATTTATTAGATCCGCTTACAGGATATGTTCTGGTTTGGTCCAACAATGGCTATCTCACACTGGAGAGACCAAGCATCAATTGCTCAGCCCGTAAAGCTGAAGAACTCAAAAGTCTTATTCTACCACTAAAGGCCTAGGAAGCTCCTGTTGAACTCCTAAGCTTCAGTTTACTTAGAAGCACACACACACACACACACACACACACACACACAAACGGTTCTAGTACTGGTGAATGAATTCCACAGCAACAGAACAAATGAACTTGCCAGTGAGAGTGAGATTAAGTAGGCAGAGATCAAAGATCAAAGGGTAAGGTGTCCTCCATTCACATCTTCCCACCTGGAAAGGTATTTGAAGGCACTTCCTATATATATTTGGGGTAGATCTTCCCAGTTCAAATAATCCGATCAAGAAAATCCCTCCCAAGATCTCCCAGCAGTTAAGTGCTTCAGGTGATTTCAGATGTGTCAATTGACAGCCAAGATTCACCAACACTAGCACCAAAGTCTGAGGACACAGCAAAGAGGATGGCAAGCCCTTAAAACAGTGATCTGTAGCACTTAGAAAATCTCCCACATGTGTCTGATATGCAAAGAAAGCATGCAAGGAAATTATCACAAGGTCCTTACTGCAAGAGTAAGTGCTCACCAAGATCTCTGCCTTTGTGCTGTGTTTGCTCCCCGCCCCCATGTCGTGTGTCTCCCTTCTTGAGAAAGAATTGGGTTGGTTCAGGCACCCAGCACAACCCCTCAGAAAACTCATTCCCCTTTGCAAGATTTCTGTCACTGTTAGAGGACTTTAATTCTCCATTCTCCTCTGAATTTGTCTTCATGTCACTTCTCAGCACTTGAGCTCTACTGTCAGTCATAATTGTTCCTATGTCTTTATCCTAGAGTTGAAATCGATTCAGACATGAACTCAATCTTTATTCTCTAAGATAGGTGGCAGGGGGACAATAAAGGTCTCAGGGGGGAAACACTTGCCTGTGAGGAAGGCTGGGTGCAAATTTGGAGAAACAGAATAAGTTGCTTGTGTGTGTGTGTGTGCCTCTGGGTGTGTGTTTGTCTGTGTGTCTGTGTGTACATGTGTCTGCATATATCTATGTGCATTTCTGTGTGTGTTGTGTGTTTGTCTAAGTGTGTATCTGTGTGTATGTCTGTGTGTGTTTATCTGTGTGTATGTCTGTGAGTATGTCTGTGTGTCTGTCTGTGTATATGTCTATGAGTGCATATCTGTGTATTTGTATATGTGTATATGTCTGTGCATGTTTCTGTTTGCGTGTCTGTGTATGTGAATGTGTCTCTGTGTGTCTATGAGTATATGTCTGTGTATGTATGTGTTTGTGTTTGTGTGTGTGTGTGTGTGTGTGTGTGTGCCTGTGTGTGTGTGAATGTGTCTGTGTATCTGGGTGACTGTGTCTGTTTGTTTCTGTGTATGTGTGTTTGTGTCTGTGTGTGTGTATGTGTCTTTGTGTCTCTGTGTGTCTGTGTCTGTTTCTGTGTGTCTGTGTGTGTGAATGCATCTGTGTCTGTTTATTTCTGTGTGTGTCTGTGTATGAATATGTCTGTGTATTGTGAGACTGTGTGTCTGTATATAAACAAACTTCTTAAAACTCAGCCTCAGGACTTCCTTTCGAGAGGTAGGCCTCCCTATTCATTTTGATTGAAACTATATTTGGATCTTAACTGTCCCTCCAAAGGCAAAATTTTTAGTCCCTGATTTTGCTCCAAGATACACTCTTGCTATGATGTGCTGTTCTGCCACAAATGAAAGGAAAAAATTGTCAGTCAAAGTAAATGTCTTCTCTTTATAAACTGTTGACCCTGGGAATTTGCTCTAATACCCAAGAGCTAATAGAAAGAGTAAGCCATCCATCCTCTGATCTCTCCTTTGCCTTCTCCTTCTAGTCAGTCTTTTCCTACTTTCTAAATTCATGTTCATTTCTCTAAGAACACATAGTCAAATCTTTGGGGGAAAAATGGGTCTTAAATTCTTTCAGTAAGGGTCACTGAATAAGGGTGTGTCAGGGGTGAGACAGGACAGCACCTCTGGAAGACCCAGAACCCTCAGCAGGTTACCAAGGAACTGTCAGTTCTTTCCCCATGACAGAGCAGGTGGGAATCTAAAAACAGCCACGAAGGCAGATATTTTTAATTATGACTACAAACAGGGAAACCGAGGCTTCCAAAGGAGTTCATATAACTGCTGATTCTTTGTGAACTGAAAGACATAAAGCCTGTGAGACACAGTTTCCCATTACTCGTCCCAGTGCTGGGCTGTGGTCCTATTTTAAGATACAATCAATTGTGCTTCGAACATTTTAGGGAAACAGCATGGATTTCTCCATGCAGCTCTGCAGGAGGGCAGTGAAATAGAATCTCCATGTGCGGCCTGCTCCTGGCTTGTCTCACTCTGGTGCAGGATTCTGGGTGCTGTTCTCAGTTCTCCCAGGAAGTGTGAACACTAATGTTATTTCACCTCCACTGTGGGTGATACTTACTGAACTGATCCAGGTAAAATTAGTTTCTAGTCCAATAAATACAATACTTAATTTGAAGAGAAGCTCAGGTTTTCTCTTTCCCTTCTGTATTATTTTTTTCCCTTATCTACTGCTCATTTCCTTTATTATAATGTGTTTGGGGTTTTATTTCTGTTCATAAATCAATAGTTTGCAGCAGTAATAAAATATAATTACATACATCAATGCTAAAGGTTCACAAAGATTGCCGCTCTTATGTTGTATTAACTTAGCCTAGACTGAGGTCCATGTTCTTTTTTTTTTTGGTTTTGGTTTTTTTTTTTTTTTT
>NW_022196891.1:64291862-64330535 GCF_008632895.1 Mastomys coucha
TTTTTTCTAACCAAATCTCACAGAGACTAAGGTGTAGCCCAGGGTGTCCTCAGATTTCCAACAATCCTCTTGTCCTGGAGTCCCAAGAGCTGGGATTACAGGTGTGAGCCACAGCACCCGGTGTTGCATTGTCTAAGTAAACAAGGTGAAGATTTCCTAAAGATCACCATGCCAGTGCCTCTTTTCTATGTGTGGTTTCTCAAGACACTGGTCCTCGGCACAATGTGAGCGGTGGAGCCCAGGAGTGTGGAACCTACGACCCGTAAAGATGGGCAGTATCTGCAAATCTGAGGGTAGGTGGAAAGGTCCTATGCCCAACGGAAAGTTGAGAAATCTTTTATCCATCCAGATGGCGGGAGAATGTCAAAAGTGAGATGGGGCCACATCTCTAGAAGGGTGTGGGATGCTATGTGGGTTGCCAAAGCAAGGTCCCAACTCATTCATTTATTTGAGGAATATTTTTGAATGCTTACTGTGTGCCCATCATTTGCTTTGAAGGCTAGAGAAGCAATAGAAGAAAGATCAATTTAGTTTCCTGCCATTACAGAGTGTGTAACCTAGCGAGAAAGGCAAGTCATGGCTAAATGGCTAAACAAATGATTAAGTAAGTGCTCATAGGACAGCTAAGGTGGGGAAGGGGCATGGGGACTTCAGAAGCTCACAATAATGACTCCCAGCTGGGTCTGGGAAGTCAAAAGGAGGATGACATTTGTAGGCTGAGCTTTAATAAAGCTTGAGTTAGCCAAGGGAAGGGCAGAGGCCAGGAGTCAGAGATTGGGAGAGACAGGAAGAAAGAATGATCCATCAGGAAAGGGACCCTCTACAAAGCCCCAGAGGATGGAAGCAAGCAGCTTGACTCAGTCAATGAGGGGAAAGGAGAACATGCAAATGGACTAGATAAGATGGTGCCCGGTGAGGCAGAAAGGCAGCCAGAGGCCACATCAGGAACAATCTCATCATAGTCCTGGCCCTCTGAGGTCCTCAAAGCAGTGGGAAATCATTGAAATGGATTTGTAGGGTTTTTTTTTTTTTTCAAAATTTATGATGTGATCTTATTGGATTTTTCAAAAAGATACTTGTTAGTTCCAGGATTTTTTTTTTTAAGTAGTTGGGGTGGGGTGGGGCTGGAGATAGTGCAGTGTCTGCTGTGCAACTGTGAGGACCTTATTTCAGATCCCCAGAACCCATGGAAAGAGCAGGAGATGTCAGTACACATCTGTAATGTCAGTACTATAGACACAGAGTGTAACCTCAGTACTATAGAGAGAGACAGAGTGTAACCTCAGTACTATAGAGACAGAGTGTAACCTCAGCACTATAGAGACAGAGTGTAATCTCAGCACTATAGAGACAGAGTGTAATCTCAGCACTATAGAGACAGAGTGTAACCTCAGTACTATAGAGACAGAGTGTAATCTCAGCACTATAGAGACAGAGTGTAATCTCAGTACTATAGAGACAGAGTGTAATCTCAGCACTATAGAGACAGAGTGTAACCTCAGTACTATAGAGACAGAGTGTAATCTCAGTACTATAGAGACAGAGTGTAATCTCAGTACTATAGAGACAGAGTGTAATCTCAGTACTATAGAGACAGAGACAAACGGAGCCCTGGAGCTTGCTGGCCAGCTAGTCCAGCCAAATCAATGAGTTCAGTGAGAGACTCTGTCTCAAAAAGTAAGGTTGAGAGCAATTGAGAAAGGCACCCCCAATTTCTACATGTATGGACATGCATGTACACACACACTAATGTGAATGTACAAATACACACACACACACACAGTAATTTTAGGATACCTGAGAAAGAAACATGGAAAAACCAAGTAAGTGGCTCAAAAGAGTCAGAAAGGAGCCTGCTCCTACACACAAGTGTGATGGGGACTGTGACCAGGACCAGAGGCTCAAAGGACAACTGGGTCTGTGAGGCTCTACGTCAGGATCAGCTTGAAAATGAGGTTGCTCTGGTATGGCTAAGACTCAGAGGAGCGGGTGGCCTCCTATTTCTTCTGCCAATGAAGAGCAGGTTCAAAGGTGTTATTTCTGGGCACCAAGCTGGAAAACCCTAAAGTTAACTCTCACCTCCTATCTTAGTCAGGGTTTCTATTCCTGCTCAAACATCATGACCAAGAAGCAAGTTGGGGAGGAAAGGGTTTATTCAGCTTACTTCCACATTGCTGTTGATCACCAGAGGGAGTCAGAACAGGAACTCAAGCAGGTCAGGAAGCAGGAGCTGATGCAGAGGTCATGGAGGGATTGTTCTTTACTGTCTTGCTTCTCCTGGCTTGCTCAGCCTGCTCTCTTATAGAACCCAAGACTACCAGCCCAGGAATGGCACCACCCACAAGGGGCCCTACCCCCTTGATCACTAATTGAGAAAATGTCCCACAGCTGGATCTCATGGAGGCATTTCCCCAAACTGAAGCTCCCTTCTCTGTGATAACCCCCAGCTTTGTGAGTCAGTTGACACACAAAACCAGCCAGTACACCTCCTGATCTATGAAGAGGAGCCATGTGATGCACACTTAGCCCACAGTTAGTCAGTGTTCTGTTGGAAATTGTAACGGTGCAGGAAGAAGAGTGGAGTCATGAGACTGGAGAGTGTGAATAGCCAACGGGAATTTAATGACGGCAAGGAATCTACCTTCTACTGAGGTTGTCTACAAACCTGGGTCTGTTTGCAAGTGGTAATCTCACCTCAGGCCACATCTGTACAGTCGGTTTACAGCTTCCCCCTTCAAGTTTGGAAATGAAACAGAAAAAAAGAAAAGATGGAGGAGCTGTTGTTGAGAGACCTCTCTGCTGCGGTAATGTGATCACTCTTGACAGTCCTACGGGCAGGGATTGGGCAGGTCCCACTTGTCCAGCTCACATTGTCCATAGTCAGTGGTAACACTGGTCACAAGCAAGCAATCTCCACAGAGTAGGATGTGAACATGCAAAGGGTGTGGCCTAGCCAACATGGAAAAGGGGCTCTTCAGGAAAGGTGAGTGGTCCACTTGGGTTGAGCACAAGTGTGGGTAGGAAGCAGAGACAAGGCTAGAAAGTCACGTTGGCTCTCAGTGCTCTATGATGGGCTCCCAGTCAACCTGTGTCTTATTTGTCCCTTACAGAAGGTTGATATACTAGAAAACAACTGGGAAAAGGAGAATGAAGGATCTAGGTCAGTTTAGTTTCCATACTGAGGAGACACTGGCAGCTTCAGCCAGAAATGGTTGTCAGAGGATACTCTGGCTGGCTGGAAGAGAGTGTCAATACATTGATACAGCAGAAATATGAAGACACTCAAAGAAACATCTACCAGGTAGACTGGAACACTTGCCTTGAATTGAGAAGAAATGTCTGGCTGGGTGGGAAACATGGAAGACACTCTTGACAATAACAGTCAAATCTGATATGGTGTGTAAACGTCCTGAAGACTCCAGGAGAACCCCTTAGGAAATGTGGGGTGGGGGGACAGGAGGAAAATAAGGAAGTCAGAAGCTGAAGGAAATCAACAAGGAGTGGGATCCTGGGCTTAGAGGAAAGAAATAACATACCTGTATTGAGAAGGACTAAGAAAAAAAGACTTTTGAATGTGTCAGAGATGGGACCTTTGACAGCATGGAGAAGCCAGAGCATATCTTCATGAGCTTTACAGAACCTAACACAAAGCTGTCAACAATTTGAAGCAGTCCTGTCTCTCAGGCTGAGACTTGGTAGTCCTGCGTCTATGATCGTGGTCCATGCTGAGCTTCGTAACTGATCTGGAAGAAAATCTGGCCATTCAGATCCTAAGGTCACAGTCAACAAGGTAATAAACCTAGATGGAACGGAGCCTCCTACTTTGTACCCTTGCGACTTGAAGCTCCATCTAGCCTCTTGCCCTGTCTTCAGGCCATCTCAGCCAGGTTGCAACCCATCTCCATTTTTAAACAGTTTCAGAGGCGATTCCTCACCTTTTGGCAATCTGTCCTAAGTGTTTCTGGAAATTCTTGACAAGGGCAGCAAGAAGATAGGCCTCTCTGACCCATAATTTCTAAGAAGGCATGCTTGGCAGGCTGAATAACGACTCTGTTGATAGGAAACGTCAAGCCAGAGATCTCCGTCTTGTGAAAAGTCGGAGCACGGGGTCACTGTAGCTGAGGCAAACAGGCTGGAGTCCCTCAGACTGGGCTGGAGGGCCCTGGCCAGGGAACTGAAGACCTCTGTCCTACCCCTAAACATCAAAAGCTTGGAGTACAAAGAAGCATCTATACCGCACCCCGAGAATAAGTGCCCATGACATTATTCATAAGGACGGATTGTTGTCAAACTCTTGTCATTGGGGTTTTTCCAACTTCTGGTACCCAGAACTGAGGATCCTTCAGACTATGTACAGTGCTTAAAGACAAAAGGCGTCAATTATCAGCAGGCAAGCATACTGAAAATGCGGTGGGATGGGAAAGACTCAGGACTCAAATGCATCCTTACTGTAGGTAACAGGACAGCTTGCAGGGCTTGTAGGGGAGGGCTGGGGAAAAAGGTTTCATTAGATTTCCAAGACTAAAAAGTTGTCAAATGCTTATTGGGTACAAGACACTGAACTGGGTGGCAGAGCATAAGGGTGCATTTTCCTGAGGGAGAAACTGCCTCCTTCAGGAGATTAGTGTGAACAAACAACTCCAAACAGCATGAAGGGAGCTAGCAAAGGCAGGTGTGTGGTGCTGCCGGAGGTGTTCCTCTTGTGAGAAGCTGGAAAGAGAAACAGAAGAGGGGTTAGGTCTAGCTAGGAGCATGGCACTTGCCTGGAATTTGCCAGCCCTAGGGTAGATCATTAACACCAGAATCCACGGAAAGAGAAACACAGAATAGCCTCATGGAGAAGCTGCTGAACTTGTAAACTCTTCATCTGCAGGACAGGCCCAGGTGCACTGGCATTTGACAACAGTTGGGAAGAGTAACTGTCCCCAGTCCGTGACCTGAAAGGTCCATCTCAGGATGTAATTTGCTGAGATGCGAATTTGAATGGGCTTCCAGGAGGCTAGAGAGTCCATGCCAGCCACATATCCAGTGTGTTGACCACACTGAACACCTAGCATTTGTGTCTCCACTAAGCTTAGCTGGTTCTTCTCATTGACATTTACACAGTAAGTCTCACACTGACTTTTTTTTTCCTCTTGAGGACTCGAGTGATAAGGCAGTTGATAAGGTAACAATGCAGTGTAATGAAGTAAGTTTATTTTAATTGCAAACTTTATGTAAATGCCTTTAGAAATTATCATAGCCCCATGTTTATTTAAGATCCATTAATCCTGAAAGGATCCCATACATTTTATGACTATAGTTTTCTATATTTTATGGTTGAAATTGTCATGGTGACGGCATGCGTGATTCTGAAGATTCACCAAGGTCGTGGGTGAATGCATCAAGAGAGTCATTGATCAAAGATAATATATTTTATTGACACTCTACTAGATACAACAAAGTCTTTCAAGTTTTGAAAATAAAACATTCTCCCTTACACATTTTTTTTTCTACAAGTTGGAGACAGCTAACGCGCCCTCCCCATCCACGTCTGACTGACGGCTTGGCTCACGCTACCAGGAGACAATGGAGTTTCTTATCCACACAACTGCAGACTGACAAATTATTCAAATGAGAAAGATAACCTAGTGCTCCAGCTGAATGTTGTTCTTTCAGTCTATCTCCTAGAAGATAATAGCCACTGAAACCCAAACTCTGGCTTCCTCCCCAAAACCATCTCTTGAGCATCTCCAACTGAACACGATTTGACTCCCAACCTCAACATGTTCTTACTTTTGCCTTCATCTGACTACGTGTGTTTGATTACCAAAGCTGGAAAACTCAGTAGTTGGCTCCGACCTTCCTCTGACACTAATCAATCACTGAGTGAATCAAACTTGCCTCCTAATGACTCTCAGATGTAGCCAGGCCTCCGGAGTCCCATAGTGCTACCCTAACTCAAGGCCAAATCATCTGTCAATCATAGACCCTGAAATCTTGCCTATTTCTAGTCTCCCCATTAATAGAGATCCATCTCCCACCCCCTCAAATTGTGAAACTTGCTTTCGTTGGCTTCCTGTGAAGATCAATAACTGGTTTGGGGACAGAGATTTGAAGCCCATTGCCTACACGTAATGTTGAGAGACTAGCGGGTGTTTTTTTCCCTGAGTGGGCCCAAGCTCTTTTATATCTCTACGAATTTTGCTTTTCACAAACTCATCTCCTTCTCATCCTCAAATGCTTCTCTTCTGGGCCAGTCTCAATCAGTCCTCAAAATCTAATTCAAATGCCACTGTCTCGGTGGAGCCATCTATAAATCTCAGTGGCTCTCCTGTCTGGCCTCCCATGGCACTGGATATAAGTTTCTATTACAGCAGTGTCACCATTGACTGTAACAACTTGTTAATAAATTTATCTTCTCAAGTGAATCATGAGCCTTGGTTCAACTCCATGTTGCTAGTACCTGGCACAATACTTGGCTCCTGCCATGCCACCCGGAAGTGTTTGCTGGATAAAAGGAGCAGTGATGGAGGCCCGAAGCTTCATCATAAAATGAGCCAAGTCAACAAAAAAGTAGATTGCTTTTTTTTTTTTTTGTGAACTATAAAGTGAACCCAACGTGTCAGAAAAGGTTAAGACAAGAATGAAGACTGCTTTTAGAACTGCTTTTAGAACTTTAACAATTCATCTGTCCTAACTAAAGACGAACCCCAGCAGGGCCTTAAGTTAGAGAGTTCACACTTGAGTACCAGATCCAGCGAGTGCTCAATGATCGTGAGGGGAAAAACGGTAAAAGAACCTGCTGGCTCTGAACCATGTGAGAAGATGAGTAATAAAAAATTATCTGCTAAATATTCTTTCTATTTGACACCAGAGATCACAATAACACACACGTGGCAGATACACGGAATGGAATGTGCAGCCCATCTGTGGCGTCAGTTTTTTCATCGGGAGTGCGTAGACAGGCGGTTCTTCCCTCAAGGTTTCACTCTGACACAAGTGGTAGGAAATGACTCTGCTGGTCACTGTGCACCGTCCAGAGAAGCAAAGACAAGATCCCTGAGATCCCTAGCTTTCTACAGCGTTTCGAGTTTTCTACAAATTGGCGCCTTGACTTTGTAGGATCAAGTGGTTATTCTTTAATCCTCCTGGGTTCCACAAAGCCCTGAACTTCTGCTTGTAACAAAACGGGCCTTAGGTAACACTGGGAGGGTAGCTAAGCGTTCTTATCTAGCTAGATGGTTCCACTAAGTACAACTTACCTAAGTAAGAAGGCAAGACATTCAAAAGGCAGTGCTTCCCAAGGAGCTTCAATCCGCCACCCACCCCCCACCCCCCACTGTGTGTTGTTCTGATAAGAGTATTTCCAGAGGTTGTGGAGGGGTGATGCGAACACAGGCCAGGCCGTGAGTAGGCAGGCTCGTGCCTCGACTAACACTGGCACTTGGGGTGATTTTGTGTCAGCCTCCCACGGGAATTTCTCAGGTATCACTCTCAATAGCTTCTACTAGAACTAGAGGAAACCATGGGGCCAGTGAACGAGGTAGTAAATCTATTTAGGGCCACTGCTGGAGCTCACACCCCAGCCTTCCTCAGGGTAGGATACCAGAGGAGGTCACACCCAACTCTAACAAACTCTATCGCAAATAATGACACATCTCCGATCAAGCTGAATCTCACACCGTCTCTCCTCCCGCAGCCCATCCCACTGGGGTTCCCTCTATCCTCGGCACCGCGCCGCGCCCTCCCGGCCCCACCCATCCCAGTAAGCAGGGTCCCGCTCCTGCACCCCACTATCACCCGAGGGGCGCCCCCTACCGGGGGTCCCGACCCCGCCCAACCCCACGTGCTGAGCCCCGCCCGGGAGCTAGCGGCCCTTTAAACACCCCCACCCTTGCTCACTATCCCCCCCCCCCCCCCCGCCCCGGACGGCAGCCGAACAGGGACAAACTCATGGCGTACAGCCAGTCTCTTCCGCGGAGCACGTCCCCGTAGCCTTAGCCCGCTGGGCTCTCCGCCCGGGGCTCCGGTCCCCTGGCGCCCCCGCCACGCCCCCGCCGCCGGATGCGGGAGTGTGGGCGCTGTCCGGCTCCAGGGCGGGGCGGGAGGGAGCGCGATCTCCGCCGCCGCCGCCGCCGCCGCCTGCCTCCGCCTGCCGCTCGGGCCGCCCGCTCGCCCGCCGCTGGGTGCGCTGCACGCGGGGGGCAGCCGCGGTGCAGAGGTTCATGCAGCGGCGGCGGCGGCGGTGGCGGTGGCTGCTGCTGCTGCCGCCGCGGAAACAAGACAGACCGGGCGCTGCTGCCGCCGCCGCTGCCGCCGCCGCCGCCGCCGCCGCCACCCTCCCGCCGCTCCATGCCGCCACCGCCTCCTCCTCTCCGGCGAAGGGCGGGGGGCTCCGGCCCGGGGTGGGCAGCACTCCTCGCAGCGCCGCTCCCCTCCCTGCCCTCCGCCGGGGCGCGGGAGCCGGTGAGAGCGCCCGGCGCCTCCTAGGAGCGCACGCTCCGCGCGCCCTGTGCTGGAGCGAGGAGGCGGGCGTGGGCGGGCGTCGGGGCAGCCGCGACCCAGCGCGCGGAGAGGGGAGGGGGCTTCCCCCGGAGGATGCCCCGCGGCGGCGGCTTCGTCGCTCTTAGGCGCTAGCTGAGCTGGACCGGGAGCGAGCGGCGCGTCGCCATGCCGGCGTGACGGGCGCCCGCGGCTGCCCGCGCCGGGCCCCCGCGCTGCCCCACGCCGCGCCGCGCCGGCGCCGGGCGGCAGGATGGGCTGTATCCAAAGCATCACCTGCAAGGCGCGGATCCGGCGCGAGAACATCGTGGTGTACGATGTGTGCGCCACCATCGACCAGTGCCCCACGCGCATCGAGGAGACCTCGCCCATCGTCCTGCGCTACAAGACCCCTTACTTCAAAGCCTCGGCCCGGGTGGTCATGCCCCCCATCCCCCGCCACGAGACCTGGGTGGTGGGCTGGATCCAGGCGTGCAACCAGATGGAGTTCTTCAACACCTACAGCGACCTGGGCATGTAAGCGACCGGCCACGCCACGCGGCGCGGGAGCGGGGTCCTGGCCCCTTTCTCCACTCTCCATTCCGACCCCCCCTCCCCAGCCCCTTCTTACCGTTGCCCCCATCTCTTTCCGAACCTTCCTCCTGCCTCCCCACCCACCTCCCTCCTCCCTGCGCTTTTGTTTCAGTGACAGGGCGGGTGACGGGGAGGCTCCTCGCGAAGGCATTTTCTCGTGCTTTGCTTCTGACTTCCTCAGAGAGGCGAAGAGAATAGTGAGGGGCAGGAAGAACGAGACTGGGAGGGTTCGAGAGGCAAAGATGGGATGACTGGCGATTGCCGTGGGAGTTTGAGGGCGCAGTCTGGATTTGTGGGTCTCCCCGGGAAGTTTGGGGAGAGGACTGGAGTGCCGGGGGCGCATGGGCTGTGTCGTGCGTCTTTTGGAGAAAAATCAAGCTGGCTTGGAAATGAAGGGTGTACGAATGGGAGTTAGAGGTTTTGCCATCGCCTCCCTCCATCCCCAGACCAGCAAGCCTAAGGGGCATCTCTGCCTGGAATCTCCAGCTGGGTAGAACGCCCCTCTAGCTATGCGCCGCGAGGACCAGTTCTGGGGCGGTGGGGAGCTGGAAGGTACAGGATGCTCCCCGGGCCAAGAGGAACTGGTGGCCTTGTGCTAGCAGCCGCCTGGTGTAGCACGAGGTGTTTCTTAGGCTCGAGGAAAGGATGAGTCCCTTCATCTGTCTGGGGTCTTTACTTTTCAAAACTTTCCTAATTGCGGCGGCTGGAAGGGATTCCCAGGCGCCCACCGCCTATCCAGTCGGCTGGCTGGGAGCTCTCCAACTTCCTTCAGCAGCGCCCGCCCGTTAGTGCGCGCTGAGGGTTTGGCAGCTGCGGTGCACCTAGATCGCCAGGGCTCTGCGGCCGCCAGGGGCCGGACATCCTGCCCTAGAACCACACCGGCTGTGAGAGGTCGCGTTCTGGACTTTTTTTATCTACTACATTTTCATCTGCCCTCCCCGTCCTTTTTCGGAACTAGAGTCCTCCGTGTACTTGGCCACTATGTTTGGCTAAGAGATTTGGGGCCTGTATTCTACTTACTATTACAATGTCAGTCTAGAACACCCTAATTAGCTTGTAGCCTACAGGGAAACCCCTTTTCTGGAAATTTAACCTCATTTCATTTCTTAATCTAAAACTATGGCACTCCCAAGGTTTACCTATTTAATATGGATATGGGATGGGGGAGTTCTCATTTTAAAAGGTCAAACCATCTTTTTAGCAGCAGTTTTGGGGCTTTTTTTTTTTTTCTTGCACTCTGGAGCATGTAAGTTAACACTAGTCATAGGTGCTAAGAGGAATTTTGACAGATTGTTTTGTTTCCTTTTCCTCCCAGAGTTTGCACTTTGCTCTTTAAGCATAAAAGCTCAGGAGAGAGAGAGCAAGCTAGTTGGTGGTGAAGAAGTGCAAACCCGGCTTTGCAATATGCCTGTGCACACTGTGTTCTTTCTTGTCTTTCTGGAAATGAGAGAAATGGGGGACATATTATTTTGGGTGAATCATGCCATCTAAAAAGACAAGACCTGAAAAAAGTGATTAGAACTGTTGGCTTGTTGGTTTGTTGGGGGCTTTTTGAAACTCATTCTTTCCGGCCAAGTAAGAAAACCTGGCAGGGGAAGAGTTTCATGATGGGGCAGTCTTAGGGGGTGGGGTGTTGCTTAACCTTGCTGGGGCAGTCACAAAGCCTGAAATCCCTAGTAAAGGAAGCCTGGGGGAACTGGGCAGAAGCAGCACCTCAACCATCTTTCTCCTGACTGGGGGGGGGGGGGGGGGGTGCTCTGACCCTCAAGTCCCGTGTGTGTGTGTGTGTGTGTGTGTGTGTGTGTGTGTGTGTGTGTGTGTTCCTTCCATAAAATATAAAACATTTTCTGCCAAAGAAGTCAGGTTGAGCTGTACACAGACATAATAGTGAAACTTCCTTGTCTCTAGGAGAGGGTGTGTCCACCTTTGAACCATTTTCACTGGCATGAATTCCTAACAATATATTATGCTGTTATACCTTGCTGAATTCTTGCATCTGGGATTTGGAAAGATTTTATTTGTTTCACTTAACTGCTCCTTTCAGTATTTCCAGATTGCTGGTTCCCGTGGTGTTGGGAAAGGGAAGCAAGAATAGTCCCCAAGAAATCATAAATTGCATTATCATAGATCTGTATCCAGAGTCGATCTCCCTCTTTGTGGTTGTAGTAATTGCTATGTGTTTAGGGCCACTTTGGAGCCTAGATTTTACTGAACCAGTTTCTACAGAATATTTATGCCCTGAAAACTTTGCCAGTATAAACTTTTTAATGGGAACTCAGATTGCGTAGAAGTCACCACAGTCCGTCAGCCGTCGAGTCTGCTTTCGCCAGTACCGTGAGTGGCAGACACTGCAGCCTGGGTATTTACTCCAGTGTAGTGTTCTCTCACAGAAGCATGGTGCTGTGAGGCTTGGGTTAGGAGGGCAACTTCTCAGTATTTTGGAAAGAACTGTACAAGACTATATCCACATCTAAAACACCAAGAAGCTGCTAGTTCCAGGATTGAAAGAGAGTATGTCTTTGTGGTTTAAATATTGAATTGCCTGGAGTAGAGGTAGACGTGGGTGGGGGTGTAGGCTTTTTTATTAGCATGCAAAGAATTAGATTTCATTATGGCATTTTTCAAGCAAAATGTTTGCCGCGGTTTCTCTTCACCCCACCCCCACCCTTGGTCCCCGCTCCTTCCTGTGCCCTTCAACCCCAGGAGCTTCCTTTCTGCTTTCATGTTGCACGTGACCTTTTGACCTCTCCCCTCTTTCTCAACAGTTCCTGTTCCTCTCTTGTGGTCTCCTCCCTAGGTTCAGAGTCTGAACTCACTCTCTTACACGCACCCTTTTACAAACTTACAGATTGCCAGAAGTTAGTCAGCATATGAGAGAGAGCATGAGATTGTGTGTGTGTGTGTGTATGTGTGAGTGTGTGTGTGTGTGAAAGAGTTTGTGTGTATGAATTTATATGTGTGAGTGTGTGTGAGAGAGTTGTGTGTGAGAGAGGGTTTGTGTATGGGCATGTGTGTGAGTGTGTGTGAGAGTTTATGTGTGTGAATGTGTTTGAGAGAGAGTGTATGTGTGTGAGAAAGAATTGTGTGTGAGAGAGTTTGTGTGTGTCTGAAAGAGAGTATGTGAGTATGTGTGTGTGAGTGTGTATGTGAATGTGTATGTGTGTATGAGAGAGTTTGTGTGTGTGTGTGTGTGTGTGTGTATGACAGAGTTTGTGTGTGTGTGTGTGTGTGTGTGTGTGTGTGAGTTTGGATGGGGGGGGGTGTTTTTGTCTTTCTGAGTCCAGGTCACCTTAATTTAATATACTTTGTGGACCCACCTATTTTCTTGTAGATTTTATAATTTTATTTCTTTTATGGTTAAGTGAAATCCCAGTGGGTATATGTGCCATGTTTTCATTCTCCAGATTACTGTTGATGGACTCCTGGCTAGTTCCATTTCCTTCTTGTTGTAAGTGATGCGGCAACATGGACGTATAGATGCTCCTGTGGTCCAACATGGACGTATAGATGGTCCTGTGGTCCAACATGGACGTATAGATGTTCCTGTGGTCCAACATGGATGTATAGATGTTCCTGTGGTCCAACATGGATGTATAGATGGTCCTGTAGTCCAACATGGATGTATAGATGTTCCTGTGGTCCAACATGGATGTATAGATGTTCCTGTTGTCCAACATGGACGTATAGATGTTCCTGTTGTCCAACATGGATGTATAGATGTTCCTGTTATCCAACATGGATGTATAGATGTTCTTGTTGTCCAATATGGATGTATAGATGGTCCTGTAGTCCAACATGGATGTATAGATGTTCCTGTTATCCAACATGGACGTATAGATGTTCCTGTGGTCCAACATGGACGTATAGATGTTCCTGTGATCCAACATGGACGTACAGATGTTTCTGTAGTTCAACATGGATGTATAGACGTTCCTGTGGTCCAACATGGACGTATAGACGTTCCTGTGATCCAACATGGACGTACAGATGTTTCTGTAGTCCAACATGGACGTATAGATGCTCCTGTGGTCCAACATGGACGTATAGATGTTCCTGTTGTCCAACATGGATGTATAGATGTTCCTGTGGTCCAACATGAATGTATAGATGTTCCTGTGGTCCAACATGGACGTATAGACGTTCCTGTGATCCAACATGGACGTACAGATGTTTCTGTAGTCCAACATGGACGTATAGATGCTCCTGTGGTCCAACATGGACGTATAGATGTTCCTGTTGTCCAACATGGACGTATAGATGTTCCTGTGGTCCAACATGGACGTATAGATGTTCCTGTGGTCCAGTATCAAATCCTTCAGGTATATATGCCTAGGTGTGATAGGGTAGTTGTATGGTAAGCTATGGTATGGTATGGTGGTATGGTATGAAATGGTACTTCTATTTTAAATCTGTTTAGATACCTCCATACTGGTTTCCATAATGGATATATCAGGCTTACCCTCCCACCAACACTGAATAAGGGCTCCTCTTTCCCCACATCCTGCCAGCATTTATTGTCCTTTTTTTTTTTTCTTGATCCTAGCCATTCTGACTGGAGTGGGACAGAATCCCAAGGTGGATTTAATTTCCATTTTCAAGGGATAGGCTTCTAAAGGAATATTTTTAAATAGTCAATGGCCATGAGAGTGTAATTTGAACTTGGACTTAAGTGACTTGGTACTTCCCCGAGGGGCTCTGAGGAGTCCGACTGGTGAATACGTGCCATGACTTATTTCTAGCTTGGGTCTGGTGGATCTGGTTAATGTGGCCTTCAGCCAAGTGCTCAAAGTCTTCTTCTTCCAGCAAGGAGAGCCATTGGTTTCCAATCAGTCTACAGTGAACACAGATTTCCCAAGTGTCCAGGTAGACAAGTACCACAGAGGAGACAAGGGAGGGATGGAGACCGGGCTGTAAAGGGATTCTCCCCGGATGGGCTCAGACCTGCCCATGTGAAGAACGTTGACTTAGGTGAAACTTAGAAGGTCACATCTCACTCCTCACTTTCAAGAGAGACTCCCTACCTCGCTCCTTGCTCCTTCAGTGCCATGGCTATTGATCATCTGACTAGCCCCCACCTCTGAGACCCATTCACCCCCATCCGAGCTGCTCCCCATCTATTGAGAAACCTACTAAGTTCAAGTTTGCAATCTCCATGCTGCTAACTCCAGTGGACCTGCCTATGAAAGGCACTCACCTTTTGGATGGACCACATTATGACTGACAGACAGCTTTCTATCCCGGTTAACTCCTCTTGTCTTTCAGCTCCCGTGCTCTTTCCAGCTATTCCTACCTCTGCCTTACCTTACAAATCTCACTTTATATCACTCAAAATACATCTTTCCCATCTCGTTCTACACTTTCCCTGAGTAACTCCATACACCCCAATAGCAGCAGATGCTCTCTCTCTGGTACGTGGCCAGGTACATGTGTTTGTGTGCAGTTCTGCTTGACGGGTGGAAAGGTATCTCTGGCTTAAGATTTCTACTCTTAAGGCATTTTCTGTTTATTTCTTTTGGTGGCGGTGTTGTTTAATCATTTGAGAAAGATTGTACTATGTAGCCCTACCTGGTCTGGCGTTTAGCAGGAGGTTCGAGCTGGCCTGGAATTCATGACAGTCCTCCTAATCTGACCTTCTGCTTTGACCTCCTTCACAGTAAGGATTACAGCAGTGTGCCACACCCAGATTCTCTCTTAAATGTTTGCTCGCCACTGAAACATTCACCATTATTTCTTCATCCACTGTCCTTCGCCATCTTAATGAAGCCACCATCCTCCATTCCCTGAGTTACGCAAGCCAAAACATCTCGGTATCATTCCTGATATTCCTCCACTCATCCACTCTATCATCAAACCTACTGACCCCTCTCCATGTTTGGGACACAGCCACTTCCCTTTGTGTGTCCATGGTTGCCATCTTCTGCTTTCCACACGTATTTATCAGCTCCATCCTTACTCCTCCCTCCAGACTCTGCCCACACAGCAGGCAGAGTGATCTATTACAAACACAGATGGGCTCACTTTCCTGCTTAAACTTTTTAGTGTCTTCTCATCACAGGTGGTATAAAGTGTATAAAACACTTTCCACTTTGGGTTTCTGTTTCGAAACCTTGTCAGATGTCTCCAGGTCTTCAGTAGAACTGGCTTTACCCAGCTCAGAGCATCGCTCCAGGCTAGCCTGGTGTCTGAAATACTCCTCCTGCCTACCCCGGTCTATCTAATTCCTGTTCATCATGCAAGTCTCAACTGCCCCTCAGAGGCCACCATTGACTTCACAGTTTCAGTGGGGTTTGCCAGGTCTGCTCTTCCATTATGCTGTTTCTATACCTACAGCCAGGGGGGTGCAATGTTTCACTAACTTTCTCCTTTCATGTATCATGGACCATAGAAGATATCCAGTAAACATGTGCTGTCATTAAATACATGAGACCTTTTTATCACTTTTCATCACCAGCGTCCCCTTCAACAGACCATGTCTCTTCAAAACTAGCTCTTCATGTGAACCCACAAGCTTCATCCACAGAACTGACACCCTGACGACTGCTCAGCACTGACACACATCCCAACTGCTCTGTGTCCATTTTGTTCCTCTAGACTTCACTGGAAGGTTTGCTTCTCCACATACGGCTTGTATCTTTCACCTCCTCTGTCTCTGCTGGGTTCTGTCCATCAAAGGCCTCTTATCTCACCTACCTGCTGTAAAATGATACTTAGTGTCCACCCAAAGGAAAAAAAAAAAAAAAGCTTAGGAACCCTATAGCCATTGTTCCTCCTGAACCAGACGCAGGGTTTGTGAGGATGGAGACATGAAGGTCTTGCCTGGTCGAGCTGTGTTCCCATAAGCTAGCATTCACCTTTTAGTTTAAGGATCTATGCCGCCGCTGTATGCGAAGGGTTGTTTGAAGGGTGGCCCTCACTGATGGGCATTTGCCATTTCTTCAAGGGATCGAGTGAGTCCCCACACCCACAATCCCTTCCCATTACTCTAGAGAGGCTCAGGAAACACAGGGGACCCTTGTTTAGAGAGAGCATCAGGTGGGAAACAAGATCCAATTCCTTGCTGTGTGTCCTGAGTGCCCTTGAAGGGGAGACGGCCTAACCCTTTTCCTCTAATCGCCTCCCATCTCCATCTCTGCAAAAGAGGAGCAGAGCGGCTGAGGATTAACTGGGTTTATCGGCAAAGCATTAAGCTCCCTAGAGATAAAGCACAACTCTCCAAGGGACAGAGAGCATGCACATGGTTAGAGGAGAGGTAGAAGGAAGGAAACAGGATGTACTTTATGCCTGGGTGCTAGACTGTGGCTGCCTGGGAAGGATGGGAAGAGGCAAAGCAGGGAGAAGGTAATTTGAGGGCACTGGACTGCAGGATTACAAATGACCTTCCGCTAGGCAGCAGGAGTACATGATGTCTTTGGGGGCAGGTCCCGGGTTTGCTTCTCCTAGCCTCCTAGCCTCTACCTCATAGCACTAAGAAAAGTTGCCGGGAATGACAGAAGCCACGGTTTCTATTAACACTCAGCAGGAAGTGGCTACAGTTTCAAAGTTGATTGTTATGGATTCCTTTAAGAAGGAAAAAGAAAATAGGAAATAAGCAGAAGAGCATCCGGGTGAATACTCCAGAGAGGGGCAGAGCTCACACAGAGCTGAGGGTCTCTGGAAGGGAGGGGCTGGAGCCTGAATTCCAACAGCAGAGATGCCCACCATGTGAGGTCAGCACCCACAGAGGTACCGTGGGGCACATTGCCTCTTGTTCCTGTAGGTTCAAATCCATAGGATGTTTAAGGACTGGCTCCATAGTTGTCAAGGATTTCAGTACAAAGCAGGTGTTGACATGTGGGGGAGAATGTCTGGAAAATCTAGGTGGTTTGAGTAGGGACATATATAACACACACCATACACATGTTCTCCGTGTTAGAGGCCTGTGTATGTGCCGCAATACTGAGTCCCCTTCTTTTTTTTTTTAAGCTTTATTGTATTATGATGAGAAAAGTTACATGATTTCAATTTATCTGAATTTGTTAACATTTAACAACATATTCTAAGTAAATAGAATTAACTCACATTCTTGTTTCCCTTTTGTACCCCAACTCCTCCCAGAGACCCCCCTTCAATACCTACAATATCTTTTTTGTCATATTCTTTAAAATTTATAAAAATATTATAACAATAAAAATGACTATTATAAAAGTTGTTTGATATAGAACAACAATCAATTTAACAGCCTTATGTAGATGCTTGTCTACAGCAATACTGAAAATACCTATGTTTTTCTCAGTATAAATTTTAAATAACTCCAAACATATTAACTGCAGTCCCCTTCTTATGTGGCCTCATGGAAACCTTACCCAGCAAGGGATGCTTTCCTAGTACAAGGTTCAGGGAGGCTTAGCAACCTGACCGAAGCTTCCCAGCTAGCCAGAGGCCCAGCGAGCGAGGAAGCCAGCCTGTTGGTCCCTGGTTCCTCCATTTCTAATGGACCACTTTGCCTTCCAAGGAAGGAGGTTTTCCAGACTTGCTCCGATAAATAAAAAATAATGAACTTAGTCTTGTTTTTCACTGGTTCATGAATTTCCTCAAACTCAATTCCTTTGGAATTGAGTTCAGGGAACATGGAAGCAAACCTCTTGGAGTCTCCATCTCCCCACTCCCTGCCTCCCAGAGAAGCAGTTGTGATTAACAGTGAGAGCCACATCTTTGTAGGAGGGTGGGAACAAAGCGAGTAGGGAATGAGCTCCATCCACATTCATGTTTTCTGGGAATAGAGGCACCATCTCCAGCCATCCGCAACACCGCCCATTGGCTGGGTTGCAGGGTTTTTGGACCCCTGCAGTTCCTCTGTGGCCCTATGGATGGCTGGGGAAGTAGAGGGGGCTGCTTTCTGGTAACTCTACCCTTAGACATTCAGATGTGTTTCTGGTCCCCATAATTCATGTGCTATTCCTTTCATTAAAGCCCATCAGACCAGCGCTGGTGGGTGGACCCTGCTTCTAATTAAGTTCTGGGAGACACACCAATTGGAACTATTCACCGTGCCAGTTTCAAATCTAGCTGCTGGCTCTCCAGCACAGAGATAGAGTCAGAAGACCCGGGTTCCAGTGCCAGCTCTGAGACCTTTGGCAGGGTCTTCAAAAATTCAGTGTCTAGTCTGCTTGTACATAAATGAGCAATCATGTCTAGAGTCGACTGAATCTAGGAATCAACTGAAATGAAAACTGTGCAAAGATGTTCCAAACTGTGGTGTGGTGTGGACACATTAGCTTGATTATTATATGGGCTTCTCAGTGAGCATCAACCAGTCAGTGACTCCAGATAAGCCTAAAGGGAGGAGAGGGCTGGGTTGTGGCTCTCTGACCTCCCTGGGCAGAGAATGATTTAGACCTTTGAGAGGACCCAACCATGGCAGCTGCCTAACAGCCCTCCCCAGAGCGAGAGGAGAGGGAAAATAGCTAGAGGAGGAGGCTCATCCTGAGCCTCAAAGGCCATGTTTTCCACTCATGGTGAGAGGAAAGAAAGGGAGACACGCTGGTCCATCAAAAAGTCACCTTCCAGCTGTGCTGTACAAAGCATCTGGGACCCTGCTTTGAATTCCTGAAGCTGATCCCTGAAGCTTGGCCACTCCCCTAAGGCCACCTGTCCCTCACAGAGCCCTCTCTTGGTGACAGTATCACTTGTACTTGAGCTACAGGGTACCCCATGTGAGGAGCAGGGGACATAGCCATGCTGTTCATACCCAAGAAAGCCACGGGTTTTTCGTTTTAGAGAAGACAGAAACCAACATATGAAATCATTTATATCCTAAACTATTTTTAATATTCTTCATTCTTTCCAATTGTGAATTTTTTTTTCTACAATTTCATCTCTCTGTAAGCGGATGTCTCATAATACATCTTACAATAATCATGAAACAGATTTTAGGACAAAAGTTATCCCCTATTTTAGAGAGGCAAGCAGGGGGCTCAAAAAGATTCAGTAATGTGTTCCATGTCAGGATCATCCAAATGTGTTCAACAAATGCAAAGAGAAATTTCAGGCTGTCTGGTAAAAACAAAGTAAATAAGGTTGTCTGATGGCCTAATGGTCCCTGAGTGAAGCGACTGTGTCAGTCCTGTGTCTGGAGCATCCCCTAGCTTAAGCTCCTGGGGCCTGACCTTTTCCAGCTGGCTTGGGAGCCTGTGTCAGGCCAAGGCACTCAAAGGCCGCTAGAAGTCTGGCTAATGGGAAACAGTAAATGGACATCCTCAGTCAGCAGTCACAGCAGCCTCCTAAAGGGGCAGACGGGCCAGGGAATGAGTGGTGTATGGAACAGGCTTTGGCAAGGCTGAAACCTACCAGAAACAGGGAAATTAGATCTTGCCTTGCCCTCTGCCATGGGGTGGGGGGTTAGGGGTGTCAGGAACTGGAATATGTAAGGAGGGAGGAGCTTCAAGGGAATCAGAAATGCTGGTTCAGTGAGGAAACAGGATCAGACCTGCTCAGTTGTTTTGTTTTTGTTTTTGTTTTTGTTTTTTTCCAAGACAGGGCTTCTCTGTGTAGCCCTGGCTGTCCTGGAACTCACTCTGTAGACCAGGCTGGCCTTAAACTCAGAAATCCACCTGCCTCTGCCTCCAAAGTGCTGGGATTAAAGGCGTGCGTCACCACTGCCCAGCCCCCCCCTTTTTTTTTTAAACATGAGAGTCACATCATGAACTACCATTCCAAAATGGCAAGAATATCAAGTCAGGAAACTGATTTAAAGGACTCGGCTCTTCCAAATTCTCACGGACCAACTTCACATTGTGTAGAGAAGATGAGAGATTCGTGCCACCAAACTAAACCCCAGAGCTCTCACTGAAGATGTCTCCTTGGTCTTTGGAACTAGGGAGCCACTCTTTCATAAGGACACCTGTCCACATTGAGTGATTGACAGGTGATGGACTCAGCATGTGTCCCGGTGCAACCATGAGCCACGTAACCAACTTAATTATTACAAGGCTGTTTGTTGAACGCTTAACTAGTGCCAAGTGCTCTGTGTGCAGTGCCTCTGAAGTAGGAACTGCCCTGGTTTTCTTCAGAATAAAATAGTAAGACAGGAATAAAGCAGTTCTGGTGGCACGTCTAGCAACGTCAGGGCAGAGGCAACTGACTAGTGGAAAAGGCGGATTTAAAAACAGAACTAAATCTAAGGACTGTGATGGGCTGCCTTAGAAGAGTTGGACAAACGGATGGGTGAGTGGATGGGTGGGTGGGTAGATGGATCGATACATGGGTGAATGCATGAATGCATGTTGACTGTTCTGGACATTGATGGCTTGCTTTTGTCCTTGCCAAGGAAACCTGGGAAACAAAAGGTTCAAACCACATTGGCTATGCCTAGGGTTCTCGCCTCCCAGCTGCCTCGTTCACTCAGCTGCTCAGGATCTGATGCTAATGAGACCAAGGTCTTAGGAAGAGATCTGAGCCAGTGCCCCCTCTGCCCACAGCCAGCTCCTGGTCACCGCAAGGTTAGACAAGCAAATAGTGAAACAGCTAGAAAACAACTGAAAAGGGCGGGTCACCAGAATCCTCTCCGCCTCAGCTGGTGAGAGCACAATACATCTTAAGGCCCCCGGAAGCACACTTTACAGATGTGCACACTGGAACCCGAGAAGGGCAGCCTAGAGAATGTGCGCCCTGAGTCGCTGATAGAACTGGGATTCAGACGCAGGTCTGTCTGATGCCATTGCTAATGCTGCCATCCCTGGGCCTTTCTACCGCCTTACTCTGTAGGTCAAGGATGGAGACATACCTAGTCTTTTAGTTTGAAAATCAGTAAACGGGAGTTTACCTTCTAATTTCACACACCACACACACACACACACACACACACACACACACACACACACACACACACACCCTCGTTTGCTGAGAGTCCAAGTCTGCTGGCAGAAATGATCACCTGTACCAGAGAGGAAGCAGACAGAGCGCGGGAAGAGTCGCATCCCTCGGCAGCACAGAAGGGAACTCAGACCAGCCCAAGGGATGCCTGCACAATTGCCAGGAGTAGGGACCAGGGTATTGCCAGTGTCTGTACGCAGTGATTAGCAAGCTAGAAAGGAGAGGGTCTCCCCAGAGACACCCATCACAGATGGCAGGAAATATGAGGCCCCGGCAGCCAAGAGAGGCTGGACGTATGGCGAAACTGGGATTCAGCTGGGGTGCCCAGCAATTCAGAACCCCTGTGCTCCAGCTCTTTCAGACCTGCCCCACCCAACCCAGGTGCTGATGGCTAGCATGATCCTCCTGGCTCCCTGCCCACAGACAGGCATGGTATCCTCATGTCCCCTGGCAGCCTCAAAAGAAACAAGATCCAAGTGGTGTCAAAGATGACAGATTGTGAGAGGGCCAAGGGCCCTCCCTTGACGGCAGGGCTCAGCTGGGGAGGCCCTGGAGAGCAGAACAGATGGGGGATGTCTGAGAGGGATATCCTAGCAGCCTGGGGACTCTGTCTCTGTTGTGGCTTTTAGTTCGGTTCCGTCCATTTGTATTTTAGCATTTTCTGTTTGTGTTGGGGGGGGGGGGCTTTAGCCTAGGGATCTGATAGGGCTGTGTCTGCTTACCCCAAAGGAGAAGGGCTGAGAAGAACAGGTCCAAGCCACGCAGTCCTTTTAGGATTTTTGAGGAGAGAGGAACACTGTCAGAGGGGAGAGTATAGACTCCCCAGTGGTGTGTCACAACTCCAGAACCGTCACCTGTAACTTTCCAGGCCGTGTCTCAGGAGGACTCAAGAAATCCAGGGCAATGTCAAGCGCTCAGCCTCCCCTGACTCGACCCTATTCCAACCTCACTCCCACTCTCAAAGACTGCACTAAGACCCAGTTCCTGTCTTGCCTGAAGGACGATGCAGCCTCAGATCTCCTGGGCAACCATTATCACCACCTGCGTGGCATGTTTTTTTTTGCAGGTCCTGTAACTCCAAGAATGCCCTGATGCCTGGGTAGCCTGGGATTTGTTAGTATTTGCTACCAGGCTCCCGATTGCTTTTGTCAAGATCTGCTTGACCTGTCTTTGTGTCTGTTGCAACTTCTAGTTGTCAAGTTCTGACCCTCCACCTTCAGCCTGTCACCTTTTCAGACTGTAAGGCCCCACTTGCTGGGTCCTCTGATTTTCAATTAATCAATATCCTCCCTTGGACTCACCTACCTGAGGCTAAGAGACAAATGCGGGGAGAGGTGGGAGGGGGTGACACAACTGGAGCAGCAACACTCTACACCCTAAAAGCAGGATCTCCCATCCTTTCAGGAGCCCATGTACTACTGAGCCTTGGTGAGCAGCTCCTTTCCAGAAGAAAACCCTCTCCTAAGTGAGCTTTAAAGAAATTTACCTGTGAAACTGTGAAACTATAGCTCTGGATCCTATGTATTAGATCGTGGTGTTGAGGGACTCCGTCAGACTAGGAAGGGTTTGGGATCCAAAGAGAAAGCAGTGCGGGGAGAGTGGGGGGACAAGTCAACAAGCTTCAAGGGCCATTTCTTCATACAAATTCCTGGCAAGGTAGGGAAGAAGTTGAAGAATGTGGTTTGCTTCCCTTCTTCTTGGTAACCATCAGCAGGCCCTGGATATCAAAAGCAGGCTCTTACGATGTAAAAAAAAAAAAAAAAAAAAAAAAAAAAAAAAAAGGAAATAAATGTATGGCACCTTAAGGGCCCAGAGAAGCCAAGTGGGGCTAGGTCCTTCCTCCAGTTCCTCAAAAAACCTTAACCTTTTGCCTTGCTTAAGTGACCTCAGACTCCAAGTGAAATCTAAAGTGAGCTGGGTGGCGGTGGCACATGCCTTTAATCCCAGCACTTGGGAGGCAGAGGCAGGCGGATTTCTGGTTCAAGGCCAGCCTGGTCTACAGAGTGAGTTCTAGGACAGCCAGGGCTACACAGAGAAACTCTGTCTCAAAACAAACAAACAAACAAACAAAAAGACAAACAAACAAAAAGAAATCTGAAGTGAATTCATCCGTCAGGTATCTCCAGATGTCGACACACTGTCAGCAGTTAGACAAGAGCAGATGCGCTCTCAAAGCCAAATGCAACTGTGTCTAGGTCTATACCTTGAGAGAGAAACCCCTGTGTGAATGCTCAGAGACTTTACAAAGGTTTGTAATAATTCAAAAATTATTAACTTTTACTTTATGTGTCTAAGCATGTCCACCTGCTACTTCCTGGTGTGGCGGGTCACTTACGTTGGCAGCCAGAATTATATACATCCTAGAGTCACAAACGCGCAAACAAACAAAAAGCTTCCTGGAGTATTTTTCTGCCTTTGTACATAAGCATAAATACTGGAAGATATTTTAGTGCAAATCTTGCTGGTTAAACTGGAGCTCCTGGCCTACAGGACTACAGGTTCCAAACCAGATCATAGTCTGGGGTCTGGGTTATACTGTTTACCTTCCACATGGTTCAGATTTGTCTCTGAAGACGTTTAAAAGAAGCTGAATAGGAAACCTGCCGTTGTTGAAACTTGTTGCAAAGGTTGCATGGATGCTCTGTGCTCTAGATTATTGCATCTTGAAAATGTTGCACGTTGTAGATGATTCTATCTGCTTGGACTGCCAGTCACTGAGAGGGTCTTGTGAAGTATCTCTACTCCAAAGTGTTTGTGACTCCTTTTTTCTGTTTTTCAGGTTTTAGCTTTACAGGAATTTTTTTCACAGTGAGTCTTTTTATGTCTTGAGTTTTTCGGGGTTTTTTTGCTTCATTTTAGACTCCCGGAGATTTATTTTGCAAACTCAGCCATACATTAAGAAGAAATTGTAATAGGGAAGATTTTCCATGAAGTTTAGTTTATCATGGTTTGCTCACTAGATCCTTCATTACTCGATTATGGAAAGGAGTTAGCTTTTTGTGATTACCTTTATTGGACTGAGTGGGTATGTTTTCAGATAAATTTGTGTGGAGGCAGCACTCTTAGAAGAAGTACTGTTTCTAGGCATTCTGTATTAGGAACTGAGATGAGAGCCAAGGTACTGGGAATCTTCTGATTAAAGCCCAGGTCAAGGGAGCCCAGCAATCACCTCTGCTGTGCACTTGACACAACCAAGGTCATACTGATGCCTCAGCAGATCTAGTTTTTGTCTGACATATTACAAAAGGACTATGATGAATGACAGTGATCTCTGTCACCCAACTGTACGGAACTCTAAGGCCCAAAGTACTATGAAAAGCCGGAAGATTCTTCTTAGAAAGAAACCTGCATTCCTAAGATGCCTCCAGGCTTGCTGGGGTCCAGCAATCCTCAGTGTCTCCCCGTAGCAGCAGAGAGACACAGCAGCTGGCTCCGAGTTTCACTGCACCTGTTCTCTGCCCTTGCCCCGAGGGCTCATTTTGCACTGGCATTTGGCTTCTGGCAGGCAGGAGCTTGTCTGCTTCCTTGTATTCCAGATGGCTCTGAGAAAGACCAGCAGAGGAGGGGATGGGGTGGAGACAGAAAATAGGACCAGGAGGCAAAATGCCTGCCATTTGGAAGATGCAACCAGGACTCCTGAGGAGGCATGTATGCCTGAAGTCAGCCTGGCACTTGATGGTCTGACTCTAGATGGGGGGAGCAGAGCGCAGGACCTCTGTGTTGAATTATTCTGGGACACAGCTATCTCAGGTTGGTTGGAGCCCTATAAACCTACACTCTCATAAGCATATGAACAAACGAGCAAAGAGACAAGCTAAAAGGCCACGTCAGACAGAGATGCTGCCATGTGTTGCTTCTTCTGTGGAGTGCCCACAGGTTGTAGAGCATTAGAGATTGGGTATGGAATTATCCTTCTCCATAGCACACATGGGCAAAACGGGGTTCACCAAGCAGAACTTAGCAGACCGGTTTATAGGGTTAGGAAGTGCTGACACTCCCTATCTGATTCCACACTGACTGTTCCCTTAAATAGCTAGTGCCTGGGGGTGGGGGGTGGGGCTAAAGGACTGGAGAATTCAGTGTAATCTCTCTATTGCACAGGTAAGAGAACCTATTAAAACGAAGAAAGGAGGGCTGCCTAAGGTCACTCAGAAAAAAACGAGAGGCCCACAAATGATGGAGCGTCTTTTAAAAGTCTGTGTTTCAAAATATTTTAATTCAGTTAATCTCATTTTTTATGAGTGCTTAACATTTCTCTTAGAAACCCACACTATCATGGAATGACAGTCTATAGGAATGGCCCAGCCTAATAGACAATTAATTGTGTAGGGAGAAAGGATCTCAGGCCCTGTTTTCATTTTTGCCTGTGCCTCTTGGTTCAAAGACACAGAATGGGTTGTCTCCTTCCACTTAGTTTCCATTAAAAATCTGAGCTGACTTCTACTCTCTTCCCTGTTAACTATCCATCCCTGATACCTAGTAACAAGCAAGGAAGAGGAGGAGGAGAAGGAGGAAGAGGGGGAAGAAGAGGAGGGGAGAGGAAGAAGAGGGAGAGGAAGATGAGGAGGGGGAGGAAGACAAGGAGGGGAGGAAGAGGAGGAGGGAGAGGAAGATGAAGAGGGGGAGGAAGAGGGGGGAGGAACAGGACGGGGGAGGAACATGAGGAGAAAATGAGCATGAGATGCTAAGTGTTTACACAAATTTGAACTCATTTAAAGCTCATTCAAGTTCATATTGCCTCCATTCCATATATAAAGAAATGGGGACTTTCAAAAGATCAAGTAACTTACCCAAGCTTGTAATGCAAAGAACTCTAAATGAACACCTGATCACCAAGCAAATAGGTGTTTATCTTTTAAAAATAATAAGTATCAAATTGTAAGTAAGATTTGAAATAACTGTAAACCACAAATAGTTGGAACATTTCAAACAATCAAAACCACTACAGACACTCTTCCCGGAATGAAACTGTACAAAAGGTATTGATGATTCAGCCACAAGCCAAACACAATGTAGTATGTCAAAGCATTGAGTCCCTTAAGTTTTCAGCTCCCTGGGCCCCTCATAGCATCCTATGTATCTCTCAGAGGTTTCCCAGAAGGTAGAACACAGTGCTGAAGAGCTACTGTTGTTAAAGTTGAAGGTCTAACTTAATGGAAGGATGTGACTCAATAGAGAGAATCGCAAGATCCAGAAACCAGCAGACAAGAATTCATTACCCTTGACTCTACTTATCTATGAGACAACATATAGAAAGCATGGTCCAAGGAATCTTAGTAAGTAGGTTCAAATCCTGCCCTCAACCACCTACCAACATCTCTATCTGCTTCCCCACCTAGAAGAAAGGATCCTGATGTTCCCACTTGTCGGCATGGTCATGATGGTCATGAACTTGTTGGCAATATTTAGTGGGTTAACATTTATAAGGTGCTTTAAACAGTTCCAGATACATTGTAGATGTCATTTTTAGAGAAAAGTTAGATACCAAGAGGTATCATTTTCTTCAGTGCTATAGCCATTAATAAGTTCTATTAATAAGTTCATACTCCAATTAAACAGTCTCCCACATCCTCCCCACCAAAGAGTAGATTGACAAATATTTATTGAATATCTGTTATATGGTAAATGTTCATGGTATGAAACCTCCAATTGGTTTGGAATTACCGATGTGTATACCCCTGTATTTAATACGAATCCCACCTACCATGGGCTTTCCAGTCAGTGAAGCCCACGCTAAGTGAGGCAATCCAATAGACCCATGAAGACCTTGACTCACCATACATTGCCTTTGCATCCAGCGAATCTTTGCCAGTTGCTGGCCGTGCCTGTGTGGTTCCCATTTGGTTTGGAAGCTCCAGGCTAAGCCATCTGCAGCTCACTAATCCTGCCTAGAAGTTATTATCTTGGCATGGTGGACCACAGCATGACAATAGGAGAGGGCATCTCTAACCAGTGACAACTCTACAGCTATCTGCTATCACAGCCTTTCCTGTCCTAATAATGTCCAGCAGGCTTCCCTGTGTCCAGAGCGGCTCGTATGGGTCTAAGCTTTCTTCCCTGCTCAGCATCTTTCCAGGACCAAGGCTCTTTTTGATCATGTCCTCTTAGACCTGGTCTCTTCTGAACTCCAGCCAGGCAAGAAGTGAACTAAAAGCTCTAGGGTAATGAGCTCAGAATTCTGGGAACCCCGATCGCTTTTATGTGTGTCCCGGGTGGTTTGGGGACCTTGGAATCAGACCTACAAGAAATTGAACAGACCATTAAAAAAAGAAAAAACAAAAGTGCTAAGCTGAGTACAAAAGGAGATGAGGGGTCTGAAGCAGACAGTGACGGCTGTTTAGTGTAACTGTATGACTCAGAGAGAAGTCAATGCAGATGTTCAGCAAGTGGCTGCTCCCTTTGCCGAGAGCCATGGTTTTCAACAAGTAGGTTGTGCGTGACCCCTTTGATGGCCCAACACACCCCTTTCACAGGGATCGAATATCAGATACCCTGCCTATCAGATATTTTACATTCTGATACATAACAGTGGGAAAATGACAGATATGAAGTAGCAACGAAAGTAACTTTACAGTTATTATCATCCCAACATGAGGAACTGCAGGATTAGGAAGGTGAGAAGCACTGGCCAAGAGCTTGGCTGAGATGTCTCCTAGAGTTTGTTATTCTGATTGCCATCTGGGTATTGAATTTGAGCACTCGTTTAATGTATACCCTGACCCATTGTGTATTCCCTAACCTCCTGTCTAAGCCACCCTGGCAACATTATAGGCTCCAGCCCCCTGCCTCCTTACCTTCAAACCTTCACCTGTGGTGCAGTGAAGCTTGGACCTCACAGCACTGCTTTGACTTGTGGTGCTGGTTACCAAGTCTTCTAACACCAGGAAGTAAGAACAACTTACTTTTCCATCCCTCTTCGTTCCGGAGAAGCGCATCATCCTAAGGAACCTATTAGTTGGTCTTTAGTCATTATTTTATCAGATATCTTTAAGATCTATATTAGCCACTATGTCTACACATGGTGAGGGAGGGGTTAGCAATGGGAATCTTTAAGTTTAACTCAGAGACAGGTAAATGTAATGCTTGATGTCCTTAAGTACCATAAAGCGTTGTATTAGGAACAGAAATGAATTCTTAGGGTCAGAAACCTTTGTAAGAAATGGTGGTCATAGTGGACTCTAAAGCCCCCAGCCCCCTGCATTGTCCTCTGGGAAGATGCTAAACCAACCAGGCTGTGCTGATATTTATCCTTCATCTAGGTCCTATGTGCATCGTGAGCTTCCCTCTACTGACTTCCCTTTGCTCCTCCCAGTCGCTGTATGAGAAAGGCAGAGAATGCATCAATTGTATTGCCCATGAAGAAACTGAGGCACTGAGAAAGTCTATGATTTGTCCAGGACAGGGGTGGGGGAAGAAGACAAAAGACTGAAGAAGTGTGTCTGACTCGCTGCCTACCTCATGTCTACATTATCATCGCACTGGCCTTCAGGTTCTGAATCTGAATACCCGCTTACTATGCAGCCAACAAGAAGAAAACACTAGTCACCTCTCCTTTGGAAAGCCTGTGTGAATGAGCTCTGCTGAATGCCAAGAACGTGTCTGACTTGGGCTTGTCTTTGGGTCTGTAGAAGTTCCAAGACTGGACATTTTGCTGACTTTAGCTAAGAAAATGCACCATGGCCTATCTTTGAGTCATAAAGCAGCTAGAAGGGACTTTGGAGAAATATCTGAATCATGTCTTCCCCTACCTCCCCACAACCCAGAGGCAGGTGAATGTCTTCCCCTGCCCCCTTGCAGGCCTCTGTTCCTGCTGTCTACTGAGAAGCCCTCTTCCCTGTTTTAAAACAAACAAACAGCCAGGCGGTGGTGGCACATGCCTTTAATCTCAGCACTTGGGAGGCAGAGGCAGGCGAATTTCTGAGTTCGAGGACAGCCTGGTCTACAGAGTGAGTTCCAGGACAGCCAGGGCTACACAGAGAAACCCTGTCTCAAAAAAACCAAACCAAACCAAACAAACAAACAAAAAACCTAGACAAAGTGCAAGGGTAGCCTTGGGCATCAGCTTGCAGAATGCTTGGATGGAAGATGCCAGGGATACTCTGGGAGGCTGGATCAGAGACTGTGATGTGAGATCACAAAGCTTTCTCGATATAAAATCCCCACCCCCACCCCCCAGTCTATGTTGTGTGAGGGCGCCCTCCAAATTGTGTAAATGAATTTGGAGCAGATTTAATGAAAGTGGGAGGAATCTGAAGTAGAGTTGGTGATTCCTGCACGGCGGCTTCCTGAGTCTCTGTGTATCAGAGAGGAGTTCATTGTAGGTAGCCCAGGGCCATCCTTAATGGTGACCAGTGACTACAGAGGACTCCTGATTTGAGAGGATTTGTCCCAACCTCCTATCTGTCTTTTTTGACAGAGTTTAGGTTTTAGTTACTTTTCTTGTTGGTGTAACAAGATACCTGGGAAAAGAAACTTAAGGGAGGGTTCGTTGTGCTAGAGTTCTATCAGGGCGAGAAGATTACCCAACAGAGCTTGAGACAGCTGGTCACATTGCCTCTAATCAGGAAGTAAGCCTCCTAGTTTTCTTTCTAGTGCTTTGATGAAGGTCATAGCCAAAGGCAATTTGGCTTACGTGGCCCAAGTCACACTCTGGAGGAGGGCAAGGCATGAACTCAAAGTGGGAACCTGGAGGTAGGAACTAAAGCCAGAGGCCAATGGAAGGATGCTGCTAACTGGCTTGCTTGCTCCTCTTGGGTTGCTCAGCCTGCTTTCTTTTACAACCCAGGACCACCCACAGAGGACTGGGCCCTACCACAGCAATCATTAATCAAGAAAATGCCCCAGGAACCAGTCTTCTGGGAACATTTTCTCAGGTGAAGTTCCCTCTTCTCAGATGGTTCTAGTTTATGTGAAGTAGATTGAAAAAAAAAAAAATGAGCCAACACAGAGAAGGTGCCTGTGCTGCTGGTGAGCTCTCCTAGGATTCATCCATCCATCCAGGACCCCAGCCTATGGATGGTGCCACCCACTTTTAAGGTAGTTCTTCCCACCTCTGTTAACTCAATGTAACTCCCTCCCAGAATGCCCAGAGGTTTATTTCCATAGGAATTCTAACTCCCCATCAAGTTGATGGTTAAAATTAACCCTTACAGTTTGAGATGCAAAGGAGCAGGTAACTAGGGCAGGCATGTGCCTTCAAATTTAAATTGTGGCTAGTTCCCCCACACTTCACTCCTTCACTTCAAACTCTTCATGAACAAGGGCAAGAAGAGAGGTTGCCTTTTTAAGGGGCAAGATGAATGAGTTCTCAAAGAAACCTCTGGGTCAGGTTCCATGAGGACCAGAGGGAGATGTCTTGTAGGAAGGAATGGCAGGCCTCTCCCCCATGCGCTCTATACCTTTAATGTTCCCTACCGCAACTGAAGATTGTGCCCTGAAGGAAGTTAGTTTACACCTCTTTACTGAAGAAAATAGCTGAGATTTCAAAGATAAACAACCACCCACTCCCTGTCTATCAGGAGCGAGCAGTTTAAGATGAACGGAGACCTCTGTCTTCTTCACTCCCTCCGCCCACCTCCTCTCTCTCCTCTGATCCTTCCTGCTCTATCAAGAGGCCAGCCAGCCTCCTCCCCATCCCTGCCTTGCACCTTAAGAGGGAGGCGGGGCCGACTGGGGCTGATCCTTTCGGAAATAATTCGTGCTCACAGGCCTCCCTTGCCTAGAAGCAGTTTCAGGGTTCCTGTGACTCTGGGTTTCAGTTGCTTTCATTTTCTACAAATTAATTGCCATCTGTTGATTTCATTTCTGTGACACCCACATCAAGATCATTCATAAGGAAAATTAGACCACTCCTAGACCCCTCTCTCCCTTACAGCTTGCTCCCATTCAAATGGCTGAGCCTGAATCTGTGAAAAAGTCACAGTCTCTCTCTCATTCTCTCTCCCTCTCCCTCTCCCTCTCCCTCTCTCTCTCTCTCTCTCTCTCTCTCTCTCTCTCTCTCTCTCTCTCTCTCTCACTCACACACACACACATCTGTTTCCCCCTCCTTCCTCCCTCTCCTTTCCCCCTCTCTCTTCCCCCTGTTCCTCTCTCCCTCTCTCAACTTGCTGGCTGCCAGGCAGTCTCGAGTTTTGCAGCATGTGCCATCTCTTCTTTCATCCTTTGAGAAGGATGATGGTTTCTGGAACCTTTCGTTTGAGCCAAAGGTTTCCCCCTGTGCCGATTGTCAGCTGTTCAGGCTGCCTTGCCATTAGTTAACGAGGCTGTATACTTTTTGCTTTTATCGAAGGTGCCCAGGCAGGCTGTGGCTCATCTGTGCTTCAGCTCCTGAGAACAATACTCCCGTTCCATCTTTTGGGCCCACATTGAAGGACTGCCAAGGTGCTCTGTAGACTGTGTTGGGCACAGGGCCAACACAAACATGAATATACACACAAACATACATCTTATGCACAAATACACACATACATGAACATGTATTCATACACACACACACACACACACATTTACCTAAGACATCTCAACTTTCAAGAGCTGCAGCTAGAATCCAGTGACCCGGCTCCAAAGTTTACGCCCTGGACATACACTCCTGGGGCTCTGTACCCTCATAAAGCACTGTGCCGTCGACCAAACCACAGCTATTCTAGAACGTCTCCTGAACTGAGGGACCATGTGCTGCTATCCAGGTTGGAATTCTGGAGCCAGATCCAGGCCACAAACAAGATCATTTTCGCAGCTAATGCCTTTGTCCACCCATCTTCCCAGAATTATCTTACTCAGCAGATCTTAAGGCTAACCCCCTTCTTCCAGCCAGGTGCTTCACCACTCCTATAAACCTGAGTTGTTCAGAACACCAGAACTTCCTTTAAGTGAAGTCTAGCCCCTCCCTATTTATGTTTTTATTCATTGTAGTGTCCCCTAGTAACCTACTTAGGTATACACTCGCACAAGGCAACTTACCTCTTCTGTGACTTAGATCAGAGCAGAGCTGGTCATCCTCAAACCCAGTCTGACTTTTTGAGAAACTCGGGGCAAGGAAATTCAGGACCTGTCCCTGTTAACCTGCCCTGCTGAGACATGGAGAGAATAGTGCAACTTTTCATGACAAGCCCTTGCCCGCCTGCCTCCCTCCCTTCCTCCCATATCCACAGAGCATCAGCCCTCCTCCAAAGTGTATGGACCTGGCGTGAAAAGCTGTGCCCATCAGGCAAACACAGAAGACAATGCAAGTTGTCATAGATCGTGCATCCAGGTAGCAGCCAGGTCAGAGGTGGCTGCCCTGTGTCTGTCTTTCACACTTCAGGTTGATGGACACCACCATAACACCTCCACGCTGGAATGTGCCCGCCATGTGAAGTAGGATTCAAGATCCTGCATTTACTAATTAGAAAAATACTTGCTAAGTACCCATTATGAGCCCAACTCCCAGACATAGTAAATAATTAAGAGTAGTGTTAATCTCCCCCGTAGACAAAGGCTATCTAATTGTGTGAAAGCAACATGGGAAAGGATGCTCTACCTTCTTTCTGTGGTTGGATGACCTGTGTGACTAGAGCCTCAGGGAAGTATGTCTTGCTCCATACATAAAGTAAAACCCATGTGATGTTCATGTGCCCAGACCACCAGAGTGCTCCCAATATTTGTTTGTCTCCCTGTGGCCCAACTGCGTGTTGACTGTGTCTATTGCAAGAAACCATCAGATCTGTATCCCTTACAGACAGATGTCCTCAGTTCCCAGATCAGCCTTTGACCCCTAAGTTCCCCATCCTGGTGGGATCATGCCAGAGCCTCTTTTCTGAGTGTTCACCTCCTCACTGGCCTATGGTGTCAGGGGAGCAGTCTTGACCGCCGAACAGACACACAGGTTGTAGACATTCATTGTCCCTCGAATTCAGCCACTTTGGCTTACAGTAGGGTTGTTTTCAGAAGAGCAGATGGTAGTCTCGTGTAGACTCTTGATTGCTTGTGATTCCTCTAAGTCATGGTCTCTTAATTTGGAAAAAAAAATGGGTGCATGGTAGTAATACCTCACTCACAGGGTTGTTTTCAAAGTGAACATAGTTATAAGAAGCTATTGTGTAGACTTCAAGACCTTTCCTCTCCGTAAGACAGACAAGCAGAAGCCCGGTGATTAGGGTGGATAATTCCTGCCCTGTGCAGCTCTTTGGTTGTGTTTTGTCATTAAACATTTTCTGAGAGACTATCTGCATACTTTAATTAGTTATTATTCTACGACTTGCTCTTACAGATACTGATGCATGCCTTGACAACTTAGCATCAGCTAACGGTACAAAGACAGGGGTCCCTTGCAGATAAGTCCCATCATTCCTCCCTGTGTAGATGGTGGCTCCTTTGTCTGTCTTCTGGCTTAGTTAAGAAGACAAGTTTCAGATTTATTAGTGGCCCCAACTCCTGTTTTCCCTGAAAGCCCTGAGCTCTTACAGCTGCCGTCTGGCTTCTGAGATTTATAATCACTATTTCTAGCCCTTAATGATGTCTACAGTTTGATTTGCATGTTCACCTCCCCTGTCCAGTCTACATCCACCTACGTGGCCGTCATTCCTAGCAATGGAGCCTGCTTTCTCCAGCACAGTGGTGATACTTAAGAGCCATGAGTTGACAGTGGATCAGGCTATAGGGAAGAACCAACATGCAACCTGCATGTGGGAGGGCTTAGAGGGGAGAGAGTGGTGTTTTTGCTGGTGGAATGTCCACACCATGACCACAGGGGTGTTTGTAACTTCCACACTGTAACTAGAGAGGTTCTCATAATTTAGAACAGCCCCGCCCGGCCCCACCAGAATGTGTCAGGAGTATGTGTGCTCTAAACGCTCTTTCCTGTTTGCTTAAAGAAGTCTTCTAAAGACATCTGCTGAAACCCATTTCTACCTTCTTCCTCATTCTCCATGACCTTCATCTTATCCCATCCCCGTGGGGCTCCTGGCAGAGAGAAAGACTCATTTCTAAGAGAGAGGACCCTCCTTCCCCCACCCTCAGAATAGAGCGGTCCAGCTAGACATTTTATGAGGCTGTAACAGATAGGGGAGGTCCTCATGAAGCCCTTCAGCTGTCTCTCTAAAAGACCATGCTTTGCTACTTCTGGGGCAGCACAGACCTGGGATCCACAGGAAGAGTAGCCTCTGAGATTCTCCACACTGGTTAAGGCCAGTCTACCGCCTTCTCGGCCAGCTGCACACCAGATACATACAAATAAAAGCTATTCACAGCCGAACTGTCCTAGTTAGGTTCTCTATTGCTACAATGAAACACTATGACCAAAAGCAAGTTGAGGAGGGGAGGGTTTATTTGGCTTACATTTCCACATTGTAGCTTATCACTGAAGGAAGCCAGGACAGGACCTCAAACGGCTGGGACCTGGAGGCAGGAGCTGATGACAGAGGCCACAGAAGGATGCTGCTTACTGGCTCTCGGTGGGCTGGACCATCTCCCATCCAGTCACTAATTAAAATGCCCTGTGGCTGGATCTTAGAGAGGCATTTTCTCAACTGAGGTTCCCTCCTTTCCAATGACTCTAGCTCCTGTCGAGTTAACATAGGACTAGCCAGGACATTAACCTAGGCAAAGCCATCTGCTTGTTGTTCAAATGCTGCTGTTTCTGCCAGGAAACATTTGACTTGAGGACTTCTGTTTTTCTCTGACATCATTATACCATTATGGTCATTTTGTGGGATTGTGGAATGTAACTGCCAAATGTATAGCGATTTTTCTTTTTCAACTCAGCATTCTGAAAGCTCAGTGTGATTCAGAGTACATATTCTTGGTAGTGGGGGCATGTGATAAGCATGCACAAAGTCCCGGGTTCAATCTCCAGAGCACACACACACAAACACACACACATACACACACAAACACATACACACAAACACATACACATACACACACATACACATAAACACAAACACATATACATACACACACATACACAAACGCATATACATACATATACATACACAAACACAAACACATACACACACATGTACACACAAACACATACATACACATACACACATACAAACACACACAAACACACACACACACACACAAACACATACATACACACACACAGACATGCACGTACTTTACTGCATCTGAATCTCCAGTGGTTTGATTTGAGCTATATTAAAGAATTCTTCTACTCTCATGAACAACATCAAAAAGATTGTAAATTCATTGATCTCGGATTTGTTTTTCTACAAAGTTTCTGCAACGTGGAGCTTATCTTGGCTATTTCTTATATTGCCCCAATCAAGGCAATATAAGTCTTATATTCCCAGTCAGCCCAGGCTTCTCCTTCTAATGTAGCTATTACATCAGATAGCCCTCTATTTTCTTCTCTTCAGAATGAGAGTATTGGTGAGAAAAAAAAAAAAATCCCAGTGTCCCCTGCTGCTCTGTGATTCTGAAGCTCCAGTAAGGCAAAGGGTCTGGATTTTCTTCACATAATATTCAGGGAACTATAAATGTTTTGTCAGGGAAGGAGATGACTTGGGGAGTGTGACAGCTGTCTCAGATTGTTTCAGGGACTGTCATGTAGAAGATGAAAAGGGTTAGATTTTTTTTTTTAGGCCTCAATGACTATAAACAAGACCAATTATTAATTCACCCAACAAATATTTTTTGAGTGGATGCCATATGTCGTGCACTATTCTGGGCAATCCCAAGGCAGTGATGAGAAAACCCACCAATAATCCACACCTTTTAGGAATTCACATTTTAATGAAAAGAGATTATCCAAAACCAAATGAACTGAATGGAAAGGGGCTTCACAGATGTTCAACGTGGGCTTCCCATGAGCTCCTGAGTTGTTCTGGTGTTAGTCGGTGTCCTGTGACTGTAACCTGAGAAAAATCACATTTTCTTTTGGCCCATGGTCTCACAGGCTTGATAGAAGATCAGTTGATTTCATTGTCTTAGGCCCGGGGCAAGGTGGAATATCATGGTGCTGGGAGCTTTAGCTGGGAGAGGCTGCTCACCTCATGACCATCAGGAAGCAGCGAAAGGAAAGAGAAGGCAGAGCTAGGGAAGAACACGCCCCTCAAAGGCATGCTGCCAGCAGCCTGCTTCCTGTAGCTCATCCCTGTAAGATAATAGCCGATCCAGCTTGGAACTCATCAATAAAGAAACACAGTGATGAGATCAGGGTTCTTACTAGCTAGCGCCTTTCAACGTCCCATCACTGAACATTGCTGCATCAAAACCAAGCCCTCAATTACCTGAAGTTTGGGGGGAACACTTTACATCCAAACCATAGCATTTGCTCTTGTCTCACAATGACTCATGACATCTCATCGTGCAAAATGAATTTATTCTATCTCCAAGAGTCCCCCCAAAAGTTTTTAACAGCTCCGGCATCACTCAAAAGTCAAAGGCTTCTTAGAGGTTCAAAGGTAACTATTACCTTTGAGCCTCTAACGTTTCTGCTGCTGTGCTAAGACACCATGACCACCATGGCTTATAGAAGAAATGGTTTATTGGGTTTACAGTTTCAGAGGGTGAGTCCATGACCATCATGGTGGGGACCATGGCAGCAGGCAAGCATGATGCTGGAGCAGTAGCTGAGAGCTCACATGTTAAGACAGCAACTATGAGGCAGAAAGCAAGAACTAACTAGAAATGGCATGAGCTATTGAAGCCTTCAAGCTTGGCCCTAGTGGCACACCTCTTCCAACAAGGCTCATCCTTCCCAAGCAGTTCCACCCACTGTGGACCATGCATCCATGATATGAGCCAATGGGGACCATCCTTATTCATTCCACTACATACAGGCACAGTTTCCATTCTGAAAGGGAAGAGTGAGAAGATGGAAAGGAGAAGTGAGGCCAAAGCAAGACTAGACCCACAGAGCAAACAATAAGTCCTGTCTGTCCACTTCCAACATATAGTTGCAACTTAAACTGCAAAGTGCTTAAACAGCCACACCCATATGACCTTGCTGGCTGCAGACAGATGGCCATTCCCTTGGGGCTGGCTCCACTTGCTTCCTGTGGCTTTTCTCAGTAGACATTTATGTGTTTCTGAAATCTCTCAGCTTCCTGGGGTCTTTACCGCAGCCTCAACATCACTCAGATTATATTATGCCTTGCCTACTCTGGAGCTGCCATCGGGGACTCTAACCGTGCTGCATGTTGCCTTACTTTGAATGCTGCCTTAGGAACCTCCATTATTCTGTAAGCCTTACATTCTGCTTTCCTGCCAGACACATATCAGGGGGACAGCATCAGGGTCTGCTTCCAGTTTATGTAGAATCTGGCCCTACTTAGACCACAACTATAAGACCCTTCAAGTGTCAGAATGGGTAACATGGTGGAGTGAATCCTGAAGTAACATCTTTTTTAGGCAATCCTGTGTAAGGAAATTCTATAGCAATTTTATTACAAAATATTTTCTGAAGAGTTTATACTTTTACACCCTGGAGCACTGGGTTTAGCAGTTGCTCGGGTGTCCCCTGCCTGGTGTCCTGGCACAAAATGCTGGGCTTCCTTGCAATGGAATTATGCCTTCAGCACCAACATTCTTGGTACTTCTCCTCTGGCCAAACTGTAAGTTTTTCAAATTTTTGTACTTTCAAACTTGTGGTTTCAGATCTCATTGTGAATCTGGCTAAAAGCAACTAACAATAGCACCACCATAGGCTAAATGCTTGAAATTTCCTCTACCAGTCTAGTGCATTATCTTCAAATTCTCTATTCTGCAAAGTCTGAGGATATAAACAAAAATGTAGATAAATGCCTCTCAGGTGGTAAAACAAACAGCTTCTAGTTTAATTCCCAATAAAATCCATGTTTCTTTTGAAACCCTATGAGCATAGCCTTTGTTGTTTATATTTTTATCAGAATTCCTCCATCAGAATAGACTAAGTTCTGTCTATGGCATTCTTAGCATTTTTAGCCATCATCTCCAAACTCTTCCGATATCTCCTACAAACCAGTTCCAAATGCTTCCTAACCACATCATCAGGTAATACCACAGTGACGACCCCACTCCTGATACCAGCTTCCTGTGCTAGCTTTTTTTCAGTGTGAAAAATACCTGGGAATATCACTCAAGAGATTTATTATCTAATTTAGGTTCATGGTTTCAGAAGCTTGCATCCACAGTTGGCTGGCTTCCTATTGCTTTGCTCTTGAGGCACGATAGAACATCATGGTCATAGGAGTTTGTAATGGAGAAGGCTGGTTACTTGATGGCATCCAGAAGGGAGAAACAGAGACAGGGGAAAAGAATGAGACAGAGACAGAGAGACACGGAGAGAATGAGGAAGCAAAATAAATCCTTCAAAGGCATATCTCCAGTGACCTAATGCCTTGCTTTTAGCAGTGAACTCAATTCGTTGATTGCATTGATGAGTTTAGCGCTTTCTCCAGCCACCTCTCCAGACCCCACCTGTGGAACTATTAAATCATGGCTCAAGCCTTCACTGTACAAATCCTGGAGGAAGGGGGATACTTCCTATTCAAGCCAAAACAGTGTTCAAAGACATATCTAGCTGGTACTGAGGATCCATTTCCAGTAGCTTGTTAGATTAAACAACCTGTTAGTCCTTTTAGTCCTGTTATCCCACAAGTATAAGCCTAACATTCCCAACTCAAAACATGATCTCCACTCTGGGCAGCATCTAATCAAGGTACATGTTGTGAAAAGCATCAAGAAATAATTGCTTTAAAAATCATTCATTGCTGCTGGGCGGTGGTGGCACATGCCTTTAATCCTAGCACTTGGGAGGCAGAGGCAGGTGGATTTCTGAGT
>NW_022196891.1:64330607-64333607 GCF_008632895.1 Mastomys coucha
AAAAAAAAAAAAAAAAAAAGAAAGAAAGAAATATCATCTTGAGTGAGGTAACTCAGTCACAAAAGAACACACATGGTATGCACTCTCTGATAAGTGGATATTAGCGCAGAAGCTCAGAATACTTAAGATACAGTTCACAAACTACATGAAACTCAAGAAGAAGGAAGACCAAAGTGTGGATATTTTGATCCTTCTTAGAAGGAAGAACAAAATACCCATGGAAGGAGTTACAGAGACAAAGTGTGGAGCAGAGACTGAAGAGACAATCCAGAGACTGCCCCACCTGGGGATCCATCCCATATACAATCACCAAACCCAGACACTATTGTGGATGCCAGCAAGTGCTTGCTGACAGAAGCCTGTTATGGCTGTCTCCTGAGAGGCTCCACCAGTGCCTGACAAATACAGAGGTGGAGGCTTGCAGCCATCCATTGGACTGAGCACAGGGTCCCCAATGGAGGAGGCTAGAGAAAGGACCCAAGGAGCTGAAGGGGTTTGCAGTCCCATAGGAGGAACAACAATATGAACTAACCAGTACCCCCAGAGCTCCCAGGGACTAAACCACCAACCAAAGAGTACACATGTTGGAATTCATGGCTCCAAGTGCATATGTAGCAGAGGATGGCCTTGCTCATCATTGGGAGGAGAGGCCCTTGGTTCTGTAAAGGCTCTATGCCCCAGTGTAGGGGAATGCCAGGGCCAGGAAGCAGGAATGGGTTGGTTGATGAGCAGAGGGAGAGGGAAGGGGAGGGAAAAGGATGTTTCCAGAGGGGAAACCAGGAAAGAGGATAACATTTGAAATGTAAATAAAGAAAATATCTAATTTAAAAAAAAAAAAAAAAAAGACACGGACTCTTCTTAGAGCCATAGCTGACCTAGAGCTCTCTATGTAGACAAAGCTGGCCTGGAACTCACAGAGATTATAGGAGTTGGATATTTTGGTTGAAGAACCAACAGAAGTGAGAAGTGAAAGGAAGAGAAGGAGGTTATAAAGAGCAAGCAAGTGAAGCTTCTAGCAAAGAGAATGAGGAGAGGACGGAACTGGGGACAGAACAAGGGTGAAGCACCCTAGACCTAGGGATCCTGGAGGAATCGTCCTCTGAAGTAGAAAGCCCTACGGCCATCAGCGCCTTCTTTAAAGAAATGGAGGTCTAGGAAGTGTTCCGGATTCTTACTATGAATTCACTGACCAGGTCTGGGACACTCAGCCTGAGAGCAGGGGAGAACGGAAAGAGGGATCTACCCTGATGGAAGTGTTCCCATCCTACCATACACTTTGACCTGAAACTACACAGAACCAGATGTGTCTCGGGGAAAGTGAGGTCATTTCTGCGGCTTACCTTGATTTCCTCCTGGGCTCTTATACCCAGGGACATAGAGTAGACGCCTGTAGATATGCAACAGGTACAACTGAGGCAGAGTCTACTGCCCCAGATGCCTGCCATCCTGTAATGCTCTGTATCTTGTACAGCTGCCTGTCTTTTTTATATTCCCATCTATGGATAATGTCATGGCACAACAATATGGACGTGGGCTAGTTTTAAATCATGTTTTCTGGTGCTTGAGCCTATTATTTATAAAATAGGTTGGACTAGAAAATGGAAGTAGGTCAGATAGGTGACATCTGTGGAATCATTAGCCCTTTCCTTGTCTGGGTCAGACATAGATAATCGATCACCGCACACTATCCCAAGTCCTCAGTGTATACCTTCCAGGAGTCAGCAATCCTTGCTGAACGTTGGTTCTCACAGGAAACGAAATGCTTATCACCCTTCAGCCGGCTGTTTGCATTCTTTTCCAGGCTAACATTCTGGTCTTAGACAACTAGCTTCCTTCCTTTCCAGCCTCACACTTTCTCCAGGTCAGTCTACAACACTCCTCTCCAGTCGTTAGAAAAACAAATGATGTCGAGAAGACCTCCAGTCAGGCCCCTTCTCTGGCCATTATAAACTTAGTTTCCTTGTGTTTACGTGGATGCAGTTGGGGAAAGCATGTAGTTACGGTGGATAAATACGTTTCTAAACTGTAAAGTGCAGTGCTGGCCATTCTCTTGGCAGACCTCATTATGTACCCAGTCCGTGCCAGGCATTGTGCTAACAAACAGGGACTTTAGATTTTCACCAAGCCTCTAGGTCCAGATGTTTCTAGGGATGATAGGGATGATGCCTGAAGCGTGGACCACAGGGCATACTGTATTGCACCCTGTTCACTATCATCCTCTTACTCCCGTTTACTTCCTTGTCTGCTCTTTCCGTCTTTATTCTTTGCTTTGTTTGTTGATAAAGTGGTGCCGCTTAAGTGAGGAGACAAGAAGGGTCTGATTCCTAATGACTCTGGGTCTGAGAACTGGCAGGGACATAGGCAGCTGAGAGGGCAGAGATGAGACACCTGGTGACAGCCGCCCTGCTCCCCACATCAGAGCTCAGCTCATAGAAGCCAGCACACAGCGAGAAGTCAGCTTCCCCAGCCCTCACCCTGTCCCCGCAGGCTCAGGTTTTCCATTACCAGGCTCTGTGAAGATTAACGTGTCATCTTTAAAGCACTTGGCACTCCTTGGGAAAAGCCATGCTGTGAATTCAGGCATCGCTGAAAGATTGAACTCTTATTAAGTCTCCGACACCCTGCGTGCAACAGAATCCTTACAGCCTTTGCTGTTACATCTCCAGTGTCCTGGGTTAGTTCCCAGCTGGTCCTATAGACAAGCAAATTACTGGCAGGCTCTGGTTAAGACACTGTACTTAGCACACCTAGAGTAGTGAGTGACAAGGTTCCTTTTAAAAGGCTGTTTGAAATGAGGCTTGCCACATTCCTACATCCCCTCTACTCCATCTTGAGAATTCTTGGGATTTCATAGGTCTTGGGAAACTAGATCTCTTAATATACCCGATACCAACCTTGGATAATAGGCTTTCTCTATACTGATTCTAAAATACTTGGATGTTAACCTTTGTTCTCTTTCTCTCTCTCTCTCTCTCTCTCTCTCTCTCTCTCTCTCTCTCT
>NW_022196891.1:64333631-64348724 GCF_008632895.1 Mastomys coucha
GTCTTTGTCTCTCTCTTGTCTCTGTCTCTCTCTGTCTCTCTCTCCCTCTCTCTTGTCTCTCTCTCTGCCCCTCTCCCTTACTCTCTGCCCCTCTCCCTCTCTCTCTGCCCCTCTCCCTCACTCTCTGCCTCTCTCTCTCTCCCTCTCTCTTGTCTCTCTCTCTGTCTCTCTCTCTTGTCTCTCTCTGTCTCTCTCCCTCTCTCTCTGCCCCCCCACCTCTCTCTCTGACAACAGAATGTGTCTGTTTGGTGAGGAGAAGCTCATCTAGGCCTTGGCTTCCCTTCTTCCCTTGGCAAAGTTGTTGTATAGAGTTTCACACCCTGTTCCCGAAGCTGTGTTGGGTGAGGCAGGGAATCAGACCCAGACCCATGATGGAAAATGTTCCATTAGGAATCCTCTCTGGCTTGGTTCCTCTTCCATCCCTTTTCTCCTCTGGCTGCAAAAGAAGACTTAAGAATGCCACCTGACTGCCCTGTCTTTTCATCAATAAAGAGAGCAATAAAGACTGCCCCTTGCTGCTCACCCACTATGCCTCTTGCTGTTGAGCAGAGCAGACTTAACTCCTCTATGGGTGAAAGAAAGCTTTATGAGGAGGGAGCCTTGAAATACAGTGGCCTTTCCTCAGGACGGTCGGTTGCCACTGGCTTTCATTCCATCTGCCCTCTTTAGATACTAGAGTCAGTCAGCTCTACCCAGCATGGACCAAAGTGGAGTTGTTCTGAGAGCATTGAACTTTGAAAACAAAAGAATTCATTTTCAGGAATTGCCGCTGGTATATTTTAGCCATAGTCTATGGATCACTACCACCTCAGTGGCGCTCACTTTTCACTCACTTCAGTGTGACCTCGGTGCCACCCCAGGACCACTTTTGCATTTTCTCTTTTGTAACAGGGATAAACCAGGCCCATACAGGTGTCTAAAGCAAATTCCTACTGAGGTAGGTTCTAACTACAAACTAGCTAGGGAAAGTTACAGTGTAAATGGACTGAACTTTTCCAGGGCACTTGTTGAAACCTCAAAATTGGCCTAATTAATGTGTTTGCATAGTATTATGCCTGTTTTCATTGTCAGCTTAATTAGCTTCTTTAAAAATAATTCCTCAGGTGAAGGATGTTAATGGCTTCGCATCCTGCCCTGCTGCGCAAAGCCAGAGAGCTCAATAGTTTTAGGGCCCAGTAGAAGGAAGTAGTACTTTACGCTGCGGGTAGTCAGTGTGTGAAAATCGTTACTCTAAGAAACAGTATGGGCTGGAGTTATAAATAGATCCCAGGAATGAACTTTCGGAGAAAGTCACAGATGACAGATATAAACTGGGTTATTAAAGGAGACTCAGGACATTTCCTACATTTTTAAAGTTAACGTTGTAGACAAGTCACCCGTATTCTCCCAGGACGATCGTGATGCTACCCTCGGAGACAGTGGGAGGTAGTGACTGCTGTCTGACCTACTGAGCTGTTTCAAGATATTCGTGCTCCGTTCTTTCTAAGCCAGTTTAATCCCGGTACTCCGCTCACTCTTGCTGTCTTTGTCTCCTCCTCAGTGTGCTGGTCTTTTAAGTGGGCACTTCTTCAGAACTCTGAAATGACTTCAGAATGTTAAGAATGGTCAGCCTAATCATAAGACAGGAAACTCAAACCCAAATTCTGTCTCTGTCACTAACTAGTAACCAGATTAATATTCATTCCCCATCTGGGCTGCACTAATCATTACACCCTTCCTGCCACTTTATTATAAAAAGAAAGACGTGGATTCAATGCTGTCCAGGATTCCACTGGTGACTAAAGTCTGATTCAGTCAGTCAGTGTTACATGCACTCATTCAGAGACCCCTGAGATGGAAAGATTGTCACCAACAGGGACAGCATATCGAAGGAAGTAGTATAAGAGGGTCAGAGCCCACACTGCAGAGCTGTGAAGGGACACATTTTAATTAAGTCAACTGTAGTCAGCGGTGGAATACAGTCTAACCCCTAAAAGGTGAGATGCAATGTCCCATATTATGTCTAAGTCCAGTTTTTTTTCAAAACTATTCTTCAAAAGTTGCTTGCCTTTTAATTAATCACTGGAATTCGATACACATTTGTGGAAGATCTTTACAGGGAAACCTTGTTGCAGTTTGGTTTGTATTGCGGCCACCTGCTGGTCGAGTATGCAAATTGCAGGTTCTTTTAAAGAATTAACCTCTTCAAGATTCATCTCAGAAACCTATACAGCAACATTCATCCCTCATGCTATGAGCCTTCCCAACCAGCTCTGGGGGAAGCCCAAAGCAACACTTAAAAACAAGGAGTCTCTGGCACTTCCGTGCAGCTGCAAATTGGGGCCACAGCTGGGCTAAGCCCAGCTCTTGTGCCCACCCAAGAAGCTCAGAGAAGAAACAGGTTCAGCCTCTAGTGGAAAGCTTGCTCTCTGGAAGAAAAAAGAAGAACCACTCTACCATCCTCACTAAGTCAGCAGGGCCCCTCCAAGACACTTTAATAAGCAACCCACTCCTTCCGTTTTTAACGGAAGCTCCAGTTCTCGACAGATTTCCATGACCTGAGATCAGCTACACAGCTTGCTCCCATACCCCAGGAAGCCTAACTAAGACGGTGGCAACTTCACAAACTTTACCTCTCAGCATCTTAGTGGGTCATTACATACCAGGAAGCAACTCCTTCTTTGTGTTGAACTGGTAATATGACTGCACATTATTCCAAAATAATCCAGAGTGATACAGAACAGAGCTAACTTGATTGGATCACCTAATGAGGGTTTGGGTTTTTTGGTTGGTTGGGTGGGTGGGTGGGTGTTGTTGTTGTTGTTGTTGTTGTTGTTAATGGTGCTTCCTTTACAGAAGACTGGAGGAAAGTGACTTTTGAACTTTGGGACTTCATCCAAACATGAGAATCTTTGCCTAATTAGGTGGGATGAACAATTAGGTAGAGAGCAATCAGATAGGACTAAGGAAATCTCCATTAAGGAGAAGGATGGCATATGGAGAAGCCCTTGGTTCTGATGACACGTGTGCTGTGGGTACTCTCTATTTTAAGTTCTCCACAGGCCTCTCACTTGGTCCCTAGCGATGCTGGAAATAAAGTGGAAAACCGCAGAGGAAGTTAAGTGACTTTCCCAGTGTCATGTCGTTGTGTTAAATCACCCCCCCCCACCCCTGGATTTTGAGCTTAGGCAATGTTAGTCAAACTCACTGTAGCCTGATATTCATTCACACAGTGAGTTTTCTGAGGATGGGAATAATTACATTGACCTCCGAGTAACAAATACAGAACAAAGTATCCTTAAGTTGTTTATGTGAATGCTTGTTATACAGTAGCCATGACAGAGTATCACCAACCAGAGTATCATAGTCATTGCATGATAATTGTGCTTCAAGGTGATCAGTCTTTGTAGCCTGCTCTTGCTGTAGAGACATCTTCTGAAAAGTTGGGGATCTTCATTTGTTGTTGTTGTTGTTGTTTTGTTTTGTTTTGTTTTGTTGAGACAGAGTCTCACTTACATCCCTGGCTGGCTTGGATCTTGCTATGTAGACCAGGCTGGTCCTAAAGCCACAGAGATCTGCTTGCCTCTGCTTCCGGGGGTCTGGGATCAAAGGCATGCACAGTAATGGCTTCTGATAAGGTTTTTTGATTGGCTTGGGGGTGGGGGTGGAGGGGCTCTGCTTAGGTTTTACTCTTCCTGCTTTTCTGCCTCTGGTGAAAGCAGAAGTCTTTATCTAAGGAGCTCTTTCGCTACACTGAAAGTCCCCTACCATTTGGGGGGACAGGATGTTCCAAGGTACATCAGGTACTCAGCTGTGGTTTCAGCTTACGCCCTGCAATTAGCATGCAGCAGAACCTCCTTCTTGGTTTCATAAAACATAGTAAGATCTTGGAACTTTCCAATTAGAAGCTTTTTAGTGTCCCTTAGAAGCCATCCAAACTACCCTGAACCCCAGTGACACTGTGCCACCTTCAACGATTCTCATCCAACTCAAGTGCAGCATGAATCTACCTCCTGCCCACCAGAGCCTCTCAAGACACCTCCCATAGATCTAAATGGCTGCCTTGCGGTGTTTATGGCCCTCAGTCTTTTCCTTCACACACCAGCCCTCAAGGCAAAGTCACCTGTGCTGGAGGCCCAACTCTCCATCCTTTGGAGGAATTTTCCTTCCTCTGGCCTCTCCTCCACATGGACCAGTATAGTTGCTTCAACCCTGGAGCAGCCTTACCTGGCCCACTAGAGTGAGGCTTGGCTGTGCTATGGGCCTTCAGTATGGCCATCACCACTGTCTTATTCTATGTAAAGAAATGATGACACACACACACACAGAGGAGCTGGTAGGCCACATTACTCTGCCTGCACCCTGCGACCTGTGGTCACTTTGACATCCACCCGGCTGAACAGTGACAGCATTCTTTATCGGGTGTGACACTTCTTGGTTCCTGCTGTGACATCTGGTTATGAAGGTGGACACATGACCTGGGAGGAAAAACACTACTCAGAATGCAAGCACTGAGGATTAGACCTCGTTCTCGCTCCTGTTAGCTGTTATCCTGAGAACGATGTGTAACTATGCCTCGGCTTCTTTACCTGGGGAGAAGTTAGTGGCTATCTTACATTAATTCAGGTTTTCTTGCCAGTGCCATTACTGACATTTTGACCTGTCAGCTGTCCTGTGCGTTGTCTGACCACTCCCATTAATGCAAGTAGCATCTCCCAGGTGTAACAGCGAAACTGTCTCCAGACTTTACCAAGTGTCCTCCTGGTAGTGAAGCTGCCCCAGGTGTACTGTCCTAATTCACAGGCTCAGCAAGATACATTTATTCTCCATGTGAGAAAACACAACCTGGTGCTTTTCTTCTTCCTCTTCCTCCTCCCCCTCCCCCCTCTTCTTCCTCCCCCTCCCCCTCCCCCTCCCCTTCCCCATCCTCCTCCCTCCTCTTCCTCCCCTTCCCCCTCCTCCCCCTCCCCTCCTCTTCCTCCCCCTTCTCCTCCTCCACCTCCTCTTCCTCCTCCTCCTCCTCCTCCTTAGTTTCCTCCAATTTGTCTGCACTGATGTAAAAGCAAGAAGAAGAGATGGTGTTTTTCATACCACATCCTTCCGTGGTCCAGAAAGTAACTTGATAAGCTTCTGCATTATGCAACTCTAGGTAGCCTCTCTTTTTTAATGTATTTAAGAGCTACTGTGTGTGAAGAGTCACAAAGTAATGGTGCCCGTTTGTTTTCCTGGGTGATGCGTTCTTGTGGGAGGAATATTTAAGCACAGAAATGACTAGAATACAATGTGCGCGGACATGAGACCAACAGTACCTTTACTGGGATAGCAGAAAAGGTAGAGAAGGATGACGTTTGAGATAGACACTGAAGGTTAAAGTAGGATTTTAGCAGGCAGAGGTGGGCAGCATAGCCTGAAGGTGGTTGAGGCAGAAGAGTAAGTAGCATGGACTTGGGTAGAGAGCCCTAGAAGAGAAGGCAGCAGAGCAGGGCGGGGCGGGAGTGGGGAGACCTGTGGTCAGTTCATGAATGTTCTGGATGCCAGGTTTACACAGTATGCTTATGGGAGATGGTGTCTGAGCACTGGACTGGCAGGGTCAGAGCTCTGTCTGCTAGGGAGGAGGAACTGAGTATGTAAGGATGTGAGCGGCCAATTATAAGGCAGTGAGCACTGGATTAGACAGGGTGAGTGAAGACTAGCCAGGAGAGGAGAACACAAACTAGGAGAGGAGAGCAGCATCAGGGTTGGAGAAGGGTAAAGAATGGGGAGGCAGCAGAGGGGTAGGATTACAAATCCGAGTCCCTGAGAAAGTGGTTTCCATTAATAGAACCGTAAGCAAAAAGAGCCAGGAGATAGGAACTTTAAGCACTGGACAAGCGCCAGGGAACAGCGTTAGACTGGAAGGTTTCTGGACTTTTCCACACCCGTGTCTGAAAGGTCGCCTGCACTTCCTGTGAGGAAGCACATGGGGTTTTCCTCGGAGATTTGTTGTTGCCTGGGAGACCGGCTTCTCAATTCCATGTATCATTTGAAAGAGGAGATAGATATAAGACCCTCAAAAAGTAGCATTCGGGGTTCCTTTTGTCATTGCTGTTGTTGTATTGTGTGGGGAACAGCTTACCTTGGTCTCCTGCTCACTCTGAGTACAAAGAATCAGATTTCAGATTTCCCCGAGTTGACAGCAGGGACAGAGTTGCATGTGGTATGTATGCTGGCATTCCCTCATGCTCTAGCAGCACATCAGGATGCTCTGAGTCTGTAACCCAGGAGAGTATCCCCAGCGGGCGAGTGGGGAGTTGGTTCCGGGCACTCAATTGCTGCAGCTGGCCTTCCCACTATGTTCACACAGCATGGACTGGACTGCAGAGAGCCTGAGCAGGGTCCCAGGCTTGTGTTCTCTCAGAAGGCTCTCATCCTCCCGCAGGGACTCCTTGGTCACATTTCCATTCTGTGTTCTCCATAGGTGACTTGACGTTCATCCATTACTGTCCCCAGGATCACCTTGCCTCAACCCCTCCCCCACTCTCTTCGTATTGTTTCATTCCAACACTCCATGCAATTACAACGCTGAGCTCCTTAAATACACTGAAGGAGAGGCATCAGAGTGATGATGACTCCCGGAACACCCACCCGTCATCCACCCTGTACACATACTCACTCTCCTGTATTTATCTACTAGCAACCCAAGGGATACTCTTGCATCAGTGGGTCTACCCCAGGGAGGAAAGCCATCCTTCCTTGTCATGCTCATCCGTAAACCCCATGCTATGTTCACTCCCAGGGAGACAGAGGGATCAGCCCCCCCACCCCACCCCACCCCACCCCGACTCCGCCTGTGAATGTAGCAGTGAGTCCAGGTGTAATCCCTGTTCCAGCTGATATCTGGAAAATGTGGTTTCCCTGCGGGGAAGAGTTCATCACAACTGTGTAGGCACCTTCAACAGCAGCGCTTTCTGTTATGGTGAGAACTGATACAGGTGATAACTCCGTGCTTTAGGAAGGTGACTGTGAAGGACCAGACCACCGCTGTGCTGCTACCCGACCTGGGCTTTCTTTCCCTCTCTTTCCACGGGCTCCCTCTTCCCTGCTGCAGAGTTATTAGGGACTGCATGGAGTGAGAAGTAAATCCAGGAGGAATGAACTAAATGAATAAAATTGGTGAATTAAAAGCATAAATGAAGTAATAGGCAGCGTCAGTCAGGTACCCCAGCCTGTAAAGATGGTTGCCACCAAGCATGACGACCTGAGTTCAGTTCCCAGCACCCCTGATAGAAGGGAATTAACTTCCACAAATTGTCCTCTGACCTATATGTGCGTGTGGACTGTGATGTGTGTGTGTGTGTACATGCGCGCTCACATATGCATGTACACACACACACACTAAATTAATTAACTAGATAAAAAATTTTAAAGCAGTGAAATGAAAAGAAGACAAGGCTAGCTCCTGTTGACCGGTCTGATTAGAAGGTCAAACCTGTTTCTGTACATGTAGCTTTTCTGGTTCTCAGTTATGTGCACGATGTTCAATTCCTCTGTTCACAGCTTTTATTTCTTAGGAATTTCCCGGTGCTTAAAATTAAGTTTGTACTCCTGAGTTCACAGGTTGTTTTTTTATCAAGTACCATAATTCTTTGTCTGCTACTAGTAGTTTCTAAAATGATCTGGTTACAAGCCAAACAAGTCTGTGTGGATCCATTTGCCAACATAGCCAGGGCAGTCACAAACAAGCTCAGGTCTGGGGACCTCCTCAGCCATGGGGTTTTGGGGTGCTTTCTGATCTTGGATTTCCCATCTTCAGCCTCGAAGAGTGGTCAGATAGTCCTGTGAACTAAGCATGTCTTTCTCTTCCATACCAAAATTATCTTTACCAACATCTGTTCAAACTGGCTATACCCTTTTTTGGCAGCAACAATTCCAGTTCTGCCAGCTGACAATGCATAGCACATCTAATGTGTGTTGCTAACTCTTAAGACAGTGCTGACTGGGCAGTGGTGGTGTACACCTTTAGATCCCAGCACTTGGGAGGCAGAGGCAGGTGGATTTCTGAGTTCGAGGCCAGCCTGGTCTACAGAGTGAGTTCCAGGACAGCCAGGGCTACACAGAGAAACTCTGTCTCAAAAAAACAAACAAACAACAAAAAAAAAAAAAAAAAAAAAAAAAAAAAAAAAAAAAAAAAAAAGAAAAAAAAAGAAAGAAAGGAGAGAAAGAGAAAGAAAGTGCTATTTGAGTGTGAGGGAAGTTCCATCTGGTGAGAGAAGAGAGACCATGGTGTCTCAAGGCTAGAGGAATGTGGAGCCTCCAATTCTGGGTACCTTTGGAGAAAGCTGGACTGAGGTATAGCCTCCCTAACTTCAGGTTAGGTCCCCAGGACCAAGCGTCTCATTGGACGTGGTGATTGGAATGGGTCTACATCCTGTCTCTGTCTGGAACAGGGTTGATCTTGGTGACAGTCAGTATAACTGTAAGAAGCTGGGGAAGGAGATAGGAAGTGAAGGAGGCCCTGTCAGCAGTTTCACAGCCCTTCCACATTGATCACTTAATTTAATCTCCCCAGTCCCGGAACGTTGGAATGAGTATCTTCGTTGCAGAGTAAGGGTACTGGCATCCAGAGACTATGCCACATGTCACCCAACAACATGAAGGAAGGCTTAAGCCTTGAAGTCTTTCCTCCTTCAGTTACACCAGAATTAGATCTCTGAGACTCCTTCCAGAAAAAAAACATTCTCTTGTCCTACTCAGCTCCTCCTGCTTGATAGGGCCAGACATCCCTGCTTGGCTTGCAATGTCTTAGGAGACATATATTAGGACAAAAGCATGAGTCCGGACTTAGAGCACATGGGTTCATTTCCTGCTCTGATATGTACTGGTCATGTCACCTTGGACAAGACATGTGACCTCTCCCTACCCCATTTTCGTCATCTGTAAAATGGGGCTAGTAATGCTACTTATATTGTGGCCCGTGTAAGAGAAAAATGGTACATTTCATGGGTTACACAATATGGCCTCAAATCACACTTTATCCTCATTTCTCCATCTTCACTCCTTCCTGGACTCACCTGCCCTTCACCCCGTCTTCCCCATAAGGGTGGGAAGTGTTCCCACCCTTAGCATTTTGCCTAGAATGCTCCCCAGATATGCACATGGACACCGTCTTAGTAAGGGTTTCTGTTGATGTGGTGAAACACCATGAACAAAAGCAACTTGGGGAGGAAAGGGTCTATTTTCCTTATATTTTCCCATCACAGTCTGGGGATAGACATCCCATCGATGACTGAAGGGAGTAACAACAGGAACCTGGAGGTAGGAGCCGAGGCAGGGTTCATGGCCTCTGAGGCAGATTACCAGCGTGAGCCTCGGTGTGCAACTCAAGCATTTAGTTAGTTAACCAGCATTTAGTCTGGATACAGGTTGGAATGGGGAGAGTTTTGGTTGTATTACAAAGGGACATTTCATAGAGGTGACCTTGAAGGGTGCAGGGAGAACTTCAGATGGATCAATTGGTGTCCTATATCCCCTCCTCACACCAAGTCTTCCAGGACAGCCAGTTTGGGGCTTAGCGTCTCTGACCAATTCTTCTAGTAGTCCCTAAAAATCTAACTCCCATGAACCCAAGCGGCCTCCTCTTCCTCCTTTCCCCTGCTGCTGCCTGGTGAAGACTGTTTTATCCTGTCAGTGTGGCATGAATGCCTCAGCACCAAGAAGTATGAAGCTGGCTTGTTGGTATGTTTGTCTTACTAGTTTATTGGGCTCTTTTGTTTACTACTCTCCAATCCTTATTCCACCTTAATCCCAACCCCACCCCCAGCACTAGGTAAGAGAGAAAGGAGGTTAGAGGGGAAAGGGGACACAAACCTTAGACTACTTCCTGCTGATTAGGGGCATTGGGTTCCTAGGGGCAAGTCCAATCTTAGTCATCAGAACATCCAGCAATCCAGCAATAGCAAAGCAGCAAAGCAGCCACCCAGCAAATGCAGCAGCGGGGGGAGGGGGGGAGTATCAGTCACCACAGGCCCTGTCAGGGCTCTCCCATTTATACTCTCTCCAGAGTCTCCAGAATTAACTATGTGCAGCAGGCAAAGATCACACCCCTGCTAGTGCATGAGGCAAATCATAATCACCTGCTGTGGGTCAGCCTCTTATCCCACACCTGGGATAAAACAAAAACATGTTCACATAAAGTAACTGGGTTTTTAAAGAAACCAAAACTCTCACTACACTGGCTGCACTGGCTGTTACAGGCCCTCGCTCATAGGCCAACTGGGTAGACAGGAGCTTGCTAAATTAGTTATAGAGCACAGACTTAGAGCCACAGTGGCTCTGCTACCTGTCTCATGGCTTTGCTGTAATGTGGGCCACCTGACCTCAGTTTACTTTCTTCAAGAAGTGGGATTGATAAGAGTAGCTACTGTTGTGGGAAATACATGAATCTTTGTTAAAATGTATCAAGTGGCCAGAGTGTGGCTTAGCCTATAGCAGGTGTTCATGTGTTTGCCTCTATTATCATTCTCATTTTCATTGTTCGTTGTTACTCTGTAGCGACTACAATACAGGGACATAGGTGTACTGGGATCACCAAATAAGATACCTAGGAAGGGTTCTTAGAAGACAACAATGAACCAAATAAGGATGACTAGTGTTTATTCTAGCAAAGAAGATATAGAGACTGTTGCAAGAAAATATGGTAGAAGCCATAAACAAGAATTGGCAGAAGGAGGTAAGCTACCACACAGGCCCTGACCCTGCTGTGGTGGCCCATTAGAGCTAGGGTGCAGTGGGTAGGTAGCAGAGATGTCTCAGGGTCAGATTGTGGCTCGTCTTAATCAGCTCAGCACCTCTTGACCCCTTGAGCACAGATCCCACTCCCCTCCCCAACTCTGGACTAGGCCTAGCCTTGAAACCCAGGTACCTACCAAATGTTCTCTCACTGTGTTGTCCACAATATGGAAAGGAAAGCACGTGGCTTGAGTTGACCAATCATAAGTTCCCTGGGCTTTCTGCCAGACAGTAGCTATTCCCTTATGGTGATTCTGGGAAGAATGATTCTGGGCCATGGGAGGCCTTTGCCCTTGTATTAGGCCTGGCCCTTGAGCTCCCAAGAGTCCTGAGATCATCCAGTCCAGGAAAGTCCCTGTGTCTTTTCCTTCTGGGCTATGAATGTTCCCAATATCCTGCCAACATACCTTTTTTTCATTAAAAAAAAAAAAAAGTTTCTTCCATCTGGTTTCCTACATCAGTGGATAAAAAAAGACCTAAGTAGTAGACCAAGGAGTGTAGATCCCATCATTCATGCAGCAAAGAGCTATGGAGGGAGTTAAATTTGGGTTAGTTGTGCATTTTACAGCTGTCAATATGACAGCTGTGTGAAGCAAGACTAAGAGAAAAAGGTGTTGGAGATGGCCATTCTGGGTAGGAGCCATTGTCCGAGCTATAGAATATAGAAAGGAGTAGAAAGGGGATGGATGGATGGATAGATAGATAGATAGATAGATAGATAGATAGATAGATAGATAGTAGATAGAGATATCTATATATAAGTATATAAAGATGTATAGGGATAGACATAGAGATATAGAGATAGATATAGAGGAATAGAAAAGGGAGGTGCTCTGGGAAATGTCAAGTAAGTGCCTGAGGTGATGTGGGGTGACCAATCCAAGGTTTATTGGCAGCTGTGCTTCCATCTGCAAAGCTGAGGGCTCAACACACATGGTGGATACATGGGAAAGGTCTAGTCCCAGAAGCAGGCAGTTGGCAAAGGCAGTCAAGGCCTGTTCTCTCCTATAGTCTGAGCCTTCCTGTCACACCTAAATGTCACCTTGCTGGTCAGGGTCCAGCCCTCATCTCCTCCATTGAAAGATGCCTCATAGACTTATGTGTCTGGTCCTATTTTCCTGAGAGAGTTTCCTACCCAGAGTAGGCCCACCCCCTGTGTTTTTATGCCTTCCTTCTGCAGCCTAGTCATGTTTCCCCATAGAAAACAGGGTCACCCGCAGCTGTGAGCAACCCTCTCCACAGATTCTCAAAGAACCACTAGCAGAGGCTCAGGGAGGGAGATGCAGAAGTTAGAAATGGCCTAAAGGGGGGGAGTGGCATTTTAAATGCACGTTTTATATGCCACAAACTATTGCATCTATTTCTTGTAGCGATCCCCTGAAGCACTCACCATCCCATTTACATGTAAGGAAGCAAGGTTCAAGGTCAGCTGTTGTGCACAACACCACACACCTGCCAAGGGAGTGGATGAGGTTTGAACACATCCCTGGAACAATTCACAGTACACTGCCTCTTTCACCTTTAGGGCAACCATCTGTGAATGAATGGGCTGCAGCCGGTCCCTATTCTGAAGTCCGACAATGTCTAAGACGAGAGTGGGCTTGGGCATTGTTGGATAGTAAGCCTTACACATGGGTGTAAATATCTGATTAGGCTTCCAGGAAGACCTACCTCAGGTGCAAGGTCACTTTTTTCTTTAGCCCACACTTCTCTCCAACACAAGGGCCATTTCCATCGCTGGCTGCTGGAAGCGCTGCACATCTGAAGTTTGTCTCTTGCTTCAGACTGGCCAGCCCCCTGCCCTCAGAAGCCCTCTGATTATCAGCTCCAGTGGCTGGCCACCAGTGTCCTCCCATGGGGATCCAATGCTTTGTCCTGACTGAGCAGTTACCTCCAGCTTCCCAAATGGATGCATCAGCAAATCCACCACTCAGAGCCAGGAAATTCACCCATGATTCAGCAAAGTCATCAATATGGGGCTATGGCAAAGAGAAGTTCTGGACATTTGCAAATGTATACAGCAGGCGATCTGGCTGGGAGCTGGCTTCAGGGCTGAGCTCCAGGAGGCTGTGATAGAACCTATGTATCCTTAAGATGAGTTGTGCCCTGTGTGGAGGACTGTAGTGGGTACATAAGAGGGAGGAGCTACAACCAGAGGATCTACCTCCATTACTCAAGAATTCTGGGCAAGTTGCTTATCCACTGAGTCCTAAGCTCCTTGTCTGAAGACCCACACAAAGAATAATACCTGACAGTGTTTTATGAAATGAACAGCACATGTAGCCTGCCTTGGGCAACTGTCCATTATAAGCACCTTTAATATACAATGTATGGTGAGTATTAGCACAGATTACTGTCATTCTTATCCCTGCCCTGGTCCCCATGCTTCAGTGAGCCCCACTGTAGCCCTCTCATGTGACTCCACTCTTGGGATTTGAAGTTCTGAAGGCTCAAGATCCATTCTTCTAAACCATTCTTCAGGGACAGCTAGAACTTCCTCTTAAACAGCCTAGAGTTTCCAGAACCCACGTAGACATTTTCTGGATTGTTTTCTGAGAATGGACTCAGATTGCCTTGTGAACTCTCAAAGGCCCAAAGGTGTCAGGAGGTCAACATGATGGACCATGTCTGATCCTATGTGCTCTTGTGTTGCGGTGAGTACCAGGCTCCTTAAGGATGGTGGTACCCACGTGTTTATTTCCATGTAGACTCAGGATGCTGCATTTCGACATTGGTCAGAAACAAAGATAGTTCTTGAGGTAGGAGACTACCTCAAATTTAGCAACTTGTAGGCTAAACTGATTAACTTTTAAATAAATATATGATAGTGGGTTTGTTTTTACTCTTGTTGAAGACCTTGTGGTTTTAGGGATGGCCTTGAACCCTGTGCTGGTAAAAAGCGATATCAGAGATCCTAGCCCCTGGAAGTGGACCCTGTTGCCACACTGATATGTGCCCTCGCTTCCTCCTGCTCACTTTGCCCAGGTAGATTGGCGGGGGGGACAGGGGGAAGGGTGGGAAGCTGCAGGTGGAACCATTCTCCGTGGTTCACTGAGTCTGTTAGAGAGATCAGGCATCCCCACCCACTCCTGCTCCTAGAAACAGCTCTTAGCTCCTCCCATTTTTACCTTCCCACCTCACTCCAGAAGTGAGGGATGCAGGGATTTTTGTCAGCTTGTTTGTTGTTTTGTTTGTTTGTTTTTTGCTATCTTAAGCTTCCTCTGCAATGTCTCTCATCGACCCCTCTTCATGTCCCAAGTGAACACAGCTTTCTATCCGGCTGGCAGTATCAGAGCCATGATCAATTCACACCAACATAAGCAAGCATATCTCCAGGAAAATCAGCTGTGTTTTCTTGTTCCACTCTTCTGCCTTGGCTCTGCAAATGGCCTTCAGTTTCAGTGTGTTCCATTTGAGCGTGCTCTATTGCACATTGAACGCATCTATGCCTGGATGCCTGTTCCCTGCTGGACACCCTGTTGATTGGGTGATGCACAGTCATCATCCTTCAACCCTGGAAAAAGAGGACCTCTAGAATTTGGAGGCAGTGCCATGCGACGGAATGTCCCCATTCCACCCCTGGCTCCATCCACGTCTCTGCTGCAGTCACTTAGCTCTCATTTGTGGGTGCTACATATATAAAATGATAAGGGTGTTGGCCTTGTGGCTGTGTGAGGATTTAAAGAATCAGCATATACAAAGCTCCAGGCGCCGCCTTTCATAAAATGTAAACCCTGTTTGTCGCCACACCCAGTGCCTAACACTCCACCTTGGTCCTCATCGTCTTTCTGCTGAGAGGAGCCGATTTGTAGGAAGGGGAAGGCTGAGCTCCGAGGGACAGGTAACAAGAGAGTCACTAGCTGAGCCCCAAGCAGGACAGCCATTGTACACATCATCTCTGTCAGACTCAGCTGTTCTGTGGCTGCAAAATGTCACCCTGGCAATTCAAGCTGGGCCTGAGCTCTATGGCCCGAGCGATCGCAAGCATGTCCAGTGCAGTGTATCGCTTTGTCAAGGTTTCTTGGGGGAGTCTCGATATGTGTCCCTTATTCTCCCAGCTACATATGCCCAGACTGTTAATGCACTTTAATCTCTTCTGTGAATGTTCACTCCTGTCTGCCTAAGAAAGATGCTTGGTAAAGTGAGGGGCATGCAGACAATGAAAAGGTGTCTAGCTTTGGAGAAGGGTGAACGAGCCTCCTGGGGAGAGCTGGGAGAAGGGTTAGACTGGGGGCTTGGCTTTTAGTGTCTGCTGTCCTGGACTAATGTAGATTGTTCTGGAGCTGTGATTGATTCTTGTCACTCTGGGGAAGCTCTCACTCAGAAGGCGGAAGCCTGACGGGGGGG
>NW_022196891.1:64348734-64418293 GCF_008632895.1 Mastomys coucha
GGGGGGGGGGGGGGGGGCCTCCAAGTGGCCGTTTGTTCCTTCAGATAGAACTGTGGGCAAGGATGGCTTGTTTTCCCTGCTTTGTGGCAGATCCTCTGGAGTCTCTTACATCAGAGGAAGGTAAATATCAGGCTTTTGTATGTTTTGCTGTTTGTAGCCGATGCTGCTGAAGGAATCGAAGACAACTAGATGCGTTAAAATCATTTTAACCCATCAGGACTGCCTGGAGTAATTTCCCATGAAACCCATGAAGAGGGTTCTCAAGCTGAGCCTGAAACAGTCGTAAATATGTCCTTTTGTTGGCTAACAGAAGGTGAATGCTAATGCTGAGCAGGACTCCGAGAGCCAAAGGAATTCTTGTCTGCAGAGCTCTCAGAGTCTCTCTGCCTTCCTCACCTCAGATCCCTGGCATACACTTGATGGTTTAGAACTGCTTCTCGGGAGTCCAGAGGCATTTGCTGGGAGCCCAGCAGACAAATTGGCTCTCTTGGCCTTGGTGTCTGCAAGGTCACAGAAGTGCATGATGTGAAGAAATGCTAGTAGAGGAAAGCATCCAGGAATGGGGCCCCAGGAGCTGAGGCAGAGTCACCGCCCCTCCCCCGCCCCACATAAGCACACACACAAGTGTCAATGCCCTGGCTCTCAGCCGAACTTGGTCACCAACTAGCTTACCTGAACTAATTCATTTAACTCTGTCAGCGGGAGTTTTCTTGCCTATGACATCAGGGAGTTAGATTAGACCAAAAGGTGAACCGAATTTTCTCTCAAGAGCCAGATAATATTATGTTGTCAGCTTCAGGACTCATATGATTTCTGTCTCAGCTACCCGGTTCTGGCACTGTAACATGAAATCAGCCAAAGATATCTAAACGGGTAGCTGCGGCAGTGTACCTTTATGTGGATATTCATAAAATTTGATAGCAGGCCATATTTTGCCAACCCCTGGACTATATAAACATGTGATTCTTTCTTAAAGTTAATGAATTTTATCATGTGAAGTCATTTTCAAAAGTATTTAAATGTAAGACTATTGGTTCTTTTATCTAACGTGTGATCCGCTGCCTTCTGGGTGTTGAACTTTCTAAAACGTTAGGGCACCAATGCCCTTAGAGACCAGGAAGTCCTGGCCCATGGCCTGCTAGAAGCTCCTCACCAAGTCTCTGGTTATATGTATTTGTTTAGTGCTTGTCATCTTGAGACCCAGCCCCTCCACCTGTCTGTCAGTAGGCCTAACGAAGGCAGAGCCTGCTTCCTGGTGACTTTTCTTCACAGTCCTAGTGCACCTCCTCCTTGGTTCCTCCTTCCCCTCCTTCCATGCACGGGCCTGCTATCTCTCTGCTGAGCCCATGAAGCTTCAGCTCCGTCTCCTTCACACTAACCTTCACAATGCCCCCTTTGCCCTGCGCTGGGCATACTCTCCTTTGTTGCATCTCACGGGGGGTGGGGGGGGACAGGGGGCAGTTTAGAGCATTGTCTGCTCCTAGCCACACTCCTGACCCCAAATGACCCAATGTGTGTACTTTCCCAGACATCCAGGAACTACTTCCTGAATCCCAGTTCATCCAGAATGGAGGATTGGAATATTTAATGTCCCTTAGGTATTTGAAGTCCACTCTTTTTCCGGGCCAATCAGAACTTGCGTGTATCCCACTGTATGCCTGCAGTTGAACAGTTCCTGCATGAATGAAACAACTAGCTGTCTTGCCAACAAAAATCTATGCTAATACAAGCATGCATGCATAGAAAAAAATAAATACCATTAAGACTGGAATGAAGCGGAGGCCCTTGGAGTAGCATTTCTCAGATAGGAGTAAATGGATACTTACTGTTATTAGCCTATCAGGGAGACGGCAGCTTGGGCAGATGAGAGATTGGGATACGGGGATGCTGAGACGGTAAAGCCTATCCCCGAAATGAAGAAAGGAAAATGTGCTATTTGGAAGCCTATTAATCTGCCGTGGTATTTACAGAGCACCAGCGGCAAACTCCATGCTCCACAAGATGCAGAATGCAGAGGGAGGCAAAAGTCTTACTTGGGGAGTTACAAGCTCCCCCCAAAACAGACAGGGAAAAAGAAGGCGCATACAGAAGCAAGAGCCAAGGTCAAAGACAAGGGACATGAGACACCGTCAGCCAGGGTAGATGACAGTGCGGTGCCATTCGTAACAAACGGCTGTGAAGTCCAAGAGGTTCAGGCTAAGAGAGATCTTGGACTCTACTGTGCTCACACTCATCATTACAGAAAGCCATGGAAACCTGAAGAGGGCTCCGGTTCTTGAGCCCAGCCACTGTTTCCCTAGGTGCTAAGAGTAGGCATTTCAGCCAAGGAGGTAGACTGAGTGTGGCACAGCTCTGATGGGGAGAGAAACTGTGGCAAGGCTGGATGGGTAAGCCTTGAGTTGGAGAAGCCGGCCCTTTCCTGAAGGGACTCCCGAGAGTGTGGGTGGCTGGCTCATACGTCATCCCAGCTTCATTGCTGGGAGTTGCTTCCTTCTGAACTCTGACCCGGCCAGTATGCTGACGGAAATTTACTCCCCAGTTGTCCCTTCAATATACTGAGAGTACAGGTTCTACTTTCCTCGGCTGAGTGCCTCTAGGTATAGAGCGGCACAGTTCCAGGCCAAGCCAAGACACCCCTCTCCCAAATGCAGACAAATGGCAGTCCAAATCCCCAAACACCTTAAGCCTGAGGGCTGCTTGGGGTTCAGGTTGGAGAGGACGAGGCGCCCAGAAGCAAAAAGGGTAAGGCACACATGCTTGAAGAATTCCAGTTAATTACCATGGTAAATACCAGAGCAGTAGTGTCTCCTCCAATAGCCCCACTGAGAGCTAGAGTCTGCACAGAAGCCATCAGGCCCGAGATGAGAGGCCTGACTGTACGTCCTTATAGACCAGGAGACTAGGCTGGATAGATCAGTGAAGAGATACCCTCGAGGAGCTTGGGTATCTGCCCGTGTGCATGCTCTCACGGGGTCACGGGTAGATAGGAGAGAGCACAGAGAGCTAATAAGAAGCATAGAACATTTATCTAGGATTCACAGGCCTCAAAGCATTTTCACACCTTGGCCTTGTTTTCTCTAGAGAACAGCCTTATTATCCTCGTTTTATGCACAAGGGACTTGAACCTCAGGAAGATTAAACGATCAGACCAGTGGGGATTCAGGGCAACCCTGGGTATGAGGCACGGCCACTCTTACCGTCCCTACGAAGTTTAATGTGCTGACTCTGAGAACCCTTCACACATGCACTGAGCCCCTCCAAGCACCCCTGCACTTGCCAAGGGGTCCTCAGCTCAGCTCCTTCTTTGCCTGTCATCCCTTGCTGCATCATCGGATGCGTGAGGTCAGAGCCATGGTTTGTTCTTCTTTGGGTCCCCAGACACTAAGGATGGTTGGCAGACACATAGAAGATGTACAACCCGAGTCCACCAACATGGCTTCCAGGGACCCAGAGTCTGTACCACCACTGTGCTTGCTACTCTTCAACTTCACCTCTGCCCACCTCCCCTACGCTGGCCTCAGGCACGCAAAATACATTCACACCCCCAAGCCTTTGCTGTTGGCTGTGTAGTCAGACTGTTGGTCGCCAGATATCCCTTCTCCTTGTTGGCATTCATTTAAAATGGTGAAGAAGCCATCTTTGTCCCTCAGTCTAGAAAGCAGCTCCGGTTCTCACTGCCTGTTTGTTGCCTGCAGGTAAGGTGTCTTGGAGTAGGGACTTTACATTGCTCACTGTTGCAACCCTACAACTTAGGACAAGGTCTGGACCCAACAAACATGTGCAGGAATGTCAGCTCATGCCATCCCATCATGCTCTCTGCCACTCCATCCCATCATGCTCTCAGTCTCTCCATCCCATCATGCTCTCTGTCTCTCCATCCCATCATGCTCTCAGTCTCTCCATCCCATCATGCTCTCTGTCTCTCCATCCCATCATGCTCTCTGCCACTGTTGACCTTTCCCTCCACCTTCCCAGACTTGTTGTCTCATACCTCTGTGTTGTCAAGTAGTGAGTGCAAAAGGGAACTTATTCTGGAAAATAAAGCTTTGGTCCTGTGGTCTTAAAGAAAGAACTACAGGCAACTAAGGAACGCTGTGAGCAGAGAAATAGTCATCTCCAGGGAAGAGTCCCGAAGTTGGGTTATCCAAATGTTCAACCCGAAATTATATACATACAAGTAGCATTACCTAGAATGAGCAGTCTCATTGATATATTTAGGAAGTGCTATGTGTGTGTGATATTCATATATGCTTGTATGTCTGTGTGTACACATATACATAAACAATAATTAAAGAGGCCATGTATTTGAGAATGATCAAGGGGGCACATTGCAGGAAGGGTATGGAAGGGACCAAATGATGTAATTGTATTTTAATTTCAAAAAAGTAAAAAAAAAAAAAAAAAAAAAATTGTACAAAAAAATCTCCAGACCAGGCTGTGTCCCTAGTATCAGGAGCCTCTGAAATTGCTGAGTCAGACCCAGGATCAGGAGCCTCTGAGATTGCTGAGTCAGACCCAGGATCTGGAGCCTCTGAGATTGCTGAGTCAGACCCAGGATCAGGAGCCTCTGAGATTGCTGAGTCAGACCCAGGATCAGGAGCCTCCAAAATGCTGAGTCAGACCCAGGATCAGGAGCCTCTGAGATTGCTGAGTCAGACCCAGGATCAGGAGCCTCTGAGCCCAGGAGAAAGTATTTGCTGGCACAACTCAGATTTCTGAGTCTTGGTAGAAAACAAATAGCAAGAAACCTAAAACTAAGAATCTAAACTATAGTGTTATCTTTTAAAATAGGGGATCTTTGTTGTTGCCCCCTTCTAGGCAGGCTCCATGTCTTGCCTTGCTGTGCCCTCTGAGGTAAGTAGCATGGGGAGAGTGGGCCATGGCCGCCACCTCCTCAGACCCCACTGGGTTAGAATGCAGGATGGACCACATAGTTTCAAGTCCTGCTGGGAATCTCCTAGTTAGAAACCTTCTCAGACACCAAACTTCCCTACTTAAACGGCATTTCTTCTTTCTCCTTGGAAATTAGCACAGAGTTTGTCTCAACATTATGGGAGGTAGGGTGCATTCAGAATTCATGTACAACCTTCTAAATGCTAGTCCTTGTCAGAAGTTGACAGATCTCTGCCAAACAGCCACAAAAATCAATTCTGAACCATCTCAACCATTTAATAAAGAGTGAACTAGTGAATGATTGAAGCTACCCATGGGCTAACTCCTATATGATTGAAGTTACCCATGGACTAACTCCCATTTGATCAAAACTATCCACTGGCTAACTCCCATTTCATTGAAGTTATCAGTGGGTTAACTTCCATTTCATTGAGACTACCCATGGGCTAACTCCCATTTGATTAAAGCTACCCATGGGCTAACTCCCATTTGATTAAAGCTACCCATGGGCTAACTCCCATTTCATTGAAGCTACTAATGGGATAACTCCCATTTCATTGAAGCTACCAATGGCCCAAACTCCACCATTTGCTAACTGTGTCTTAGGACAGTCTTTCTCTGAGCACTAGTTTCCCAGGCTCTAAGTGACCATTAAAATCCATTGGCTCGGGCAGTGGTGGTGCATGCCTTTAATCCCAGCACGTGGGAGGCAGAGGCAGGTGGGTTTCGGAGTTCAAGGACAGCCTGGTCTACAGAGTGAGTTCCAGGACAGCCTAGGGCTACACAGAGAAACCCTGTCTCAAAAAACAAACAAACAAACAAACATACAAAAAAAATCCATTGGCTCACTTCAAGAACTCAGTTAGAATCTGTGTACGTGACTGCCTCAAAAATTGTAATGTGCAATAGTTTTTTTATTATCATACACAGTACCTCCCAGAGGTGCCCAGCATAGAGTGTGCACAGAAGATGCTAATGGCCGAAAAGTAAAAGAAGAGATGGGATCCATTTGGTTTATTCCTTGTGCTGGGTCTTGTTACTTAAAGAATTTGTGTACTTGATCTGAAAAAGCACAGCAAATGCTACTAGGAAGGCAGCCTGGGCTACACAGTGAGATCCAGGGCTAGCCTCCACTAAGCAGCAAGACAATCTGTTTGTTTGTTTCCATTTTGTTTTGTCTTGGATGCTTATCGAGTCCTTATAGGCTCAGGAAATAGCTCAGGCAGTAAAGAAACGGGCGGACCCTGTAGTACTAATGGGTGAGCCCAGTCCAATGAGAGACCCTGCCTTAAAAAACAAAGTATGTACCAACTGAGAAATGCCACCCAAGGCTGATCTCCGATCTCTACATGTGTGTACACACACGCATGAGCATCCCTCACACACGTGTGTACACATATAAACATGAAAACTAACGGTGCCTTTAAGCTGGGTAGTAGATCTGTATGTGGATAGGCAGCTTCCTTTGGTCTGCGTTTGGTCTTTCTGACCTTTGTGGTCGGGAGACTGACACTGCTGTGAGGTGACATCTTTCCCACCCCCCATCCCCCACCCCCCATCCCACCCTGATCTTCCCACACCACATGGGACAGATCTGAGTAAAGACCTCGTGTTTTCATAGCTGTGTCCATCCACATGCAGGTCCCAGCGGACAGTGACACCCGTCGCTGGCGGTCAGGATGCTCGGTGCAGAGAAGGGCAGCCAGAGGGAGTCAGGGCAGACAAGTCCTCCCCCAGTCCTTGCTGCCAGCTGAATGAGTACAGAACTCCTGACTTTCTGGTGCCACATACACAACCACCTAATTGGAAGCTCGTTTATTAAATTCCTCTTTCAATGATCAACTAGGTTTGGAATCCTAATTGTTATCCACACCCTCGTGAAAATGCATTTAGTTTAGGACCTAATTACTGAGGTTTAATAAAGCGTCAGTGTTCTCTCACCACACATTTAATCTTTATAATTCTGTGAAGCAGCTGTGAGCCCTGTCTTAACACCTGAAGAAACTGGAGCAGTAGCCTCGAAGCTGCAAGGCAGAGAGAAAGGATTTCTACAGAGCCTTATCTCCCTGCTGAGCATGTCTCTGCCCTGTACCACAGTGTCTCCCAGGGGGGCTGGAAGTCTGGAGGAAGCAGACTAGGGAAAGAGCTTCAAAGTGAGAACCTGCTTAAGGCAGACGCTGGTCCAGAGCCCCTGGTGAGAAGCAGCTTGCCCATCTACTTGCCACTTCTAGCCCCTAGCCTTACCTCCCAAAAGGGGATGCCTAGGGTCTAGGGGGACACTGACCATCATTCGGCTGAATGACTATCAGAGGAGGCTTTTCTGTATCTTCATTTATCTAATTGGAAAATGGTTGTTTAAAATCTCTCATATCTCTAAAGGGAACCATTTTAATGATGCACTTAGAATGGTTTTCCCAAGATTAGAGACACGAGAGTCCAATGGTTTAGATCCCAGCTGTAGCTGTTATTGATAGGATTTTGGGTTAAATTACGTGATCTTTGCAGGCCTCAGTTTCTATATCTGTAAAGTGCCTGTGACCTGGACATGTACCTCTGACAAGTGTTGATAAGGTGAAATGAGGTGATTGTTAAATTGAGTGCTCAGCACATGACAGGCATGTAGGAAATGCTCACAGAATCCTGGGTGGTCCAGGGCCTGGCCGTCATAACCCCATGCACTCTGTTTGAGAACAAGGGTTTAGGCAACACCCACTTATTGCAGGCACTCCTTGAATAGTGGAGAAGGGAGTGGCAGGCATGGGAAGTTAGTGTATGTGGTCTTTGCTCACAGCAGCGGCCAGTAGCCACAGCAAGGAGGGCCTTTCAGAAATCCATCTTAGCCAAGGCCAGAGCTGGGTGTCAGCACACTTGAAAGCTTAGGCTGAGAGAACGCACCCTTCTCGAGCTCCCAGGTTTCTCTCAGTAACTGCAGGTTGTTCACTCAAAACCCTCACCAGACAGCTCATAAATGGGGTGACATGGAGATCAGAAGAAGAGGAATGGGCGGGGCTTGTAGACCCTGCTGTGGACTCACACCTGCCTTTTCCTCGACCACGGACTACCTTGTCTTCGTCTATGCAGAGGCCAGGCTTGTGGGCACAATTATAGTAGAAATATAATAAACAACGAACGACAACACTAGTCTCTAGTGAACCTATCTGAAAGATGGGAATGAATGAGCTGAGGGAGAAATTCAGAAGCACAGGAGAGCTGCACCCTAAGAATGTAGGCAGAGACAGCGATGCCAGAGAGGCCTCTACCTGCCTTGAGACGAAATTGCAAAATTATAGCCTGGAAGGCCACGGCGCTGAGTAATGTCTCCTGATGTTAATAAAGTCTTTGAGAGCCTGGATCATACAACTTATTGAACTTAATTTATATTCTCTTAGGCAAAATCACCATGACCTGGATAGAAATTTAGCCAGAAAGTAATAAACCATGGAGAGGCACAGGTTATAAAGTCCCCTTCTCAGCAGCCAAGAGCCCTGCTCTCTGACTCCCTGTATTTTAAAGGCTATAGGAAACTAGATAACATTGGACATTTATTAAGTGAATTTTATGTGCCAGGAATTGTGCTGTGAACTCTGATGGCCCGTATTCACCAGCCACCCTCAGAAGCCCTCTGCAGGAGGACATTCCAGTCGGATCTTTGTCTGTTATAAGATATGTCCTATGACCTTGAGAGTTTGAGTTCTCTTCCACTCAAGGTGGCCAAAAAGAAGCCATAGTCCTGGTTACCTGCAGAGACATCAAGAGGTTTATCCCATTTCTGCAACAGATCATTAGCCAGACGGAGACACAGTCCCCAGTAGTCCCCCTGTGAGGTAGACAGCTATTCCAGCCTTTGCCATAAGGACGTCTGAACACTTCTGAGACTTCTAGGTTTCACTCCACACTTGGGGACATCGTGTGTTTGAGGCCTTTCAGCCAGATACCCAAGCTTAAAAAGCAGAGGCCCACAGTTGGGGTGCAGACAACAAATGGGAGTTCCAATGCAGCTCCACCCTTACCACCCTTTCTGCCTCTCTTCCTGACTTAGAGAGAGCTCTTACACATTCCATGAATCTGGGGACACTTTGAGGCAGAAAGCAGAAGCTGTTATTCTCACCAGAGCTCGGCCATCTGAACCACCTAGCTGCTTCACCCAGGGGAGCTAGATAACAGAACCAGGTCTGGCCCAGTGTTCCTAGGATGGTCAGGAGACTCTGGTGTACACTGGTCTCTCTGTTTGTCTATTTCCCACAAAAGCCTCGTACCTTCCACCCTTATGAATTTGGTGTTTTTAGAATTAGTGGTTCAGGGACTGGAGGGACAGGTGTTTGGCAAGGTGCCTGCAACATGAGCACCAGGACCTGAGTTCAGGTCCCTAGCATCCAGATCTTGAATCAAAAATAAATAAATAAATAAATAAATAAATAAGGTGGGGAGACATACAGAGAGAGAGAGAGAGAGAGAGAGAGAGAGAGAGAGAGAGGATACCCAACATCAACCTATAGCCTCCTAACACATACATATATATATTCACGTTCCCACCCATAAACCTAGACCAGTGCTTGTCAACCTTCCTAATGCTGTTCCTTTAATACAGTTCCTCACGTTGTGGTGACCCCAAACCAGAACATTATTTTCATTGCTACTTCATAACTGTAGTTTTGCTACTGTTATGAATCATATTGTAAATATCTGTGTTTTCCGATGGTCTTAGGCAACCCCTGTGAAAGGGTCACTCATCCTCCAAAGGGGTTTTGACCCACAGGTTGAGAACTGCTACACTGTACACACACACACACACACACACACACACACACACGATGATAGTTCTTACTATTTCATTTATTGCAGCCTTTGCAATTCTTGTTCATACTTGTTGATGGGAACTTTTGAGATTTCTCTGACTCCTATAGAGATGTATAGGACACAGGACCGTCCAGTGCTGGATGATATAGAGCCAGGATTAGTTCACTCTTAGAGCTTAATTCAGAGCCTGCCCTAAGACTACTCTGGCTTCTTGGATCATCTGCCTCAGGGGTCCAGATGTGCTCAGCTTTTCTGAGCTCTGCCAGATGAGCTTACTAGAATCTAGTAGTTGAGGACACACACTCTTCTCACCAAAGCTGGAGATTTTCGCTGTTTTCCATTTGGCTTTGTATCAAGTTTCATGGCAACCAAAATCACTGTTGCCATCTGGCCACCAGGGATTGTGCACACAGGGTGTAGCCGATGTTTCCGTGTTAGGCAATCAATAAAGAGACAGTGAAGTTAGCTACTAGGTGGGCTTTGCACAGCATCGAGTGAGAGGAAAAGCCAGCGATTGCTCATCTCTCTCAGGGGCATCAGGTAATGAATACATTCCAAATCATCAGAAGTGAGAAATCAGCCGCAGTCTCTTCCTGCCTGACTCTTCAAAGATGGCCCGCTGGGCAAAGTGAGGATCTGGGGTTGGGATTTCATGATACTCGGGGAATAAAGAGGTCAGGGCCAGTAATAAACCCAGAAGATGGTTTCTTATCTTCTCTGGATTCTAGGACTCTAAGCTGGCTACCCTGGACTCTAGCTGAGCTCCTGGATCAAAGGTCAGAGGGAAGGGGTGGTGTTGAATGACCTGCCTGCCACAGGTAGGTATGCAGGGCCAGCTGCTGAGGACAGATGATGGGTTTAGGAGTAGAAGACAAGAATGTTAGAGCAATCATTTGTTTACACTTTTAGGGCAATCAAGAACATCCCCTGCTTTACTGATGAGGAAAGAGTGGCCTGAAATATAGGCAACTTACCCTGGGTCACACTAGTAGGTTATTATAGAAACAGATTAGATCTGCCAGGGCAAGAATTTTCCTTCTTGAAGAAAATCCAGAGAGATTATGCATGTAAGGCTCTTAGACAGCTGATTGAGGTATGACTGGCCAGGTGCCAGCTGACCACCACAATTCGAACAGACCTGCCTCACCTCTGCTGAGTGGCCAAACAGTATCCTGTCCAGTGACTAGCCTGTCCCCAGCAGTGTCTCCCGGGTAACACCAGGCACTCCCATACCTAAGAGAAAGGCTGAAATGCAAATGTGTGTTCTTCCAGCCGCCAGAGCAACTAGGGATGGATAATTTGCCGAAAGCAACAGAGACTCCTGGGACGACTGGCAATTTGAGTTTCTCAGAGACAGACAATATGTTGGTACCAGATGTCATTTTAAGCTAAAAAAACCTATGGTTGTGTTGCTTAGATGATCTCCTTTATTTACTCTAACCCATAATCCCCAAGCCATTCTAGATTGAGTGTGGGCCGCTGAGTGTTCCTGGGAGAACCACAGCTGAGTATTTTTAGGTGATGCCATTTCCGGCTGGGGAAGAACTTCTGCCTGCAGCTTCCTGCGTTTAGTATCTGATTACCTCTGCCTTCATTCTGCTACAGGTCCTCAGGGGCTGGCACCTTGCTCCTCTCTCCCAAGGGAGTGTCTCACACACACACACACACACACACACACACACTCTGTGTGCTCACCTGCTCCAGGCCCAGAGACCTCCCTGGGAGAGTCTGGGCCTCACTCACTGGATCTGTTGAATAAGTCCCGCCCCCTTTTCTCCTTCTCCGTTCTAGACATTGTTTAAGAGGGAAAGGATCAGAGAGACCCTATGGGTTCACAGAAAGTAAGACAAGCAAACGAGTGAGCATTCTCTCACAGGGCGGTGGCTGAGAGACTGTGGAGGAGCCAGCTATCACATGAGCCCATTGAAAATGCTACCAATGCCCCCCTTCCCCTCCCTTGCAGGCACTGGGCAGCTTCGCCCCACATACATCTGAGCCTCTGGCCAGCATCAGGCCTGCTCCACTAATTTGTGTGTCCTCCAGTCTGTCCTGGCTTCTGCCCGCTGTGTTCCAGACTGCTCCCTGAACCCTGTGTTTCACTTAGAGGGTACCTGGAGCCTCTTCCGTAGGCTAAGTCCTCCTGGGGCTGGCATGCTTCTCCTCCCTGTCCCTTTTGAGGCTGCTCTGTCCTGTCACCACTGGTGGGGCTAGGATGGCTGGAGAGTCTGATGTATAAACGTCTGGGATGGGAGTCCCAGGCAGTTCCCCTCTCCCACTCTCCTGCTCCTCCTAGAGTTCCCTCCAGGGTGTGTGACCATTCTGATTCACAGGGGCATTAATGAAAGGTCAACCTGTTTGCTGAAGAAAAATTAAGGCAGACCCCCAAAGTACAGGCTCTTTGAAACAGAAAAAAAAAAAAAAATATATATATATATATATATACATGTATATATATATATGTGTGTGTGTGTGTGTGTGTGCCCAGACAAAGCAGTGACAGCATGGACATTTAGGCTGATTTCAACACAGTGCAGCATGGCCAAGGGCAGTTCTGGGGCCACCTTGATTGGAAAATGCCTGCTGTGGCATTCTGCATAATACAGGGGTCAGCATCATATGCATACAGCCTGGTGAGAATCATACCGTAGCACAGCGCCCATTTCCATAGAGAATGCAGGGCACAACCTGCGCGCCCGCCCACTTGCAGAGTGCTGGACACTCGTTTATACCTTTTTCTCTGGACTGAAACTCTCTCCTCTCCACTGGTGCCCACATGATTGTCACCATCCCCACCTCCCTGTCACTGACCCTCACTTGACCTCATTTTCTTCCAGCCGGTGAGGTTGGGTGTCACAGGCCCTCCCCAGATGGCTTGTCTCTGGCACTGCATGGGGACTGTTCACGTTTGAGACAAGCCCCTCTGCTCCACCTCCTGCATCCCTCCAGCTCCATAAAACTTGGACGCAACACCACACACAGGTGCTCTCTCCTGGTCGCCTGCCCCCTCCATGGTAGGCCTGTCCTTGATCATCCCCAATCAGGGAATATTGAGACACAATTCAAATCTTCCCTTTAAAAATCAGCACTTGCCTTTCCTCCAATGCCCAGTCTAGACCTGCTAATTTTGTCGCCTTCTTTAAAAATATAATAAAGAACGCTTCCCATGTGACTACTCGTCTGCCATTCGCAGGCCCCTGAGAAGCCCCTGCTGGTGAGGACTCTTTCATTCGGCCAAGAATTGCTTTGACATGCTTTTCTCTAGTGGGCCTGTCCTCTATTAATTTAGCACGGGTACAGGCTCTTCGAGCCTTTACGTTTGGGAAGGGAGAGAGAGATACTGTGTTACAGAAAGCTTTCAAATGGAGGCCCATGAGCCATGGTTCCTAGAGGGCCAAGCAAATCAGGGCTTTTTCCACCTCCTTTAGCTCAGAGGAAAAGGAAGTAAAGGAAACGAAATGTGGCCTAACCCCTGTGTCTTGGGAAAAGGCAATGGGAAGAGCAGGCTCTTGAAACAGATATTTGGAAGTGAGAGTTCAAGGCCACTACCTTTCCCCCCTGCCCCTCCCAACAGCCATTCCTGCCCATAGTTAAGGCACAGCCAGTCCCTGCAATCCTATGCATTTGCCTAATACCTGGACTGAGCAAGTTCCCTAACCTGACGTGCCCCGCCTTAGGAGAGGAGGTGGAAAGGAAGAGGAGGGAAGTTTGCTTCTTCGTGTGTGTGTGTGTGTGTGTGTGTGTGTGTGTGTGTGTTCATATGCTGAGAATTGAACCCAATGTATATATGTGTGTATCTGCATATGCTGAGAATCAAACCCAATGTGTGTGTGTGTGTGTGTATCTGCATATGCTGAGAATTAAACCCTGTGTGTTTGTGTGTGTATATATGTGTATATATATCTGCATATGCCGAGAATCAAACACGATGTGTGTGTATATCTGCATATGCTGAGAATTAAACCCCGTGTGTGTGTGCGTGTGTGTGCGCGTGTGTGTGTGTGTGTGTGTGTGTGTGTGTGTGTGTGTGTGTGCATATGCTGAGAATCAAATCTGGGGACCTCACAGGTATGCTAGGCAAATACTCAACCATTGGGCCATGCTCTATCCCAACCTCTAAATATAATATTCAATACAATGTGCAGCCCCTGGCAGGTCAGCCATGCTCTGGTGGAAGGTCACACATTCAAGAGTATGTAGGCAGCACAAATTATATTCCATAGGTTTAAAAAAAAAAGATACAAAGTTGGGTGAGGAGGGAAGGAGCTGGGTCTGGGGGAGAGAATGAATATCGTCAAAATAAATTGTATGATATTCTCCAAGAACTGGCTTAAAAACTCACAAAAATATAAAAAAACAAGAGAAATGAGTGGGTACTTATTTACATGTTACATTAAAATGTTCCTCTTCCCAATGCTCCCTTTAAGGAGATGCTATTTGTGTATTGAATTGTTTCTTCACACACCCTTTACTGTTACTGAGACTACAAGCACATTTGAAAGAACAGATCTGGGACTCAGAGAAAAGTTTAATCCAACCTAGCCATTTACAAGTGTCTACAAAACCCAAGGTGCTTGTCTGTAAAAATAGGATGCTCAATATTGTTGAAAGAATGAAACAAGCCACTTAGTCCTTCATTTATCAAAAATGTATATTATGGGCTGGCAAAATTGCTCAGTGGTTAAGAGCACATGTTGTTCTTATAGGAGACTTGATTTCAGTTCCCAGCACCCACATCAGGCAGCCCACAACTACCTAGAACTCTAGGTTCAGGGAGCTAACACCTCTCTGACCTTCTCAGGCACATACACCAACACCCAAACATACACATAATTAAATAATAAAACCTTTTGGGGCTGGAGAGATGGCTCAGCGGTTAAGAACATCGACTGCTCTTCCAAAGGCCCTGAGTTGAAATCCCAGCAACCACATGGTGGCTCACAACCATCCACAATGAGATCTGACTCCCTCTTCTGGTGTGTCTGAAGACAGCTACAGTGTACTTATATATAATAAATAAATAAATCTTTAAAAAATAATAATAAAACTTTTAAAATGTTTATTGAATAATATTTCTTACTCTTATATCAATACAGAATAACAGTAGCTGGCCAGACATCACCAAATTTAAGAGTGTGTATTTGAAACTATTAGAAACAAAAGTTGTAGTGCATTACAGAATTCACACTGAGAATGTGGAGAGCCCATGCCCTTGAGCCCCAAGGGTCAGGATTGGAGTTGTAAGTGGGCAAGGATGGCTTGAAGCTGAGGCATACAGAGTAACCAAGGATCAGAGTCTGTATTCTAGATGATAAGACCAGATTTAAAGAAGCCATAACTAGGGGGTAAGCAGAGAACCAAAATGGATCTAAAATGAAGGGTCTCCAGGACAGAAGAGGCAGGGAAGGATGTTGGGAGCCCTGGCCCAGGACAGGTACCTTTGAAGAAGCCCTCAGATGAAAAGAGACAACTGGGAGCATGAGTTGGGGTCAAGGATTTGACCACTCTTCGAAGGATGCTTTCCTGTAGCTTTTCATCCTCTATGTCAGTCCCTGCCTGAACTGGCACAGACAGTTAACACTGGTGACAGTTCTTTAGCTAATTATTTCTGGCTCCTATTTACCAAGTGTACTACAGGCAGTTTGGACCAGGATCTCTGTAAGCCACCTTCTGGAAAATGCTTTTGAAGACAACTTCAAACACAAAAGGAATTCACTCTCTTTGTTCTGTAAAAATAGTGATGGGTCTACTAAGAACGGTGAACCACAGTTTCCAGGTTCTCTTGTAGTGTCAATCGGTGAAAAATCAGGCAAGGTCAACAGAAAGCACATAGGCACATTTTCAAGCCTTGGCTCTATCATTTTTGGAACTATTGTTGAACTCAGAGAAAAACCTCCAACCTTCCTGAGCTTTGGTTTCTTTCTCTGTTAAGAACATAACGGCTACTTGGTGGGCTTCCCATAAACATGGGAGATGTCTTATGAAATGTACAAGTGAATATCTGGTTTTGATTCCTTTCTCATTCATTAAGTTACCAAGTATGGAGGAGGCACCTCCATAGCGGGAAAGATGGTGGGACAACAAAAGATTTATGTGTGGGGTACACCTTCTGGACTGCAGCCAGCCAGCCCCAGGGGCACTGTCATGGCCACCATGTCCCACTCTGCCCGTTCTCTTTCTTGAACCACCTTTACGTTCAGTCAATACAGAAAGTTCTTTTACTCTCTCTCTGTCTACACCAAGCCTGAGACCAATGCGCATACACCTGCCTCTTCATTTTACATTCAAGCTCTGCTCAAAGGAGCCAGTCAAACTGTCCAAATCTTCTGTTGTCCGTGGCTGGTTCCTCTACCTCCCCAAATTTCATCCCTCATTCCTCTTAATCAGGCATGATGGTAGTACAGATGTTGTAAGGTCACTGGGAAGGTTCCTCATGAAGTAGTCTGTATGAAGATGTATTGATGGTATCTGTGCACTGTGGGCTGTTAGCCAACATCAATACCGCCTGTTGTCTTCATCGTCACCGATATCCTGTTCTTCCCAATGCCCAGTCCCTTTTGTTACTGATCCACCCTGAAACCTCTTTTCCCAAATAACCTAGATAAAAGGGGTCCTCATCTCAGGACAGGGACACCACTGTCTTATGAGTCATACAAGATGCCACCTCCCATTGTAAGTAGTCAAAAATCATTGAGCTAATGTCAAATGAACCCTCTCTTTGAAGTGCTTTTCTTTCTCCTCCCTTTGGCTGGGGTTATGTTCTCTTCAACAGAGTTGGTTGTAGCCAAAGAATGGCTTGGCATCCTTTTGATCTTAAATGCCTCTTACTACACCACACCGGCACTGGAGAACTGGCTTCCTGATACCCACGTCCCTGCTGACTTGCACCTTTCAGCCTGTGCTTGTGCTGAATAAGGGTTTGTTCTTAGGGGTATAGCATTGTTCTCCCTGCCCAGAGTGGCAGGCTCGGGTATCAGTGAGAGATCAGGTGGTCTTGATGGCTCTGGCCTGGATAATGCAGAGTGATCGATTCTGGCTCTGGAATCGGAGCCAGAGGTGGTGCATGTGTAGGAGGTCTCACTATCTTCTAACTTTTATACTGGTATCTTTCTACCCACACCAAAATGCTTGATCCTAGAGTGGACATTGAGGGGACATTGAGTAGGACTCTGGGAAGGACAGAGGAACTTTATATAACTAACCTGGGTATGAACTCGTTCATTTTCAACAGCTGCGTCTACAGCCGACAATTATCAACTTCCTGTCTAGCTTTCCATCTTCCCCTGCCTCTGCTGTTCAACTTTGTAAGCGCTGCCAGGAAAACCAGGGCCTTGGTATGGCTCGGAGACAGCAGGAGTGGAATCCCAGGAGTCTAGCCCAGGGCTGCAGACTATCAAGGAAAGGAGTCAATTTACCATGCACCCCTGTATCTTAGCTGTTAGCACAGTCCCGTCTCCCCAAGAGAGCTCACTCATCTAGGGTCCAAGAGACACCGGTGAGGTTTGAGTCCTCTCAAACAACTGCAAGGCAGGACCCTCCTTCCCACCTGGATGATGTCAGACCCCCTCCCTGGAGCCTGTTCCTGCTTCCTGGCCTGCTTTGGAGGTCCCAGGAAACTCTAGATGCCCCACACTTCGGAATCATTTTGGAGAGCTGTGCCTGCTGCCTTCTTGGCATCTCTCCACACAGAGGCCCTCATAAGCTGTACCTCTGAAGCCTGAAATTCACACAGCCCACTCTTGAGCTTTCTGCTGTATCTGATCTGTCATCCCTCCAAGCCCCTGCTACCCTGCCTGTCATTGTCACCCCTGATTTCCCATCAGTCGCTGCCATCTTTCCCACAGAGGCAATGGACCTTAAGCTATAAGTGGGTGTACACTATGTAACTAAAAATAACAGTAAGGTGCATGAATCAGGAAAATATGGAGTTCTGAAAGAAACCCGATTTAGTTCTGTGTGGGAAGACGGAGGTAGGAGGATCAAGGAAAGAGTCCCAGAGGAAGTGATTCTTAACACTTCAATTTACACTTACCCCCATAGACTACACACAGTTAACCAAGTGGTGGGGAAAGAGTATATGTCTCCCAGAGCACATGCTAAGGCCCTGGGGCAGAGACTGGTGTATGTAAGGACTGCATGAGAAGCTAATGGTGGCAGAGTACTGCAAATATGGGACAGTGTACTATACGACAGAGCCAGGGGACTTGACAGGTACTAGACTGTGCAGGTCTCTAAGGAACAGCTTTGTGTTATGCTCTAGTGACAAGAAATCTTTCAGGAGTTGTATGCCAGGAAGTCCAACCTGCCCAATACAACCCAAACTTCAGATCAGTCACTTGTCACTTCCTCTTTCTCCCATCCTAGGGAGAAAGGTGCTGGGGCCGCAGCCTTCCCCAGTCAGGAAGCCCATGAGAAAGGACCAAGTGGTGGGAATGGTTAAACCATAGCTAGACACCACTTGACAAAGCCCATGATGTGTCTCTGTAAGAGAACATTACTATCTCGTCTTTCAGTTTAGGATTCTGAGGCCTGGTAGAGCCTCAGTGACAAAGTTATACAACTGAGTGACAGGCCAGAACCCAGACCCAGATCTGATTCCAAAGCCAGTGTGGTTTCTGCCCCCACCCAGTGGGGTCTGCTGATGAGAAGACAGACCCCAGGGGAAGGTATTAAGTAGAGAAAAGTACCTTGCAGGTGCACTAGTGTCCCTCAGATTCCCTCAGCAGCTCCAAGGACCCCCACTGAAGGAGCTCCTGATTTCAGTTTAACATCTAAGGAACATGAGGTTCCTGAGGCCTGGGTTGCATGCTGGCTCCCCTGCTGGCTCTCTCCACGGACACCAGAATCATCAGAGCAGAGATGATCCATCCAAGGACAAAAGCCAGGGCCCTGAGCCTTTGAAGGAGAGGAGCAACAGCCTGAGCTGTTCAGAGAGGCTGCAAGCTGACTTTTACTAAGAGCAATCTACCTCTGAACTCCCGCCCAGGGAGCAGAGCGAGGAAGCAGCAGACACCGATGTAGCCAGCTATGCCCAGCACCCCAAAACCTCCTCCGACCTTATTGACACTGCTCCCATACCCCCACTACTGTAATCACTTACGTAGGCCTATACCTGCCCAGGAATCAGGTGACAGGCATCTTTGTCCTTAAATAATCACTTGTGTAAAAGGCTAGCCAGTCAACCCACAAGCAGAGTGGTTGGGAGGATGCGGGTAAATAATGCAACTTGGAGAAACGAAAAGCTGAGCAAGCTGTCATGTGGGAAGCTCTCTCGTGGATCTAAGTCTCAGCTCTGGCACAGTTAATCTAGTGGACACAAGTTCCCTTCCCCCGCATTCAAGCTACTACATTTGTAAGACAAGGCTAACTGTGCCCCCTTCACCAGCACTGTGGAGTACCAAGTAAGCCCGGAGAACCATACAGTGGGTAAAGGAGGATAGAGGGGTTTATTTAAGAACTGGCCTTCCCTAGGAGCTCTGCGAGAAGTGAGCATACTGCCACAGTAACCAGGTCCAGGTCCTGAATATCCCACAAGCTCTCTATGGCTCTCCACCTTTGCCAAATGGGGCAGGTGCTCCAGTGTAGGTATGCCACTGTAGATCAATCGAGAGCAAGGCTATGAATCATTTACATCCATAATAGCTCCCAGGGCCTCCCATCTAAACATGCTGCATGTGGTGCCAGTTAAACACCCTGAGAAATCTTGCAGTCTCCCTTCCCTTCACGATTTAGAGATTGCCTTGCGAATCCCTCTGTCCCTGTGTGTACGTGTGTCCGTGTGGCCCCAGCACTGCCAGTTGTAGACGAATACCCATTCTGTGTGCTGGTAGGACACTTCCACAATTCTGCCCTTGGGGCACACACAACTGTGAGCACCCTGGTAGCTCCTGCCCAGGCTGAGCTGCAGCTGGTAACCCCTCACATCTGTGGCCCTGCCCAGCAAGCAGTGAGATGCTGCATGCTGAGAAAACCAAGTGGAAAATTAGTGATAACAGTCAAGCCTGGGTTTTGTTTTTTTGTTTTTTTTTGTTTTTTTTTTTAATCTCTGCCACTAGACCACTTCCCTACCTCCATCCTTCGGGTTTTCCCATGACTGCCTCCTCCCTCTGTTCGGCATCCATGAACCTGGTCCCTCCCCATACACTTTCCCTCCCTCCTGAGTGCTATTTGGCCAGAACTGGAACTCTTTCCATCTTCCCACTTTTGATACCAGTGAAACTAATCAGTGTTCCGAGCAGCCCGCCAGTAGCACTGGCAGATCCCGATCCTCTGGCACCTGGGAACATGCCTCAGCACTGATGTCACCTATGAAGAGACCCAGTGCTTGGGGAGGGTGGGGGATGGTGGGGAGAGAATAAGATTGGGTAGAGGACCAGACTTGGACTGTCTGTGACAGCCGGATCCTGACTGAAGAGTGTGTGCACTGGAGCTGCGGAGTCAATGCCAGGCCCCTCCCACCCCTGCGATGGCCTTGCTGTGTGTGACATTATTGAGTGATTTGCCTGAGTTTCAGCTTCTGCATGAAATAACCAAAACAAAACAAACAAACAAAAAATACAAAAAAACAAACAAAAAAAAAAAAACAGGCCCGCTGAAAGGTTGCTTCATGGATCGTTTTGTAGACTGCTTGGCATCCAGTAAATACTGGTAGTGGTAATATCATAATATCTGACTTTGGAGGCTCCTGCCCTCTGTCTGCCCTGAGCATCTCAAACTTAGTCACCACTGCTATTTTGCTCTGCAGTTCTCTTGGCCTGGCTCTTGTGCCAACAAACAGATTTCTCTGCGTTTGACTTTATTTCTTGGCTTCCAGACTTCGGAAGTGTGCTAGACCACTGAGGCCAAGGGGCCTCAGCCTACACGGATCAACCTCCATGTCCTCAGATCTTGTCCTTCTTCAGGCCCACCCTTGGCTTGGGGACATAGACCCAGGGTTTACCAGGCTGTATTCTGCTTCCTCAGACTTTTTGTCTATTCTTTCCCCAACTCTGCTTGCCCCAGACATTTCTCTTGGTATATCCTAGCCATTCTTGTCCCTTCCATAGGGCTGGCTAAAGGAGGCAGGCAGGAATATGGGGCAGGGGCGGGGGCGCATCACTTCTCTTCCCCATGCTCTGGAGCACCTAGGAGATCTGTGAGCCTCTTGTGGATATGATCAGAAGGGCTGGGTTCAACCTGGTCACTTTCTCCTGGATCACTAATGTTCCAGCAGCCACCAAAGCAGGAGAAGGGTGACAGCTGTCTGGCCCTAGTGGGGCCTAGTGCCCCTGCTCCCCTGATGCCACCTGTGGGCCCAGGAAGCTGCTCTTCTTCATTCATTCACCTGATAAATGTCTGATACCTCTCTTTGTATCCTGGAGATTTGACGACTCTGTCTTCAAATCAGTATGTTCTTGACCTTGAAGATGTGTTCTCCTTCATCGGACAAGGAGAAACTCGCAACTACTTCTGGGCCAACTAATCTAAAGGGGAGGTAGAGGGGATTGTCCTGACCTCAGCTTTTAAAGCTAGCACAGGTTTAGGTCCAGATCTCAAGGCTTCACAGAGTCGTTCTCCTTCTCTCAAGGGCTGCCCAGCCCCCATACACTCCCACGGCTGACTTTTCTCACTGTTCATTTCACCAACAGATGACTGATACCATCGCCCTCCACCCCATAAATCTCACCTGACTTTTATAAATAATTGTAACTACAGGTGCTCTGTGGCAATGAGATTGTAGACCCAGACTGGGTCTGCAAACTACTATGGGGTAAATGGGGAGACCCCACAATGTCCATTTCTAAGGCCCCACTGAAAGATTTCACACTAGGAATCCCATTTAGATGGTACAAATGCAAATAAATGAGCTACATTTCCTCCTCGTTGGTGACAAGGCACAAGGAGGGGGAGGAAGATGGGGAGGTGTCCAAAGAGACTGAGTGTCACAGGTTAGGAGCTATGGAATCCTAGATTGTGGTAGGGACTCTAGGAGAAGCTTGGCTTTGAGGATCCAGGCAGTGTAAAGGCAGGAGTGGAACCTCCTTCTACCACCTGGCACATGGAGAGAGCTATCAGAGTTCAGAGCCTCAGCATCTTCTCATCTACAGACAATGCAGGAAACTTTGAAGGAACCAGAAGCCTGAAGAAGACAGGGACTAGACATCTGGGCCCCTAGTGACCGTAGTGCCCAGGAGAACCAGTTGTATGGAATCTTTGTCTATGAGATACAGAGCTCATCTCTTGGGAATAGACACTACATCTCCTTATCTAAAGGCACATCCCTTTATAGTCCTCAAAACCCAATTCTATCAGTACAAAGACCCAAGTCTTGAGTCAAAGTACAGAGGTACAGCCAAGACCTACCCACTCAGGCATGTATTCTGCCCTCTTGGTTAGATATATGAGAAAATTCAAAATGAAAGAGCTTGCAAGGGAGTCGGAACTCAGCCGTCTCTCCAAACGATATGAACAGCATCTGTTCACATAATTCCTACTATGACCATAATTCCTAGGTGACCTTTACCCTGTAAGATGATGGTGCTCTGTGAGTGCATGCATGTGTGCATGTGTGTGTGCGTATGTGCGTGTGTGTGCATGTGAGTGTGTGTGCATGCATGTGTGTGTTTGTGTGTGTGCTTCTGTGTGTGTGTGCATGTGTGTGTGTTTAGGTCTTCTGTGACATGCATGTATGGGTACATGTGTGCGTGTGTGTGTTTTCTAGGTCTCCTGTGTCACAAAGTTAAACATAATGTCAAACAAAGTAGGTGCTCACCAAAACCTTATGCAAAGAATTTGGGAAAATGTGTTTTCTTGAGGTTGTGCCATGACTGGCATTTCTCTATTTCAGTGTCCCCACTGAATAATAAGTGAGGTGTGGCTGCTTACCCTCCTGTCACCTCCTCAGGATGAAAGTGAAATAATCCAATTCCATCTGCACAAGGAGAAGAACGTTCCCTTTGAGGACTCCCAGGCTATGTTTGCTCAACATTGGTTTGAAAAGAGCAAGATGCATAACTGTACCTGAGAAGCAGCTGTAATGCACCAAGCACAGCTTCCTCTTGGTCCATACAGCAGCTGTGCAGGAACAATACTTTATTAGGAAGAGCCATCTGTTCCATCTCCGCATGGGCTGTGGTCTCCTTGAGGACTGGGGAGGAACCCCTCCTTGCCAGCCACTAGGCTTTGTGCGTGTTAAGAGACTAAAAGGGCTTGTGTGGCCTTCAGGCATGACCCTTGTAAGACACACACTGGCTCTTGCAGAACTGCCCTGCCGTGTGGCTAAAAACACCCTTCTGGGTGCAGGCTGCCAGCTTGTGTGGCCATGGGCAGGAAAGGCGCTGTGCCCCAGGAAGCTTAGACTGGAGTCAGAGGCAAACCATCCTCAGACGTGACCCAGAAAACTGTCCTCCTACCTGAGGTCTCAGGGCTGTCAAGCAGAGATTTCTGGGTCTCAGGTGAGATAACTGACCTCCACACAATGAAAGATAAGTACATCCTGAGGTGTCATGGCGCTAGTGAAGCTCTGCATAACCAGAGCATGAGGCTGGGAAATGAGAGACACCTCCACTTTAAAGATAAGGCTCTGCCAGGACTCAGGAATCTTGGGGAATATGAGAAATTTTCTTTTCTGCATTAGAAGGGGAGGGATATGTCTGCCTGGGTGCCAAAGAGAAACGGATGTGGTCAGAAAGGAAGGAGGTGGAGCGGAGGTGGGTGGATAGTGTTTATAGGCTTCTCGGAGTCTGACATAAACAATGCAAAACGAGGAAAATCCTAATTTTAAAACCTACTCTGCAATCATGGTGCAAACCATCTGAGAACTGGGACATGGGCCAGGCCCAGGGCCAGGGCTGGGAACTGGTGGCTGAGAAGCTGGGTGGCTGCTTAGAGACAGTAAGATTTGTGACTCATAAGGTGACACTCAGGGCCCTGGCTTCCATCCCTCCTCACCCACCTCTGCCATAGCTCTCTCCCCAGCCCTGAGCCCAGTTCTCATCGGCTCCATGCCTCTCTTTTCTTCAGCCATCTGATAAGAACCAAGGCAGATCTGTCAGGGTGGAGTTTGGAGGGAGAGATACTACAGAGCCTGAAGCTCCTGGCCAGAGTGCACATCATTCTCTTCAGCACTAGATATAGGAAAGCTTGAGTTCTCAGAGTAGGTGCCATGCTCTTTCCCAGAATGCTAATTCCTTAGACACCTCCCCCCCACAATTAAGATTAAGAGCAAATATCTGAGGCTCTTTCCCACCCTCTAAGTTCAGCACAGTTAACTTGGCAACCAGTATCCCTTTAAAGAGTAGACTCGATCCAGCAGTTAAACCACAGACTCTCAGCGTAGTATCAGTAGTGAGGATGTTACAGTCATCTCTGTGGGGTGACATTGTCAGGACTGATCGTCAGCCTCACAAGGAGAACTGGATGGTGGAGGTCCACTGCCCTGCCTGTATTAACCCTTGAAGTTGATGGAGTTTGAAGAGAGGAGGCTTGGGTAAACCTAGGTAGCCAGGGTGAAGGTCCTGTGGGGAGGAGAGACTGTCTAATAGTTACTCCTCAACGTCTCCATATTGTGATGCTAAAATGATCATGGCAATGTGTATCAATGTCCTCCAAGACCACCACTCTGATCTCTGAGGAGTCCAGAGCCTTTTAGTACCAAGGAAGCACTGTGAGAAAGCAGGTGGTGTTTATCAGACCTCTGTTCTGGCACTCAGTCCTGACCCTCCCTATCTGGATGACTTTGAACAAGTTTCCTGTCCAACAACACTGCCCAGCCCCCCCACCCCCATGGCCTCACAGGGTTGGGAAGAGGAGAGTGGGCCCTTCTCAGGGAGGCTGCTCATTCCAACCCCTTGCTCACACTGGGGGACACTAGCCAGATCAAAGAGCATGCACACTTGAACTCAGGGAGAGCTCGTTTGAATGAAACGTGGAGTGTGAGCTGTGTGGCTGAGATCCATCTCTTCCAAAAGGGAGGCAGAAAGCATGAAGGTTGCAATAATTGATGCTTTCATTATTAGGCTCATTGGCGGGTGCATTACTGTGAGCTTTGGGTCAATGGCTGATTGTTTAAAACGAAAACACTGTTTATCACAGTGAAGAGAAAGGTGGTGGGAGAAAGCAGAGATAACTGATATTGGCAGAGAGTGGTAAATGTTACAGAGCATTTGCTCATACACCAACACTTTATTTTACCCTCACAATAACTCTCAGATGAAGGGATGGATACTCAGAGCCACTTCTCTTCCCATTTTACACGTGAGGAGCCCAAAACTGATAGAATAATTTTCCAGAGGTCAACTAGATCTTAAGAAACTATAAAGAGATGGACAGGGAACAAGAACAAAAGACTGAGCCCTCCAAAGTTAAACTGTTAAGAGAGGAGGCAAGACCAGCAGCGGACAACTGTAAGCTAGGGAAGAAACAAAGAGTGTCACACATACACCTAGTCCCTGCACTGCATTCTGGGTAAAGGATACAATGACAAGCATGATCCTGTCTCACTGTTCCATGGAGAAGTTGGGAGCTCTCAAGCCTGAACTGCATTATGCATGTACTCAAGGAATAATGGCGGAGGTTCAGGAACAGAGAACCATAAACATACTTATGCTCAGCTCTTCTCAGCGAAACTTTGGCTGTATCTCTTCCTGTATCTGTAATATGCTATTGACTCCCACAGCTTCAAGGGTCTACCTTGGTAGTAGCTTTCTGATGTAACCCGTCCTTCCCTTTGGCCACCAGCTTACGTGAAGGCCCTATTAAAGATTATGTAAGCCAGACCTGATGGTGCATATATGTAATCCAGTTACTTGGGATAGAAGTGGAAGCAGGAGGATCAACGGTTTAGGGACATCCTCAGCTCACACATAGCAAAGTCTTGGCCAGCCTGGACTACATGAGATCCTGTCTCCAAAAACAAAAGCTAAAAAAGAATCAATAGATAACTACCTACAGGGTTGTCAATGTTCCTCCTCATCCTTGTTTGCTCTCCCGCCTACACTCAACTTCTCTTTTTTAACCTCGCTCTTCCTGATCCATCAGCCTCCAGTGCAAGTCCCGTCACCCCTAGGATGAAGGACAAATGTCAAAGCCCATTATTCAAGATGCCCCCAAAGCTGAGACTACCCTACCCACTCTCTCATTCTCACTCTTTTCTACGTTCGCCTTCTCAAACTGTCTCTTCTGCTTCCCGCACACCCTGCTTCATGCTGGATGTTACTCTGGCCTGTGATGAAACCTTCCAGTGGAGAAGGGATGTCTCCATCTCCCATTGCCCATTTCCCTCTGCAAAGCTTCCTTCCCGCTGGGGCCTTTGTGAATCTCTACACATCAGGAGCCAGTAGCACTTGGAGTCTGCGTTACTCATTTTCATATGTTTGCTACATGGTGGCAAAAATAGTCCCTGAAATACATTCATGCTTACTAATTTGCTCATTTTAAATGTGCCTTGCCTCCCCCTGAAGACAAATAACGTTCAGGGCAAGGTGTGCAGCTATCCTAATAATAGATTCTAGATGAATAATAGATGTTGGGTTTCTTAAAGCAAGCAAATATACAAAGTGTAAAGCTGCGATAGAAGAGTTTTGTTGTATACAAGTTCTACCAAGCCCCACGAATAAAGGCATGAAAGTGATTCAAATACAATATTTAATCCTTGAAGAAATATTAGGGTTTTAAAATATATTTTATTAATTCTTTGAAATGCAAACAATGTGTTTCTACTCCCTCCTAGACCTAAATTTTTCCATATTCATTCCTCACTCCCCATCCTTTCTCCTAACTTCATATTGGGGTGTGTGTGTGTGTGTGTGTGTGTGTGTGTGTTTAACCTACTGAATCTAGTTTGTGGTGCTCATAAACATGGATGTAGATCTATTCAAGAAAAGTTAAGTTGTTGTCATATGACAGCTATGTATTAGATACTGAGTCAAAAACAAGTAGCAATTCCAAGGAAATTGACATCTGAGAAAGAGACACAAAACTATAAATTAAATTATAATCTGTAAATCTGAACACATCCATAGGCTCATGGAATTATAGATCTTCCTGTGGAGGAGTGACTCATAATGATTCTCAAAGAATGAATGACCAGATATAGTGGACTTGTATTAAGAGGAAGAGTGGTATGGGCAAAGGATGAGGCAAGAGCTGAGGGGTAAAGGTGAGACACAGCATGATACATTGGGTCAGAGAGGACAGGTCACAGTGAGCCAGGTCTCTGCTGATAAGGAGCTTAAATTTTATCCTATGAGTGACCCAGTGGTTTCCGTGTAAAGGAGTCTTAGAAGTGTTTTATTTATAGAGCAAACAAGTTTGAAAACTTGGGCAGCCTACAAGATGAACCGGAGAGAATCAGCATGGGGTGCAGAAGCCAGTTAGTAGATCATGGTGGTAAACCATTTAGGAGATGCCAAGTAAGGGCTTAGAGTAAGTGAAAGCAGTGAGACATGCATAGAGAGAAGGAAGTGAATCCATACCTGACTTGTGGGACAAAAGTCACAAGATGCTGCATGGTGATGGGTGAGCTATGATGATCTGCGGGGGATGGTAAGAGCCAAATGCAACCCTCAATTCTGACATGAAAGCTTGGATGCAGCGGAGAGGGGAGGGTCCTGCTCTGCGGAGGAGATGAAGGGTTCAGTTTGGACCGTGTGGAGTCTGAAGTGCCTGTAGCATCCTGTTCAAGATGTCCTTTTAATGGCCACTGAGGGAATCTTAAGGTCACCATTCCTGAAACTTTGCAAGGACCTCTCTGAAAGCCATCACCAAGCCCTCTTGCCTTCTATGTAAAGTAGTTATACATCTTACAGGTGAAGTTCTTTCAAGCGTCTGCCTTGGAATAAATGCCTACTTTTCATAGAAGAAGTGAAGACATGATACTTTTCTAATAGGAAGCAACTTCCCCTTCACTAGATTTAAGTCATCTTGAGTTTAAGCCATCCCTCCATGCTGTGGATGAAGGTAGATATGGTTCCCTGGGGGACTTTGGGAGAGATCCCACTTTGAACTCAAGCAATCCTAAAACAGAAGGCACAGTGAGCCTGCCAAGGCCACACACATGAGACTACGCTCAGCCAGGTGTGTCCTTGCTGTCATGTAGTAGCTAAGAAGCCTCGGAGAATTTCAGCACTGCAGGGGATCCTGTGAGACAGGTCTCTTCTTCCTGGCCTGTCTCTCTTGTGCTCCTCATCATATCTCCATACATGAAGAAACCTGGACCCAGACTAAATTCTATTATTTTCCAACCAGACTGACCTTCAGACTATGGTCCCATGTCTCTGCCCTCAGCTCTGGGAAGGAAGATGAAGACAAAATGTAAATGATAATGTAGCTATAGACACGGTAATTGAACTGACCATCAAGATAGCCAGTTCTGAAAGGGTCAGCGTTGTGGTGGAGTAAGGAGTGTATCCACTTGAGACGAGACTCTCCAGATTAGATATACCACAGTTGGCCGTGAGAAGGGCGTAGGAGCAAGCCTGACGTGGCTCTTCTGGGACTTCCTGTGCTTCAATCACTCAGAATGTGTCAGACTGCTTGGCCACTAACCAAAGGAAAAACTGAGGTCTGGAAATAATGTCTGGGGATGGAGAAATTGTCTCAGCCCCTTAGCTGAGGCACAACGGCTCCAATGTGATCATTTCATGAATGCAGCAAGCAAATTAGTCACTTGGTTCACTACCACACTAACTCATGCACAATTACATTACACCCAAACAGCACATTCCTTTTGATATGGTAAAAGTAGGGTGTGTGTGTGTGTGTGTGTGTGTGTGTGTGTGTTTATTTATAGATAGATTGAGGAGTGTGTGTGTGTGTGTGTGTGTTTATAGATAGATTGAGGAGTGTGTGTGTGTGTTTATTTATAGATAGATTGAAGTGTGTGTGTGTGTGTGTGTGTGTGTGTAAAACAACAGTTGATTTTTGAAAGAGAGTAGGGATGGGTATATGGTAGGGTTGAAAAGGAGGAAAGGGGAAATGTAATTGTATTATAATTTCAGTGTGTGTCTGTGTGTGTGTGTGTGTGTGTGTGTGTGTGTGTAAAACAAGAGTTGATTTTTAAAAGAGGCCATGAAATTTGAAAGACAACAAGGATGGGTATATGGGAGGGTTGGGAGAGAGGGAAGGGGAAATGTAATTATAATTTCATTGTATATGTTTGTGTGTGTGTCTGTGTTTATGTATGGAGATTTAGATGTGTGTGTGTATGTATGTCTGTGTTTATGTATGGAGATATTTAGATGTGTGTGTGTGTGTGTGTGTGTGTGTGTGTGTGTGTGTATGTAAAACAACAAGTGATTTTTGAAAGAGAGTAGAGATGGGTATATGGTAGGGTTGAGAAGGGGAAATATAATTGTATTATAATTTCAGTGTGTGTGTATCTTGTCTGTGTCTGTGTTTATGTATGGGTAGATTTAGGAGTGTGTGTGTGTGTGTGTGTGTGTGTGTGTGTGTGTGTGTGTGTGTGTATAGTAGGGTTGAGAAGGAGAAATGTAATTGTATTATAATTTCAGTGTGTGCACACGAGCGTGGGGGTAATGTGGCACCAGTCATGGTGGTGAACACTTTTAATCCCAGCACTTGGTAGTCGGAAGAACACAGTTCTCTGAGTTCAAAGCCAACCTTGTCTACATAGCAAGTGTGGAACAGCTGGAGCTGCACAGAAAGACTCCGTCTCAAAAAAAAGAAGGGGGGGGGGCAGGCAGGCAGGCAAGCAGGCACCACAGAGTGATCTGGGCACTCCGCCCAGCACAGCACAGCAGCATGGGTAATTAGATGAGCACTCTTTGACTTTTCATCTTTGACTTTGCACAGCACAGCATCATGGGTAGTTAGATGAGCACTCTCTGACTTTGCATTAGGTCAGTCTCTGTTACTTAGATTCTGCCAACCATAATACACTACAATTATTCTCAACAGTTATCAAGGACATGAAGACACGAGAAAAGCCTCTTGCAGCTGTGGGCTCACCTCCTCCCCAGGCGGTCCAGCCCTCCCTTTGCGTATGATGGGATGACTGGCATAGAAAGTACCATGGGGTTAGCCAGAAACAGCAGTTAGTGTTTCCGTCTCCCCTAGTGATGGTAGGGAATGCTGAGACATCGTCAGTATCCACTTGAGCACACAACTTCCTTTTCTACCATTTGGATAAGCCCTACAGGATCTCCTGACATCTGTGTAGGGGGGAAGAGTTTCATTTCAAACAAGGCCACCACCTCTTAGCTAATAAATGGAAAATTCTCCATTCTCTATTTAATTCGTAGACATTATTACCAAGCATTGCCTCTACTCCTGGTTCCACGTATAGTAATATGTAGAATGTCCCTATTAGGGCCCGGCCAAATTCTCCCATGGTCATGCTAAGGAATGTTAATTAGATCATGGTACAGTATAAGTTCCTTTTATTCTGGCTCCTTCCATTGCCATGTAAGGGTACTTAGAAGCAGTATGACACAATGATCAAAAATCATAGACTTTGTATGATAAAATCACAGACTTTGGAGTAAAACAATCCAACCTCTTAGAATATGTAGGATACTGATCATATTAACATTGCAAACCTCTGTCATCTCATGCGATTTACATTGAAAGTAATAGAAATAAATAGGAGTAAAAATTTAGTTGTAGTGAGGAATCGTTTGAACCTAACCCATGATAACAGAGCACTTAGCACAATGGTTGGGTTGGGGAGATGCTCCATAACTCCATGCTCCATGACAGTTGTGATAATCATTATTGTATGCAGCATCCCCTGGGAGGAGGCACATAGAACGTTCTCCTGTCATCCTCTGCAAGGGTGAGAGGAGCAGGAAGCATAGACATGCACTCAGAATGGCAAGCTCACAAACAAAGCAGTGCAGCTTACAGCCCGGACACGAAGCCAGACAGAGAGCAGTGAGTGAGGGGGCAAGCATGCCAGCCTACAATTTCCACAAAGCATTTTAGCTCTCAGAAATGACTCCATCTCAGCTTTTCTTTGTCTGTGTTTTCTGAGTACTGGGTTGGTTTAATGGTAGAATTTAAAGATTCTATGTTGAGTAGAAATTCTACTGCTGTGGCTTTTTCCAAGAAATTAATATGATGTTGAACTTCACCTATCCTACCCCTCCTGTGTCCTCTTCTCAAGTACATTAAATTTCAGATCACCTCTTCCCCTGATCAAGCCTTACACACACACACATTCTCCCCTAAGAAAGCACATACAGTCATGGGTCACCTCTACATTGTTCATTGCCATCGTCCGAATGAGTTGGCAGCTATACATGGTCTCACCGCTATCTCCTTGGACTTGTTTTCTATTGGGCAAGCTTATTTTTGGCATTGCTTTTTTTTTTTTTTTAATGTCACTTTGATTGTTTTGGTTTTTTCTCATTTAATCCTGATACAACCTAGCATAGAACTTTTTGACCTAAACTCCCCTCCTCCCTCCAAACTTCCCATTTTGCCCAATTTGACTGTCTTAGTAAGTGATGGGCATGTCTCCAGCTTATAAAAAATTCATTCAATCTCTTTTTTTTCTTGTGTATCCCTTCTGCTTTTCCAGGTCAAGCTGGGAACTGCCTGACTTGAGGGAAGGGAGAGTAAAAGCCATCAGTGACTCAGATGGGGTGAGCTACCCATGGTATGGGAACACGACAGAAACTGTGACCCTGGTTGGTCCTACCAACAAGATCTCCAGGTTCTCCGTCAGCATGAATGATAACTTCTACCCCAGTGTGACATGGGCGGTGCCAGTGAGTGACAGCAATGTGCCACTGCTCACAAGAATCAAGAGGGACCAAAGTTTTACCACCTGGCTGGTAGCCATGAACACCACCACCAAGGAGAAGATCATTCTGCAGACCATCAAGTGGAGGATGAGAGTGGACATTGAAGTGGACCCTCTTCAGCTGCTGGGGCAGCGGGCCCGGCTAGTGGGCAGGACTCAGCAGGAGCAGCCCCGGATCCTGAGCCGGATGGAGCCCATCCCCCCGAACGCACTAGTGAAGCCCAATGCCAACGATGCCCAGGTCCTCATGTGGAGGCCCAAGCGGGGGCCACCTCTGGTTGTGATTCCTCCTAAGTAAAAGCAGACTGCCCTACTGTGTGTGGAACACATGCCACTGAGACCCACACTGGGGTGACCAGGGGTGGCAGGAGCCAAACTGAGTTTCTGAGCCAAAGCAGACCTCTTGGTGTGCCAGCCTTTGCAGCTACTTGTGATGAGTATAGCTGCTCCTTGGGCGGTAGAACCATAAACCCTTAGGAAAAGCCCCTTCCTCTTAGGAGTAAACAAACCACTGATTTGATAGACTTGCTCTGATTACCGTGCAAGTAGCCATATTTTGGAGCTGACCAGGACAATTATTTTATTTGAACTATTGACCATTTCTTACCTGTGAGATGCAGGGGATGGAAATGAAACTAAACAGTGCCTGTGGCAGATGCTGCTTCCCAACCAATTAGAAGCGAAAGTGAAAACATCCACACCAGGTGTTCGTAAGACAGTCTCCTTGTGTGAACTGGAGGGTGCTGGGGAATTGGGTGAAAGATCCCGGGTTCTGGGGAGAGAGGAGAAGAAGGTGTTACTACAGGTTAATATCAAGTATTAGCCGATGGTCAGATTGTCAACACACCCCCTGGAATGAGAGGGACACTTAGAAAACTAGAAAAACAGTTGTGTGTGCCCTTTGTTTTGAGTGAGGGGTGGTTTTGGAACTGTCCAAGGTGCTGGCATCCGCAGCCCCAGTGGAGACTGGCCGCTGGAATCCACTTACCTCTTTCCAAAGAGATTGCTCATTCTAAGTGTTGTTGGGTTACCGTATTGGATATACAGTTCCTGCTTTCTGTAGTGATTATGGCATTGGGTCCCTCTTGAGTTTTTAGTCACTCAATCTGTGACTTTGTTTACAGCCGCTGATTCCTATCACCAGCTCTCAATTTACAAAGATGTATAAGCCTTGTGTTCACGGAGGGTTTCGGGAACATCTCAACAAATGAGAACAACATTTTCAATATTTAGTTTCTGAATTGGTCGGGCACGGGAAGGGCACACCTCTGTGCACACGCACGGGTGCTCACACACCAGTATTTAGGAAGAATAACAGCCAGTCTTGCCGATAGTGCCTGAATATTCATTCTTGGCCTTTCAACACGAATAGTACATACAGTGTATGCCCACATAGGTTCACATCAGCTATACTTACAACAATTCAACTTCAACTGCTTGTCCAGCTGTAAGTGAGAAATGTCCGGACTTCTTTAGTGAAAGTCTGAGCCTTAAGCAACCTTGTGTTGCTGAGATTCGGCCAATGAAGATGAGACACGATGTCATCCTTTCCTTTAGTCCAGCAGTGTAAAACTTTTTGAAGAGTTTCCAGTGGTAAGATTTCCAACCCTTTCCACCTAAGTCACCATGCGCCCCCACCCCAGAAGAGCTTCCCCTCTTCTCAGTGGTGTAGACTGTGAGGCCGATCCTTCCTTGTTCAGAGACTCCGTGTGTAAACTGACTGCAGTGTTCTCACAATGTTGTATACTGAGTAAGTAGATATTATTTTTTAAGCCTAATTTCAGAGGTTGAGAGGATTTCCAAGTCCAGAGCCATTATACAAATCCTGTCATTAACTCCAAATCTTTCCAGAGTTTGGGGATAGAGAGTGCAAACCAGTAGGTTTTCTCATTACCTGTGTTTCCCATGCACTGTGCTCTAATTTCCTTCATGCTTTGGTCCCAGAGGATGCTACTCAGAATATTATAGCACTAACTTCACACTCCAACCATGGGCTTCTCTCACCTAGATTAGTTACCGATGGCAAGTTATTTATAGCAACACATTAATGGCTCATTGGTAACAACAGTGAGTTGCAAAGACTCTATTTAGAAATAATTCATCTGTTAACTTTTGAATTTCCCATGCCTCCCTAGTTTTTAATGGCAGAGCTGATCTCAGAGACCTACAGAGTGAAGAGTAAACTTGCTTCTTTTCCATGATAACAATCTCTCCCTCATATTGAATCATATGCCACTTTTGTGAGACTTGGGTCCGTGGATGCTGATCTTGGAATCTAAGCCATGTAGCCCCACTTTAAGAAAATCTGATTTTTTTTTTTACATCTAAAATTGTAACAACAGATGAATAAGTTTATATTAAAAATTCTATGCAAGTTTTCAGTCTTTAAATGTTCCTAGCACATTAAGATATGACTCACACAATTATATTTACATATAATATAGCTTTGCAAAGCCTTGTCTATAGTTAAAAGCAAGGTACAGCATGCTTACCTAGACTTATTCCTCCTTAAAAAGAATCAGTTCAGATTTTTAAAATAAATTACCCCCAGATAGATTCCTGGGGAATGATGCAATAAAAATTGAGGAAAAAATGTATGAGAAGGGACTTCTAAAAGCTAGACGCACTATGCAAATATGCTTTACCATTCTTGTGTGTCACTTCTGCAAACTCTACAATTGGGTCTCTCACTTCTGAAATCAATCTGGCAGAACACTCAATTGCCCAATAGCCAATTATGTTAAAGTTATCATTGTTTTGCAAGGATATGACCCCTTTTCTCAATATCTGTGGATCATTGCCTTTTAGCTTAGTCAGGACATTGCCAAGCAAAAAGGACCTCTTACAGGAGAGAATTAACCTTGAGATCTCTGCTGAGGTCACCTGCATCTTCTCACCAGCATTCCCTTGAGAATGCATGGTCTGACACCAGACAACATCAGTTTCAAAGGGGCTCATTCTGAGCCTTTGTTATTAGTTGGGTGATCTCCAAACTATATTTGGATTCCATTTATGTACATGGTTTCTTAGTGGTACAGAGCTTTAAATTCCTGTATTTAAAAGAGCCTTCCATCAGATCTTAAGTTCTTAAATGAGGTCACCTTTGAGATCTTCCAGTCTATGATCCCCAAGGAAATTGAGGCCCATTTAAATTAGGTCATCTCTTCAGGATCATATATCTAATCAGCACAGGACAAGAAAAGGCCCGAGTCCCCCAGATCTCAGCTTACAATACAGGTGCACTACCTGGAGCCCTCCCTTGTTTCCAGCAAGAAACATTGTTATTCTCCTGGAATCATTCACCCACACATCAATTAGCCTAGAAATTAAAAACAACTGGGTCCAGGACCCTTTTGTTATAATGTCAAAAAAACAATGACTATTCCAGACTGCTTTCTATCTGCAACAGCTGTTTTGATATTGAACCCTTGATCTTTGTTCTCTGCTGCATGCATACCACATCCTCAAGTCATTGCTATGGCCCACAACACATGAGAGGCTGGAGGCTAGTCCCCTTGCTGCCTTCCATCCAATGAATCATTTTGGATCCTCCTCCCTCACTCCCCCAACGAATACCTCAAAGGCCAAAGTCATGGTCTAAGAAACAATTCTGCATAATAAAATAAAACAGCAATGATTTATAAAAGATTTTACAAAAGGCCTCCACATGCAGTTTCTCATCCACAGGTAATCTTATAAGAAGTGTCATACGATGGTGGTAGTGGTGGTGTCTCCATTTTACAAATAGCAAAATCAAGACCAAAGAGGTTAAATGGAATATCCACAGGCACACAGACAGAAAAAGTGCCAAGAGCCAGGAATCAAACTGGGCCTTTTGGCTTAAAACCATCCTGTTCTTCTTCTGTATCATGCTGTCCCTTGGTTTACCCCTTAGCACAAAGGAGAAGAAAGAAAAAGAGAAAAGCAAGTCACTGTCACCTGCACAATCATGTAGTCCTCCCCTGCCTACCAAGTGGAGTCATTAAAAATGAGAGAATGAAAGCTGTTTTCTTCCTCAAAGAACCTTGTAATCCCCAAGGAGGTTGGCCCAGAAAAATGCCTGTCAGGGACTGTGGTGTGGGGGAGGTGGCTGTCATTTGTAATTAATGGAGTAAGAAAGCTGTTCCCCTGGTCTCTGAATCCCTTAAACACCACAAGTACAAAGACAGGCAGGAAACACGCATCCTACAACTGAGGTCCCAGCTGAGCACTGCCCTGCCACCCGCAGTCCCTCAATGTGCACACAGAAGCAGCCCATGGGGCGGAGGCAGTGGAAACAATGGTTTTCCAAGGCCTTTTTGGCACATTGAATGTTCTTGTTAAGAGCAGAGGGCACAATTAAACACTGATAGAGTCAGCTCCCAACTGAGTTGAAAAAAAAAAAAAAGACATAAACACACAGACACACACACAGACACATGGACAAAGACCTACCACACACACACACACACACACACACACACACACACACACTTTCCAGGCTGAAAAGAAAATTAATCAAAAACCCAATGAATGCCTGAACTGTATAATTAAGCCTAAATGATCCTTAGATAGAACAGGAGCTGAGTGAACAAGCTCAGTGAGCAAGCACACAGATATTTTTACCCTAGAGTCTTATTGCCATTAATTTCTTTTGAGATCTTGAGTACATCTGGTCCTCATTTCCCTGGTAGGACATCTGCCTATAGAAGGCTTCCCAGAGAGTTGCCAGTTCAGTGATAGCCAAGGTTATCTGACCATTCCCAAGCACTTTTATAGGAACTCCTGTGGGGAGATGTGGTATCATCAATCCCCGGGTCAGCCACACGCTCTCCTATAACAGCCCAGTAGCCCTAGCCTCAGTAGACATTGGAAGAATCTCTGAAACACTTCGGAGTATCTCAGCTAAGCCTTGCCTGACATGAGACATTGTCAGATCTGTAGACACTCTGGGCTGGAGCTAGCTAGTGAACCCTTGGGCGTCATCAACTTGGAAACCCAAAGCCTCATTCAGTCTCTGTGAAGTGTCTGGTATCTGGGAAGGTTGGGGATCTCTCAGCTGCCCCCAGCATTAGCCAGCTGGCAGAGAGAAGCCTACACCCAGGCAGACGCAGAAAAGGATGACCAGGAGAGCACCACATAGTCCTGCAGGAAGCTAAAATTTCACAAGGTCTTTAGGAGGGGACAGGTGGCTATGTGTCAGGACCAGATAGAAAATCCCTGCACAACTTGCTGGGTTGAAATGGCCACAAAATCCATCATCCCATAACAGCGGCATTTTCATCATTCTATGCTAATATAGCAGACACAGAGGGGATTATACATACGTTTTGGCTAGGAACTTAAAATTTGACAGCTGCTTAACAGATTTGTCATCTTAAGAAAGTATTTCTCCCTAAATTGCCCATACACATACATCCCAGGCTATCTTGAAATGATGAACTTGCGATTGGTTATGGCCTCTCTCTGCATTGCCTGTAGTGAGCCCATTATCTGTGGTCTCTCTTGGACCAGTTTTATAGTTTTCTTTAAGCCTGCCCCAGTCCCTTTCTCATGCCTCAAATTGTTCCTTTCTCCCAACTGGGCCGAAGGGTGCTGCCTGAGAGACTCTATCCAGCTCTTCTTTCCAAGGCATATGGAGCCAGGCCTATGGGCAGAGGGTCAAATGGCCAAGCACAGAGCCTCTTTTGCCTCTAGGCCCACATTTGTCTTTAGCTTACCTAAAAAAATGTGGGTTGATCCTTAAAACAGCTGAGTGCTGGTTCAGAAGTACTTAGAGGAAGGACACACACACACACACACACACACACACACACAGCGGTTGGGGAAAGAATCAGAACACAACAAGGCCCAGTGCCACATGACATTTTGAGGAAGATGGACAGGTCTGTGAGATAGTTAAATGATAGCATTATTGAATTAGGGGCTGGGTAAGAGCCAGTATTACCAGAGCAAGGAGAAGATAAAAAGGAGGACAGGCTGCTTTGCCACTCAACAGGCCTAGGGCAAAGGTGAGCCAAGCCAGGCACCAGGACATCTAGAATTTAAAATTTAAAAAGGTCCTCGCTCTTGGGTCTGTACACTTGCATGTTTCTCTAAAAGCAAGCCTTTGGGGTGTTTTCCTCAGTGCCTGGCTTGCCTCCTTACTCTCTGCCCCACTTCACATCTACCTCTAATTCTCTGCTTTCCACACAAGAGGAGCAAAGCAGAGGAGGTATCATGGGATATCTCCAAATAGCTCCTTCTTCCAACAAGCCTTTCTATAGAGTGTCTCACAGGCTTGACAAAACAGAGTCCCTTGCTCTCAGGGACAGTGCTCATAGGAAGCTGTAGGAGGCACTCACTCTCCTTGGGTCATACGTTGGGTCATCTCTCTCTATTCAGTACATCAACCAGGCTACCTTTTTACAGAAACTGGTCTGACCCCTCTCTAATCCCTAAGGGTAGATAAATGACCAGGCAAAACTTCTCAAGCATGCTCTTCTAAAGAAAAGCACAGAGAAAGTCTGCAGCCCCATCAGTGCACACCCAGCACAGAGGCCCCTTCTCCATGCCATATGCACCCCACAAAGTATTTAAGCTTATGAGAGCATGGATGGGAGACACAGTGGTTATCTCTGCATCTGCTGTGTCCCTCTTGCCCAACCCTAGAAACCAATTAGAATATTCCACACAGATGTGATCCAATAAAATGATATTTGTAAAAAAAAAAAAAAAAAAAAAAAAAAAAAAAAAAAAAAAAAAAAAAAAAACTTAAAAAAAAAAAAAACAGGAAAGACAATATATGCGCTTCAGGCTGAGAACTATTTCATTAAACTGGGCTTTGAAAGCAAGATAGCCAATTAAATTATTTCTCACTCCACTCCCTCATGCACCAGAAACTACGGGAAGCTATTACTTCTAATTAATTAGAGAAAGAAAGACTATGCACATGCATATCAGATGAACGGAGACAGAGACACTTCCCCATCTGTCTCTTTATGCTTGTGCATACACATGAACATCCATACAAGGACACACACACAGAAAACTAAGGACTTTCTCTGATTGACTCACGCCACAGATTTTCTTAAACAGACAAAAAAATTCCCACTTCCAAGAGCCACTAACAAAATCAAAGGATCCCTTCCTTGAGTACATTCATGGAAGGCAAACAGGGCACTTTTTATTAATAAAATAAACAGCTTTAAAGTTGGTTTAATTATAAACTTTCTGCAGAAAAAAAAGAGGGATCTTGTGTTTTTGCCTTTAGTAAAGTTGTATTCCCACCAAGCCCTGTACATACCAAACATGATGTTTATTGACAACTGGAGACCAGGGAACCTGTGTTTTTGAGGCCTGGTTTTGAATTATATTGACCTTCACTTATTTCTGTGTGACACACGAAGGAGGCCCCTTCTCCCTGCCATAGGCACCCCACAAAGTGTTTAAGCTTATGAGAGCATGCCTCAGAGAGCTATGAGCTGCTTGTGCCTTCCCTTAGGAAAACTAAGGGACAGAAGTCAACCGTACAGTTAAAATGTTTTCTATACATAAATGATGCTGCCTAAAGCATCACTATTATATAATACATATAATGGAATTGATATACTAAGGGCATAAGGACTAATATCAAGGATAAATAATAAAGGACATGATTGTTGAGTCAGTCTTCTTGGTGATGTGACTTTTGCACAGGAGCATCTGAGAGGGATACACTCTGTGAACATCAAGTCCACTATGAGTTCTGCTCAGGCCTCTGCTCGCATGTGCTTGCCTTGTACCCAACCTCCTCCCCTATCTTGTCATGTTTGTCCTTCTGTCTGATGCCAGGTATCAAGGGCTGGCAGAGTGTGGCACACTCAGTACCTCTGACCCATTCTGACTAATCACATTCCTACAGAAATGGGAATTGGCATCGACAGAATTGCGTAGCTGCTATTCTGGCGAACAGGGTACATAGAGGATCATTTTCTAAAACACATTTTAGACCAGCCCCTGTTTGTATATGTAATGGGTTTATCTTCTCATTTCAGAGCATCATGGCAGGTTTATTTAACCATCTACATAAATATTTTGGATTTTTTCTTCCTAAAACTGAAGCCATATATACATAATCATAAAAGGCAAGATTATGTTGCTTAATGTGGAGTCACAAAAACATATGTGCCATAGCAATATTGTAAGCAGGTTCAGCATACACAAAATATACACAGGGGACTGGGTAGATGGCTCACTGGGGAAAGGGCTTGCTGTACAAGCATGAGAACTTGAGATCAGATACCAAATACCCACTTAAAAGCCAGGCATGGCAGCATACATCTATATCCCAGTGATGGAAAAGGTTGGTAGAGAGAAAGATCACTGACTAGCTGGCTGAATAGATAGTTTAGTTAGACTAGTGAGCTCCAGGCTCAGAGAGATTCTGTCTCAAAAAAGAAGGTGTGAAACTACTGAGAAAGACACCCAATATAGACCTCCAACCTCCACACTTAAGTGCACACACATGTATGTGTGCAGACATGTACATACATGTAAATGTACACATGTAGACACATGTACTCATATACATACATGTACACACACACACACACACACCAAACAAAAATTCAGGAAAGAAAAGCGTTCCCATAATTTGGCTTTATCTCAAAATAACTTTCTTCATGCATTCAAAAATGGTTTTTGTTTTATTTTTAAAATTGGGTTCATCCACTTCTTTAGGACTTCAGCTGTTACATAAAGCAGTATGTAGAAGTGCCCCCCAAAAAAGATCTGCTGTATATTTTCTTTCTAAAAAAACTTTGATTGACTACTTTAAGTTAAATAATATAGACATATAATCAAGAAGGAGGCTTTGGCAATGTTGACATGAGTCAATGAGAGGAATCCTGGCTACACCAAAGAGCTCCAGTGTGCCCAATGAGCCTGGTTTCTGCAAACTTCTGTGCCTGGAATACTAAGGAGCAGTGTATGAGTTCCCACCCATTTCTGTATGTTCTTTTGTGCTTTCCTAATTGGTCTAAACACACACAAAAAAAAAATGACTTGGAATACCTTTATATTGTTTTAGTTTTTAATCTTTTAAGAATAGATGAAAGCTACATCTATTTTTATAGAAAAATGTACATGAAGCTACTCAAAACTTTGCACAAATTTTAAGCTATTATCCCTTTGAAAATCTACTTATGAAGCCTGAATTATGAACATCTGCTTTTAAGGAACCGTGTTTCCTTGGACACTGTCTTAACGCGCACTGTCTGCATGTTTCTGTGTCCACACGCAGGTCTCCTAATAAGACGAAGCAAGCCCACCCAGCAAGCAGAACCACATGGCAAGACACGGAGGAGGAGGATACGAGCAATGGCTGGTGGCTCCAGAAGCTGACGCCCTGGACAGCTGACTTCCTATTTAACAAGAATGCCATCTTGCCAGTCTCTTCACCACACTCCTATCCTGTGACCAGTACCTCCTAACCCCAGCACATGTGTCCAACCAGGCCAGCTGGTTGGCTCACGGCGGAGCTTTGTTGAAGTGGAAGTTGTGCCTGCTGCACCTTTTGTGTGTGGAAAGATTGAGTTCACCTAGACCTCCTGCTCATCCCCTCCCTCCACATGAAGCCTCCCAAGGACAAGGCTGGTCATCCTGGACTGAAGAGACCCCACACACAGCCCAGCCTTGGCTCCCAAGCCTGCCACCCAACCCCACATTTTTGGGTGTGAGAATATATATCTCCCCTTCTCCTCTCTCTTCTCTATGTGGATAGCCAATGTCAATCATCCCCTGAAATGTCTCTAAGGTCTTTGGAAGGCAACTATTTGCCGTACCATGGACAGGCTTGGTGACTTCAAGATGACCAAGAGCAAGCATTTCTATCACCAGGATCAGTAAAATGAGAGCAGAACTTCCCCAACAGGGCAAAAGTGGTGTATGCTGTTCTACTGATTGTTTTATTTATTGGTATACTCCCCTATTTATTTATTTATGGAACCTGTATTTATTATATATCAGAAAATCTCCTTCTATCTTTCAAACATCAGCTCCAAATTTGTCTTGTTGGTCCCCCCACAGAGCACAGTAAATGATTCCTCTTTGAAGCGAAAAAAAAAAAAAGAGGGAACTTCTTCTCCCTAGTCCCAAATACTTCTAGCCTAGCCAGATTTTCAACCCAAAATGAGATCAGAATCTACCAGCTAGTTGTAAGCTGTATAGCCACACAGACCAGCACAGGCTCCACTGTCCAGAGGGAAACAGTCTTCCAACCCCTGCTTTTATGCTCTTTCCTTCCACTCCTTCACAAACACATGCAAGACTAACCACCTGATTCCAGCCTGACTGTTAAGGCTAGGTTCCTCATTCTGCTCTGGCGCAGAATATTTGACACCAGATGCACATTTAGAATCTATGTTGGGCACTTAAAGCCACCTGTTGGGCCTGGTTTCCACCTCAATGTGCCCAAAGCAGAATCTCTGAGGGGCTGAGCAGCAGAGGTCTTCTTAGTTGTCCAGATTATTCCAATTTGTAAATGCAGTTGATGAAAAAGAAATTTCTACTGTCTTCTTCATCCCCAGCCACATCCAAGATCACTTTCTCCTTTAGTTCCCAAGCTTCCTCTGGACTCCCCATTTCTCCAGTCCCTTTTCCTCATGAAACCTTCCCCTCATTGGCATCAACATGAACAGACCCCCCAAAAGGTGACTGGTCCTGAGAGTCACACCAGAAGCCAGTGCCTGCACTTGCCTCTCTTAGGAGCAAAAGCTTGATCCCTGCCCAGATTCACCTTTCATCTGCACTTTCCCCATCACACATGCCTTCCTCCAAAAGGTTAAAGATTTTAATATGGTTATTCCTGGTCCTGCATTCCAATCTTAAGGAAAAGATCATTCAAGTCTTTATAAGACAAGGGTTGGCTGTTTCTGCAGAGCAACATGAAATACCTGAGGGTAATTTCCTTGTAACAGGAAGGGTTATCTTGTCCCCAAAACAGTCCCTTACCCAATGACCTGTTAGCAACCCCCTAGCATACAGATGATAGATGACTGAGACTTCTCACTCTCTCATGTTGACAAGTTCTCCAACGATGAATATAAGTGAAGGGGTGTGTGTGTGTGTGTGTGTGTGTGTGTGTGTGTGTGTGTGTATACTGCCTTCATATAAACTAGATGGACCAATGGAGATGCTGAACTTCAACTTTACAGTTTTGACATTTACTTGAGAACAATCAAGAACTTGTGCTGTCTTTCACTCAGTGGATCAATTCACTCCTTTCCTCAAAGACCCAAGTGAATTCCATAGTAGTGCTTCATGTGTAATGGTGTAATGTCTGAGAACTGTCGGGTGTGTTAGAGACTGTATATGTTGTATGCACAAGAAAGTGCCCAAGATAAAGAAAGTTCATTTTCCTATTCCACCTCCAACATCTAAGCAGGTTCCCAGAGCAAGTAGATTTCTCCTGCATTCATAGCACCATGCCTTCTTGCCCCATTAATCAGACTGTCCTGCACCAAGTCCCATCTCTCAGGGTCCTGCTCTCTGATAGGCAACAGTTCAGTCAGTGGGTGCTAAAGAGTTGAGTGTTACACTTCTTGGGTGACCTTTACCTTTTAATTGGGGCTATAGACAATGCCTTAATCTGAAGGAGTAGCTTGAATGCTGGGAATTTCAGGTGCAGAAGTGGGCCAGTAAGAGAGATTAGTTTTTTTTCTTAGGAAGGCATTTTAGAGCCTTCCTTCCCCTGTACCCATCTTTAAAGTCAGCTCATAAGTACATGAGCACAACCAAGCACACTTACCTACATCCACATCCCATAATTTTGGAATACCTCCCTTGCATTGGCCCATAAAAATAAATTAAAAACGAACCAGCTAAATTAATTTAAACCTCATTGGGAAATGCAGCCTAGTTTTTCATCGGCCACCAGCCATCTGGTCTACCCCACCCTGTTTCATTTTCTTCCTGCTCCTTCTCTTTTCAGCTACTGGTCTATCAGTTAATTTATGTGTAAATGTCCTCTGCTCTTCCCTTGCTTCCCCCTAACTGTATTTCCTCCCTTGGAATTGTGTTGTTTTTGGTGTTGTGAAGGACAGAAATGGAGGCTAAGAGCATGAGCATGTACGTATGTCACTGAAGACAGAGAAGCCAGGTATTCTGCTACAGTTTGAAGAATAACGCCACAAAGGAAGAGATGAAAGCTGGCTCTGCAGAGTGCCTTAAAAATGACTTTAATTAGGAAATTCTGAGTCGTCAGTCTTTGGATGTTACATAAACTCAATGGATGTTGCATTTCACTTCTCTGGGATTAAAAAAAAAAAAAGTTAAATACAGTATGTATTCGACAATGACAATCAAGTATATTTTCTCTTTACTTTGGTCCTTAAAAGATTTAGTACTGAGGAGGTCTGGGATTCTGGGACTGGAGAGATGGCTCAGGGGTTAAAAGCACTTGCTACTACTTTTCAAGGGGACCAGAGTTCATTTCCCAGCACTCATGTCAGGTGATCCACAGCTATATGTAGCACTAGTTCTAGGGGATATGTAGACACATATGCATACACATGCATGCACAGAGAGGGAGGGGAGGGAGAAAAGTGGTAGGGAGATACACATATTCATAATTAAAATAAAAGTTTTTGTTTATTATTTAGTGCTTGATTTTTCACAAAGAACAAGGGAAAGCTATAGACGCACACAAGCTCTGGGGTGTGCAGAGGACAGGCACAAGAGTCAGGCCCTGCAGTTTTAAGAAAACTCTGTCAATGAAGGCCACATCCAGGTTCCATTTGGTGGGCAATTTTGCAATGAGAAAGAAACAGACTATTCTGAGCAAGGAAAAGAAAAAGATCCCCCTTCTCCCTGATGGTACACTATTGGACTTCATCTACTGAGACTGCCATAACAAAATGTCCCTAACTAGGTGGCTTATACACAAACAACATTTATTTCCCAAAGACCTAAAGGTTGAAAAGTCCAATATCAAGTTCCCTGTACACTTAGGGACCGTTAAGGATCCACTTGCTGGTCCATGAACTGCCTTCCCCTGTGTTTACATATAATAGAAGAGTGAACAGGCTCCTTCAGGCCTCTTCATAAGGGCACTTGTCATCTGGATCACAAGTACTCCATTCTCATGACCCAGTCACGGCTCAATGCCCCACCTCTGACATCATCACCTTAGGGATTAGGATTTAAGTATATACATTGGAAGAGGAGAACATGGAATCAGCCCACATCATTATCCTAGTCTCTGCTTCAGTGAAAAGTTGGAAAAATCGTCTAGAAGTGCAGAGGCTCTTCCTTGCTACCCATCCTTCTCAGAGAACCCTTGGCCTTTGCCACCCAAGGAGCTAACCCGAAACTAGTTATTTTGAAGCAATTGAGTTCTCAAAGGCAGTTAAGTTTCTGTACCATTACCTTCTCTCTCAGAAGGTTGAATTTTTAAAAGGTTGTGTATCCTCTAAGCAAGAGTAGGAGGGGCAGAGTTAGGAGTGAGGCCCTTACCTGCTCTTGAATTCTGAGAAATCAGTGTCGTTGGGAAGAAACTAAAGGCCTCTCTCCTACCTCTTCCACCACCTGAACTTTAGTCCTGCATTGCTGGCTGGCACATGGCTGGTGTCATTCAGCTAATAGCTGCTCTCTCTTACAGTCAAATCTATTATGGCTATTTTCCACAAGAGGAATGACCCTTCTCTAGGGACAGTAGTTTTAAGAAGACTGAGAGTCGCTAATTCATATTCAATTTATTCTCTTTCTTTCTCTCTCTCTCTCTCTCCTTCCCTCCCACTCCTCCCCCCCCCCACATGCATCAAAATAGCAAGGAAACATAGATACAGAGAAAAAGATAATAGTTTCCACTAATCTCACCTCTGTCAGACACAAATCATTAACTCAAATGGACTAGGGCATAGTTTTTAAGCATTTGTACTCTTAAGCTAAAATAGCCCCATCCTCCCAAGTCAGCAGTGTATTCCATGCTCAAGTCTGAAGAAAGCAGCTCCACAAACAATTTAAAAAAGGGAGTCCAGAGACATCCTCACCAGAAAGCATGACCTGAAGTATGCCATCCAGGAAAGGACATTTGCTGGATATGCATAAGAGCGTGGGTCAATTCCTAACACCACCATCACACACACATACACACATAATCACACACAATATCACACACACACACACATATTTAAAGAACATTTGTACTTTTTCTAGTTCATTCATATTAAACAATCAACAGTGATCCAGCCATTACCAAGCCCAACGTAGCATATATTATGTGTGTACACAAAGCTCTTCTTTAAGAGCAAAGGTTAGAGAAATGTAGCAACAGTTGAGGCAAACTGAAAATATAGGTAGTCTTTGTCTCCCATTTTAAAAGAGCAGGGAACGCGCCCTATCTCATCTGATGTTGGAAGCTAAGCAGGGTCGGGCCTGGTTAGTACTTGGATGGGAGACCACCTAGGAATACTGGGTGCTGTAGGCTTTAAAAAAAAAAAAAAAAGACAGTGGTAGTGCAGGCCTTTAATCCCAGCATTTGGGAGGCAGACACAGGAGGATTTCTGAGTTCGAGGCTAGCCTGGTCTACAGAGTGAGTTCCAGGACAGGCAGGACTATACAGAGAAACCCTGTCTCTCGAAAAACCAAAAAAAAAGAAAAGAAAAGAAAAAGAAAGAGCAGGAAAGTTTTGCATTGAGTTCTATGACTTGGGAGAAGGAACAAGTATGTTCCTGATCTTCAAGAAACTAAGCTACCAAATATTGAAAGAAAACAGTATGAGAACTAAAAGAATAGTCAACACACGGAAGTGGTATAACATGCCTAAATATCTTGGGCTACAAATATGGTTACATATTAATTACCGAGATACTTTTTTGTTCTCATATCGGAAACACAGCAAAGAATTCTTTTCCGAAGTTGCTCCACCCCCTCATCACCATTTTGCCCAAAACCCTGTGCTCTTAGCCCTATCCAGAGAAAGAAAGCATAGAGTTCACTCAGCTGTTCCTTCTCACCTGTGCCTTCCCCACCCACTGCCTGAAGCAGGACCGAAGTTCATTGCAGTCGGTTGCCCAGGACACTGGCTGAACATGCCACTAGGCCAGTCATTGTCCTCAAAGCATAAGGATGTCAAGAGAGCCAGAACTAGAATTTTGTCAAGTCAAAAGCTTGAACCTTTCCCTCTCTACAACACAACAGCCCTCAACGTATTTCTTAGGCTCTGAGCCCAAGTCCAGGACCCCTGGAAGACTCTAACATCCAACTTTAAACCTTGGGAAGATGAATTAAGCTTTCATTTTTTTGCCTCCCAGGATGTCCCAGGTTCCCTTGGCAAGTTAATCTCTTTCACTCTCTTTCTCCAAGGTATCCTCCATTTGCATAACTAAAGACTCCTGGTGTGAGTGGAAGGACCACCTTTCTAAGGGACTGCCTTCTAAACAGATAGAATCCATCCCTCTGAGAAGCTCTTTTCTAGTGAGAAGAAAAAAAATCTATAGAGTGAGAAAATTATATACCAGAGAGTATGGAAAGGGAAAGAAAGGGCGGTTAAGGGGAAGGGAGAGGACTGGGGATGTTCTGTTTGAATTCTATTAAAAGTAACTGTCAAATAAACTAACAACTAAGAATGACTCTCGCTTTCTCAGGTCCCCCTCTTAATCTCTGCAGGTATGGGTATCATAGTCCATAGACGCCTCAGCTCCATTACACATTATACATTACATCACACATTACATATTACACATAACAAAGCAGAAACAAGACCACCGCCTCTTACCATTGCAGCAACCCATGGAGACATCATTTACTGCAGTTGAGGGGGAGAGGGAAGAAAGAGAGATGAAGTGACTCTGTCAAAGTCACACAAAGTCACACATTGGAACAGGGATCCCCGTATGGCTGCTGTGACTCCACTATATGATTTTTCTCAATGCAGGATCCCTTGGAGAAGGAGCGTGGAAGAAAGAGATTAAAGAAAACAAGACACAATTCCAGAATTGAGACCCAGGCTAGGTAGGCATTTAGCTCAGTAGGTGGAGTGATAGCCCAACATTCTGAAATTGAGACCCAGAATGGCTTCTTACTAGGTGTATAAAACATTGATGGGCTCCCTGCAAACATAAGATAAGAAATGAAATTCCAATATAAACTATAAGACACAGGACAAATATGAGGTTCTAGGGCAGCTCTGTAGGCTGTCTCAAAATGCCACTTAAACCACTGTCTGTGTGATTCATTAAGTAAATAAATATAATTAAAGGGAGCTGTTTTTATAACATGCTACACACAATTCCCAAAGCAATCCTTAGTCGAGCTGAAAAAATTAAAACAGTATATAGTTTCTGTCTATAAACTAATTATCCGATTCACATGGATTCAAGCAAGCCCACTCCCAAGGTGTTTTCTAAAAGTGTGTGCATAATTGCCCTAAATATATGGAGGAAGCACCAGCGCATGGCCTTCTATGAGTCTCTGAGCTCTTTTCCCAGCACCCAAGAGTGAAGAGAAGAGCATTCACGTGGGACTGTTCCCTGAAAAGCAAGTGTAGCTGAGAGGACCCAATGGAATGTGCTGTATTTTTGCAGAACCCTGCTTCCTCTTTGCCTTTCCAGTCATCCGAGTCACTCCATGCTGAAGGCAGCTGGCCCACAAGTCTACCATCTAAGCTGCTAAATAAGACTGCCCTGTACGTGGGCAGGCTCAGAAGAAACAAATTCTAAGAAGAAAAAACCAATTCCACTTTCTGACAGGGTCCTGAAATTGAGCTAGCTTCTTTGAGAGAGATAGTGTAGCCTTCAAAAAACTACGTTAGAACCAGAAAGAGAGAGAGAGAGAGAGAGAGAGAGAGAGAGAGAGAGAGAGAGAGAGAGAGAGAGAGAGAGGAGAGAACACATACAAACAAGACACAGAAAAATAAAAAGAAGACCTCATCTTCACAGTGCTGCCAAATGCTGCTGGCCCTTTCTCCCCGAAGTCAGCATGTGGGACTCTACAATGAGGAAAGTCAACCTCACCCTAACCCTGCCAGAGTGGGGAGGGGTGCAAGTGTCGACACTGCCTTACCTGAGTCTCTCCTGATCAAGATTCCAAGAGAAATTAGAAAGCAAGCACACAGAAGACAATGATGTAAATGAAACTGGTAGATGAGTTTCCCTTTCAGGCAGAGAACCTCTCCAGGTCAGAGAAAGTAGAGTTAGAAGATGGGCGGCTCAGAGACAAGCAAATAGGGAGTCAGAGACGCTAAAAGTCACAGTGACCCCCGTGTCTCCAAATGGAAAATTCATGTTCCAGCCTAAGAGAAAATGTAGTTTAAGTTCTTTTGCTCCCAATTCCAGGATTTCTCCTTATCTCCTTATCTCTGCCAACAAGTGTGCTATGGCAATTACTCTCCCTGGGGAGACTGTCTACGTTGTTTTCTATTGCTTTGGAAAGGCGCAGAGAAATGGGCTCTCAGTGAAACTGTTGCTAGCTTTTGTTAAGGTTTTGAGAGGATTAAAAAAAAATGGTTCCTGGTGGAGAATCTGAGTTGCCTCCTTCCTTAACATCCTCCTCCCACCCACAATGGAAAGCCCATAAGACAGATAAACAGAGAAGGCAGAGTTGGTCCTGAGAATGTCTGGCTTAACACTGGCTCTTGCTTCTAACAACAATTTTGTTTTGTTGTTTTGTTTTGTTTTTCAAGACAGGGTTTCTCTGTATAGCCCTGGCTGTCCTAGAACAGGCTGGCCTTGAACTCAGTAATCCACCTGCCTCTGCCTCCCAAGTGCTGAAGCTGGATCAGGCCCCCAGGATAACTGGGTGTAACGAGACAGTTCTAGAAGGGTTGGTTTTAAAGAAACTCCAGGCTGGCTGGTGCCACGTACAAAGAAATGCATCTCGAGGAAGGTCCTCATCCCAGCTCCTCAGTCTAGCCCTTCATAGTTTATTCCTGGGAATGCTCTGGCAGCACAATCCTCATTTCCCCAAAAGACTGAAGAAGTCTCAGAGTTGACGGAATTAGGATCAAAATTATTCCTAAGTGACATGAGTCACTTGGGGGGGGGGGGAGAACCATTCAGTAACCAGACAGCCTGAATTCGAGGGGCCAAGAGGAAAGAAAAAGAAGCAGTGCTCATGGAGCATGCAGGCTGCTCCTGCCTCTCTCTTTCCTACCAACAAAGTGCCTTCTTGCTAAGGATTAGCACCTTGTTTCTTCATTGCACTAGGAAAATACCACCACATGTAGTAAGATTGCTCTCAGAGAGCAGTGAGGAGAGATGCAACCGTTCAAAAACATCAGGGATACTCCATTCAAAAACATCAGCAGGCACCCATTGTGCAATGGAGAACAAGAGAAGAGTGCCCCAACTCAGCCCTTTAGCACCCGGGTGAGCCTGTGACCAGCACCTGGTAGAAGGATGTGATATCCTGAGGAAAAGACTGTGGGCCTTAGAATCCAAGGAATGTTGCCTGGAGGGCAGGCAGATGATTTCCTAGTTAGTTTCTCTTGATGTATATTCACTACCTAGCACATGTCAGCAAACACACAGGATGAGCCTAAGCTCCTCATTTGGTCCTAGAAACAAAGGATACACAATTCTCTTTATCCAAAAAAAAAAAAAAAAAAATGTGGGACATATCTACCTTAGACAGGCTGACTCTATGACAGGCTTCAAACTGGCAGTTCAGGAGACTAGGCCTAAGAACTGGGCGAGTCCAGGCAGCTAGTCAGAAAACTGCCCTGCCATCAGAACCTGGCCTGCTACCAGGCCTGAAGCAAGGGCAATGGGGCAGCAACAGTTTCCAGACCTCCACAGCAACAGTTTCCAGCCCCCATATCCCGGTAATAGAATATCCCTAGAGATGGAGCAAGATAAAGGTCACCTACTCTGGAATCCCCTAATGTGCTTTAAATCAGTCCTGTGAGCTCACTTGGTTATCTCACCATCTTGGAACAAGAGATCCCCACTTGCTGGACTTCTACAGAATAAGACCCTCCTTGCTTTTGCATACTATTTGAGCTTGGAGTATCATTCTTCTGCAAACAATGAACTCTTCCATACCTTGTAACAGAAAGTATTTCAGGTATCAGGGTGCAGGAGTGAAGAAGGCAGACAAACTCTCACCAGGGGCTTGCAATCTGGCTGGGGGCCTTAAAGGTGAAGGGTCAAAGAAAATGGGAACAGTGTGTGCTATGCTGGCAATGACGGCTCTAAAGGAAAGGAGAATAGAACCGGAGAAGTGTATGCTGATGAGGGCTTAAAACAATATGGTACAGGGAGGTTCCTTGAGATGATGGAACAGAGTCATAAGAAGGGAATGAGTAGTGTAGACAGCTGAAGAAAGAACTTGCTGGGAAGAGAAAGGGATCTATATCAGGGTCCTGGGGTTGTTCTCACCAGCCTGGAACATGAGATGGTTGCAGTGGGGCAGGACTTCCCCAGAACTATGGCCAACTGGATCCAGAACATCTCTTCATCTTCATGAGGTCGCAACAGGAGTCACTAGCTCTTTGGAGAAAGTGGCACCCAGTGGGCCACAGGAAAAATAAATGAAGCTCTAGCCAATAGCATTTTTATGAGGTTTTGCAATGTGTTCCCCCTTTGAAGTGATGGAGCCAAATACACTCTAGATGAACAGTTCTCAGTCTTGCTTATCTCTTGCCAAAGGGAGAACTCAGCTATGCTATGCCACTTGCTCCTACAAGAATCTAAGGGCTTGATCTCAGCACTGAAGACTGTTTGACAACAGAAAGGGAAGGTCACTCTTTGTTGAGAAGAAGCAGTAGTGCAGAGGTATACATGGCCTCCCCAGCCATGCCCAGGGAGGCAAGTCTGACATGACATCCATCTTTTAGACCTTTCCAAACTCGCAGGGCAGCCTCTGGCTTACAGCCACCACACAGAAGCACACCAGCAACCACTCCAGGTGCCAGGGAGGCAAATAGATTTTTCTAGGTCATCAGAATGTGGGGAAGCAAACCCTTCGAAGGATAAATGTGGAGAATGCTTTTATTCCATTGCCCATTTCAGACCGTGTTTCCTATGGCTCTGGCTCTCAGGCAAGAGAAGCTGAGTAAAATGCCTTGTAAGACTGTGGCACAATGGTGAAAGTAAGAGTCTCTGCATCGCAGCATGGGCCAAAATGCAGCTGAAGTTCCGCCACAGCGGGCAGCCTTTAGTCTCCAGTAGATTCCTTGCCTCTGTTGGAAACTTCACAGCACAGCCTTTAATGTCTGATTGGCTCCCAGCCTCCTCTGAGTCCTTGCTAGAACTGTCCATTCATCTGTACTTATAGCGGTCCAAAATTTCTCTAGCTTGCTCCTCCACACCTTTGTGAATCCCTTCCACAAGCCCATTCCGAAGGCTTCTCCCTGTCAGCTCAGGTACAGCCACACCAATGACCCACTTCTCAGCAGCCGTTATCTTTTCCATCAGCTTTCTGCTGCTATGATAAAATGCCTGAGACAATCACTGTACAAAGAGGGAAGTTTTATTTTGGGCACATGAGTCCAGGGGGTTTCGTGTATGATTGTGGCTTTGGTTCTGTGGTAGTATGAGTTGTTTGTTGTGCTCTGTGGGATAATAGACTGTCCCTCATGGTGGCTAGGAAGAAGGGGTCCCAATCCCTTCAATGACTTACCTTTCAATGACTTAACATCCTCCCACTGAGCCCCACATATTAAAGCAGGGGTTCTCAGCCTTCCTAATGTTGCAACCCTTCCTAATGGGGTGATCCCCAGAACCACAGAATTATTTTTGTTGTTACTTCATAACTGTAATTTTACTGCTGATATAAATTCTAATGTAAATATCTTTGGAGACAGAGGTTTGCCAAAGGAGTGGAGACCCACAGGTTAAGAACTACTGCACTAAAGGTTCTACCACCTCTCACTAGCACCTCAGTCCTTTGAGAGACAGTCGGATCTAAGCCACTTCAATAACCACACCATTCCTGTGTTGTGTTTCTTCAGCCAGCAGGGGGCCACTCACAGGCTTCACTAAGTGCCAACCGCTTCAGCAGTCCCCAGTTCATCTTCCAGATGACCCTACAAGACAACAGAGGAACCGATCAGCTTCCCTGGAGAGGAAACTGAGCCTCTCCAGGGTTGACTCACACCAGAGCACACAGTCAGCACATGGCAGTATCATACTTAAAATCCTGATGACAATAATATATCAGACCACACTCTTGACTTCCATATAAATCTTGAACAAAGACCATCTAATCATGATAGGAAAGGAGTTCTCAGAAAAAAAGGGATAATCAGCGTAAGATTAACTAAAATGATTTAAAGATAAAAGCAAGCCATCTTCTCCTTCTGCTGGCCCAGAAATTTTTTTTTACACACCCCCCAGATTCCCTTTGGGGTGTTTGCTCTCTTTGGAGAGACATGGATTTCTCATCCTTTGTCATCTCCTGGACAAGCCCACAATGAGCCTTTTTACCTCCTGTGAGCATCTCATGTCCACATGTGTCATAACTCAAGCTTATAGTCAGGATTTCAAATCTGTTGAACCAATACTTTTAACACCAGAATATGGCTCTGCACTAAGACCTATGAGATGGAATTAGCCCTGGAATGAGGTAGAAGTCACAGAATAAATGCATTGGATCAACAATGAGGAACTCCATAGCTAGACTGCATTCTTGTATGCACAGACCTAATGGCATGTCTTCTCAGGGACCCCGGAAAGTACCTTATAACTATATCTCACACCCACTCCTCCAAAACCTATTTCCCACTCCAAAGAGAATCACCATGGTTTCCTTTCCCTTTGGGCTTTGATCCTGTCCAAACACACTAGCCCCACAAGAGCAGCCTACTAGGATGTGAAACACCCCCTTTCCACTGCCCTTGGCGTGCTGTGTAGTCCTGAACCTGTATGCTCCAAAGTGCTGAGGGTGCCACTGACATTAGACTCATCAGTGATAGATGTCTTTCTGTAATAAGTTTCTGGCAAGGAGCAGCCAAAAACCTAATCCTGCTGCCACAAGACAGGCTCACTTTACCTACTTTTCCATGTTGGAGAGCTGTAGGCATCGGAAGCCCCATCTGCCGTTTTTCCTTTTGAGTTTGCCTTCCCCAGTGGCTTCAGTTTGCTTCTACCTCATGACTTCCTTCTGCATCTTGACAGGAACTAGTTATGGAATGCTCTCCAGAAGATCATGTACAGGGACTCTAGCCAGGCCTTCTTGATCAAGTGCGGAGAGAGACTGGAGAGAGTTCTGGAATGTGCCGGTGAGAGGAACATTTCAAAATACAGCTAAGATCCCTCATCTGAATGTCCGACTAGCCTTCACCTTCAGGAAGAGAGCAAGCAAGCTTGTGCTTTTGCAGAGCTCCTCTGGCTGGCCACCCTACCCCTGTTGAAAAACATCTCCCCAAGCAGGAAAAAGCATGTTATCTGTGCCTCCCTCAGGGGCCAAGAATGCTCACATTGCTTGCCCACGTTGGTTAGGGAATCAAGTTCAAAATTGGAAGCAGGGACATCATTAGTCACTAACCAGCTTTTGTTTGTTTTTTATCAGTATTCTGGCAGGTCATCTTGCTCCATGCTCATGGTACTTACTTTCCTTATGACTATCATACAGAAGTAGGGGGATACAGTAGCCCCCCTTATTCCCTGTTTTGCTTTCTAAGGTTATGATTATTAGCAGTCAGATATGTTTTTAGATGCCAACTAATAATATTCCAGAGATAATTAATAAGGTTTAAATAACCTGTATTAACATTTGCTATTTTAATTGTTCTGCTTCATTACTAATTATTGTTGATCCTTTCCTGTGTCTGATTTATAAGTTAGACTTCATCAGTATTATGTATGTATGTATGGACATGTATGTATGTGTGCATGTATGTATATATGTATGAATTATGTGTGTGTGTGCATGCATGTGAAATGGAGACTGTGTACAGGTTTAAGTACAAACCAAATTGTGGGACATCTTCTACAGGTCTTACAATTCACTCCCTGCAGGTAAGAAATGGTGATTTGCCTGGTTTCATAGACAAACTTCAGCATGGCTCACTTCCCCATCTCTGAGCCTTTGGTCAATGTTACTTTCTCAAGGAGACTCACCCAGATCACTCCCAATAAAACTGTAACTCTACTCTCATCCCTAATATCTTGCTTAACTTTCCTCCAAAGCACTTACTCTCCCTCAAACCGCAGAGCACTGCTTGCCAGTGACTTCTTGCGGGCAGTCCTCTAGCCCCCTGACGCTCACTTAGTAAAACGGTCTTTCTCACTCTGTGAGGACGGCGATAGCAACACAGGTTAAGAACAGACACAGCAAGGAAGCCATGCTGTTAATTCTGTTAAGACAGTCTTTCTCCCTCAGTTACGACAGACATTTGTTCAAATAAGGAGTAATTCATAATAAGCACCTTATTGGAAATCAAGCTTCGATCTAGAAACTTCTAAAGGACCAAGCTTCTCGCCTGCGTCACCCCGTCAAAAGCTACTTTATCGTCTCGTTCACAGTTTCTACTCTTTCCTTCAAGAATCCACTCCATTTCTTAAGCCCAAGGTCCTTTGTGGATTCGTTCCATCCCTGGGCCACAAGTCTCATCCAGGTTTGCTCTCCTTGTGATCTTTTCTATCTACTCCCACTTTGAGCTGGCTGCTCTGTTTTCTGGAAAAAGCTTTGTGATTGGCTGCTGCTTGTCAGGGTGGGTCAGCTGACAGTGGCTATCCATGAGTCGGCTGGATATCATCCAGAAGACGCAAGCAGGAAGCAGCAGTGGCTGTAGGTGCGAGTCAGTCTCCAGCTCCTTGAATAGAACTGTCTTCCAGACTATCTCCTGTAGAGATGAACATCGGGAAGTCAAGGGAGGGAAAGAGGATGTTGTGAGGTCTGGGTATCAGGAACAAACTTTGTGGAGCTGAGCACAGTATAAAGACACTAGGCACCAAGAAACTCTATGGCGAGAACAGGAAACTGGCAGAGCAGTTTCCACAGAAGAAAGGAATGAGAAATCGTCAGTTCTTTACAGCCATGCTTTAAGTCAGGCTTGGGCTAGCTAGCCCTTACCCTTGGCCTCTCTTCAGTCCCTTCAATTGCAACAAATTTTAAAGAGACTCAGAAGCAAAACTCCAGGTGTGCTGACATAATTCAGATGCTAGGAGGGTAAACGTGTAGACAGTCCTGTCTCTCCCACCCACTGCCCCTTTCTCCTTCAGAACCTTTGAAAAGCCAGGCCAATGTGAAACTTTGGTGTAATTCTGCCCTAATAGTCAGTCTTCTCTAGGATTCAAAATCTCTTCTCTTACCTCAAGCTCCTGCCCTTTGGTGAAGCCTGGCCCAGGGATGGTGCCTGGAAAACTGCAGGTAAAGCGGTGTTTGGCTTGGTGGAGGTTGCAGGGCAGTAGTAACAGAATAGTGTCCCCTTATTCCTGCAAGACGTGAGCAAACTGGGCTTGGGAGTGGTGATAACCTGTGTGTGTCTAGGGACAGCAAAGATTGTACATGCTGCCTGGCACTCACTGCAGGCTAGACAAGCCTTCCCAAACATTGACGAGTTGTGACCAACCTTCCCTGCCCTACAAATGATAACAGAAAAAAATCCAACTCACAGTCCTTCCACAACTAAGACCAGAATCCTTCTCCCATTCCAGTAGGCCCAAGGAAGCTCTCCTGGTGGGTGTTGGATGCCCATAGGCCTCAGGTTAAGGAGAAAATACTACTCCTCGGCCTCAATAACTTTAGCTGCTTCTGCCACACCCTGGATGGAATAGTCCTGGGCTCTTTTCACTCATACCAAGTGTGATATAGGCTTCAGAACTACAAGGGAAGCCACAGTTACAGACACTGATAGCACTAGGGTTCTGACGGGTCATATCTTCACTAATTTATAACAGTATGTCTGTGGGTATGTGCGTGCGTGTGCGTGTGTGTGGGGGGGGGGGTGTACTGGAAATGCCAAAACAGTCTCAAAGCCTTCAACTCCCTACTGTTCCTACTAGTCCACCAAGGCCTTCTTGATGAGGCTGAGGTTATCAGTCATTGGTGTCTGGCTCTCAGTGTCTCTTTCAAGCCATTGGAACTTTTCTTCATAGAAGCTGAATTTTAAAGCTTTATTTTTATCTTATGTATATGTATGAATCTCCATATATAGTTATGTGACAGGTCGGTGCCCATGGAGGCCAGAAAAGGGCATCAGCTCCCCTGGAACTGGAATTACAGGCATTGGAGGGCCACCATGTGGGTACTAGAAACCCAGATCTTTTGCAAGAATAGCAAGTGCTCTTAACCACTGTACCAACTCTCCAGAATGTATATATGCACACACACACACACACACACACACACACACATAGTGGGGGGGATGATGGGATGATCTTACTCTATAGATCAAGCTAGACTCAAGCTCTCAAAGATCCATCTGCCTCTACCTCCCAAATATATATACTAAAATAATATCTATTTTTTTCAGTGAAGCATGCATTCAGTCATACACCCTACCACCACCACACACACACACACACACACACACACACACACACACACACACACACACACGCTTTCATATACCTGTACAGAGAGCCTTCTGGGTTCTGCCTACAAATAGGGCCTCTAGTAACTGTCTGAGCCTATGTGCTCCTGTACTGGCTGGTTTTGTGTGTCAACTTGACACAGGCTGGAGTTATCACAGAGAAGGGAGCTTCAGTTGGGGAAGTGCCTCCATGAGATCCAGCTGTGGGGCATTTTCTCAATTGCCCCTTGTGGGTGGTGCCATCCCTGGGGTGGAGGTCTTGGGTTCTATAAGAGAGCAGGCTGAGCAAGCCAGGGGAAGCAAGCCAGCAAGGAACATCTCTCTCCATGGCCTCTGCATCAGCTCCTGCTTCCTGACCTGCTTGAGTTCCAGTCCTGACTACCTCTGGTGATCAACAGCCATGTGGAGGTAAGCGGAATAAACCCTTTCCTCCCCACCTTGCTTTCATGGTCATGATGTTTGTGCAGGAATAGAAACCCTGACTAATAAAGCTCCCTAGGCAAATACAGAGGGCCTCTGCATTGGAGGCTCTCTTTGATAGCCTTCCTGGGGCCTTTGCCTTTGGAGCAGACACAGAGCTCCTCAGGGCAGGCAGAGCTCCGTCAGGTAAGGTGCAGGCCCCAGAGCATTGCTCTTCCTTGGGCTCTGGGAGATTGTTATTTACACCTCCTTAATGTCTATGTTCCATTCCTGGTTTCTTAAGAAGCATGAAAACAGGAGACATACTCTGGCTGCTCCAAACACTCACCTGGATACAAACAAAGGCTTCTTAAGTCCTGCCCTCACCATGGCTCCAGGCCGGGTTTCCCACACGCTGTAATTATACTTCTGTTCCAAGGGGACCTGGAGCCCACCTCTTGAACTGTCTAAAGCAGGATGGTGTGTTTATGTGTTAGTAAGGGCAGGTCCACTGACCTGGAGGGGTCAGGGGCCGAGTGCATGAATTAATCCAGGAGGCTGCCAGCACTCAGGACAGGCAACCCATCAATAAAACATCAAAGGCCAGCACCGTTAGAGGAGGCAAAGTGGGATATTTTATTCATGACTGTATTTTGAAGGGGCTTGCTCATGACTCACAAATTATTCATGAGCTTTCTATTTTTAAATGTAAATTACAAGGGTGTTTAAAGGGGCGGAAGTCCAACACCCACCCCCCCTGGTACCACTCCGTTATTTTAGGAAAAATACTGTCCCCTCTCAGGTAAAGTCCTGTCCACACACAGTTCAGGCTATTGATCTCTGAGAGGAAAGCCTGTTCACTGGGGAGGCGGACCAGCCCGCTCCTCATTCTGACAACAGCTGCTGGCCAGTCAGAACCAAACATTGTCCCTACCACAGGGACATCAGCTCTTGCAGCATGCTAGGCTGAGGAAGTGACCACCTGTGGCCCTGCTTTTACACACACACACACACACACACACACCACCCCAGTTCAAGGCACAGATCCCTGTGCCCCTCTCTGGCTGTCTGAACCAGAGCTTCTGGAGTGGGGCCCAGATATTTCCATTTTATATAAATACCTCCATAAATTCTTACACAGAGTGCTTTCATCCCAGTGCTACTTTACACTGTTTCAATGTTACCCAGACAACCTGTGAGAAGCAGCTCACTGGGCTCCCACCAGGGTTTCTGATTCTGTAGGCTTGAGAATACCTGAGAATCCGTTATTTCCTCAGTTGCCCCAGGTGTGAGTACCGTTGATCTGGTCTGTGCTTTGTGATCCACTAATCCACAGCCGCCACACTTCTGAGCAATGTTGAGGCTTGCCTCACATGAGGTAAGTCCACACAGCTGAGGAAGTGTGTGGATAGGCGGTTCTGTGAGCTCAGAGCTCTCGGGTCTATGGGACCCCAACTGGCCACCATCTTTCATCACATCCTGGAAGCTTCTCCCACTTTGAACCTGTTCCCAGGGTCCTCTGGCCCGGCAAAATGTAGCCAAGGTGATGACAATCAATTAAATACCGAGGCGGCTTTTTAAGAAAAGTTTACAGAGTACTCCTTTTAAATCCCTCACCACAGAATTTTCCACACATACTGCAAAGGCTTTTCACAATGTCCTGGCTGCATTTATTCATCCAACAGACACCAGCTAATGTATCACCAAGCGTGGGAATATACAGAGTCTCTGTCCTCAAGGAACTGGCACTACAGAGAGGCAAACACGAGTGGGTATTTATAACACATTTGGGATCTAGGCACCGGTGTATATGGGGACTCTTGAGCAAGGGATGGGAGCCTGAGGAGAGTTGACACTGGAGCTGAGTCCTGAAGGTGGCCCAGAGTGTAGGGGAAGGGAGACGAACTTCTAGAATGACACTGAGTAGCATTCGTGAGTGGCAGGTCCTGGAGCAGAGAAGGTGAGTTTCTGTGGGTCCTTGGTCTGTGGAAACACCACTGGTATTTTCTAGTGCCACACCCAAGCTTGTCTGGAGGGAACTAGGGATGGGGGAGCAGGGTATGGCACTTTCTCAGGTTTTGTGTGCTGGGCTAGAAACCCAGAATAAAAGATAGTGGTTAGCCTATGACACTGAGTCTGTCCTTGAGGATCTCCCTTATGAGAAGCAGTCCTCCAGCACGAAAGGAGAGGGGGTTGAGAGATGGAAAATTGGTGAAGTTTCCTGGGCAGGCCCAGTAGTTGGCTTTGGGGAAGTCAGGCCCTCTGAGTGGCCTCAGTAGAAGCTTGCACATGCCACTGACTGGCCTCAGAATAGCCCTGCACATACACCTCGCAGTGGCTTTTTCCATCACCCCTTGCACAATCTTATTCTTCAAGAGAGATATATCCTTACACATTCTTTTCTCAAGATTTTCCTGTTCCCTCCCTTAGAAGCCTATCTCCCCTCCTGTCTTTCGGCTCTCTACAGCACCTCTGAGCTTCCCTGGCACCACACATCTCTCTGCTAGTTATTCCAAAAGATGCTAAGGGCAGAAGGTATACCTCATTCATCTTTGATTGAAGCACATAGCATCCAGCATACTATCTAGCACACAGTAGGGGCTTTAAACGATGTTGGATAAAGGAGATTATCTATGTTTCTATGTTGAATGAAATGATTTCCCAACATGGTCTCGGTCCCAGAAGACAGACTTGCCACCATATCCTCATAATGAATTGCCCAAGAAACTTTATGTCTATGATGTGTATGCATGTGTGTATGGGGAGGGGAGAGTAATGTGTGTTGAGAATACCTGGGCATGTCTGTAGACATGTGTATGTAGGGTGTGTTTTAATATGTGTGCATATACATGCGTGTGCATGTACATGTTATGCATGTTTGTGTGTGTGCATGACACAGTGCACATGTGGAGGTCAGAGGGCAATCTCAGTACTGGTCCTCACAGTCTATGTTGCTTGAGACAGGGTCTCTGTTGCTTACCACGGCATTTGCCAGCCTTGCTGGCCCATGAGGTTCTGGGAATTCTTCTGCATCTGCCTCCCGACTCACTTCAGGATCACTGGGATTACTGTAGTGACTTACCATGTTTGGCTTTTACAGTCTGGGTCTTCACACTCATTTCCCTACATTTGTTCAGCAAACATTTTTACTGAGCCAGCCCATGCCTGGCATCTTTTTATGGGTGTTTTGTTTGTTTGGTCATGGTTTTGTGTTTGTTTGCTTTTTTTTTTTTTTTTTTTTTTTTTTAAAGACAGAGTCTCCCTATATAGCCCTAGCTGGCTTACAACTATCTATACTAGACTGGCCAAGAACTCGTAGAGATGTCTACCTTCCAAGTGCTGGGATTAAAGGCATATCCCACCACACCTGGCTTCTCCTTCCCCTATTTTTTACATGGATGGTGCAATGTCCTCACACTTACACGACAAGCAAATGTCGTCTCTGCAGTCCTACAAAAAGCTTACTCTTGATCCCTAGGTATTGTTAGTGGACATTAGATCACAGCTAATGGACATCTCACATGCAGAAACCCTGCAAGGAGATTCAGAGCTATCTGGCCAAAGTCCCTGGGACTCAACAGACAGACAGGGCCATCAGAGTCTTGGATCCCATCAGGAACTGATAAATCACTCTCTGTGTGCTCAGCAGATAATTAGCTTGTATGCACTAGGGACCACAGACACTTTGGGAAAATAATTATAACAGGTCAAGAGCTCAGTCCAGGCAAAATCAAATGAAATCATACTGACTGCTGAGGTCACAAAAGAGCTGCCCTGGCCTCTGAAATCCCATCAAAGTAATTAGGAAAGGACAGGAGAGGGGAGAAAGGGGGACAAATGGGAGAGAGAGGGTCAAGGCCACACTCCTGCCTAGGATGACTGTCAACTTGTCAGGATCTAGAATCACCTAGGAGACGAGCCTCTGGTCAAGTGTGTATGAAAGTTTATAGGCTGAGGTCGGGAAAACTCAACTTCAAAGTTGGTAGCACTAAATTAAAAGAACGTGAGCTGAGTGCCAGCACTCTCGGGAGCTCCTCTCTGACTGTGACACACTGTGGTGACCGGTTGCCTCGTGCTCCTGCCACCAGGCTTTCCCCACCATGAGAGACTGTGATGCCTTCAAACTGTGAGCCAAAGGAAACCTTTCCAACCCAGGATTGCTTTTGTAAGGTGTTTTAGCTTGGCAATAAGAAAAGTAATAATACAATACCTTTAAGTAAACTCAAGGGATTCTGGGAAGATGTAGACCCAGACCGCCAATAATGTCACATCTCTGACTTCTCACATGGGGAGTGACAAGGTTACAGTATCCATGCATGTCCTGCTTATTTCCTCGATGTACCACACACACACGTTCTAATCCCTTCTGGAAGCAGAGAGGATTAGGAGGAGTGAGGATTTCAAAATAAAACATGAACTTCACTGTGTATACCTACGGAGTTTCTGAGAAGGTGAAAATCCAGGTAGAAAATCAGGTGAGTCTATGTTAAGCAGCAGTTGTGTGCCCTGATTTGTGTCAGGATAAGAAGCAGTGGGCAAAGACAGTAAAGTCTACTCCCCATCCCCCACACACCCCAGACATTGATAGTTTAGTTCTCAAGTTTAAAGGTGAAAACCAAGGAATATGGAAGAACTGCTCAAGCACATGGCAGGCCAGGAGTAGCTGTTCAGCAGTGGCATCCAGAGGGGGCAGGCACAGAGGAGCACCCCCCCCAACCCAGCATGAGTCCTAGGGGTTGAGGTGTGCCTGGAAGATTTAAAAACACTAGGCCGACTAAGGTATGTCTGCTCTTTATTATCACCACCGTCTCAACTCCACAGAGTGTCCGTGATAAATTATTCCTCTACCTAGCAACAGATGGCCTTATCACACCCTCCTCCCATATGCCACTGCTGTTAATTAATTAGGAAGGAAAAACGGGTGGGGGAGTTAACGTAGATTCGATTTTAATAATTTGGGAAGACTTTCAGGATAAGGAGAGATCAATGTTCAGCCTCGGCCTGTGAAGAGAATTTGAAAATCAAGGGACATTCTAGAGACTCTAGATATCATTCTGCATCCTCTAAAGCAAAGAGTCCTTATTGGTTAAAATGGGTGGGATTCGGAGGCAGCTTTGATGGTTGGTCTAGATTCCTGTGGTACCCCCACACAGAGAATCATGTCTTGTCCAAGCAAACCTAGGCTGTGCCTCTAGCCCCTGAAAAGGATCCAGGAAAGATTCATGGAAGAGAAAGGAGCTGGAGTGGGTGCTTGATGGAGATCTCATCCTCAAGCTCCAAAATGAAGTAAGAGAGCCCTTTGAGACATAGAATACAGAAGGAGCAAAAGTGTGCTGCTCAGAATTCATAGGACAAACAGCAGAAACCAAGAGGCTCTGTCCTTTGGGCAGCTTCTCTCTCTCTCTCTCTCTCTCTCTCTCTCTCTCTCTCTCTCTCTCTCTCTCTCTCTCTTCTCTTCTCTTCTCTTCTCTTCTCTTCTTTCCCTCCCCCTCCCTTTCCACTTTCAACCAATTCAAAAGCAACTCATTCTCAGCAGGGGGACTTGAGAGGCGGCTCCATGTCACAAATGACTGTCAGAAAGGAGAAGAATGAATCTTACTGTATAACTCCAGAGGCAGAATTAGGCTCCGTGGGTAGAAATTATAGGGAGAGGGATTTCAATACAACCTTACCCTGATGTTGTCTTGCCATTAGAGATACCACACAGTATGGCATACTGTCTGAAAGATGGAGAGTGCCCAGGCATTGCACGGGATCAAAAACAAATAGCTGGATAGTCATTATACCAGAGGACTTGAGGGTGCCAAATCCTACCAGTGAGCTTTGATCCCAGGGGTCACTTGAAGATGTCTCTTTAAATCCAAAGTCCTATAATTGCAAGTTTCATCTTTGACCAAGCTCTATCACACTACCCAGTATCCAGTCTTTATCTGACTAATCCTGAAAATATAATCATTGAGGAATATACTCTCCCTGTTAGCCTACTTGAACCCAATGCTAGAGAGAGGCCACATATTCTCCAATTTTATTAGGGTCAGAAAGGATGGCAAACTCAGAAATGGGAGACCTAAGGTCGGCTCTGATGTCTGTCAGTCAGGAACTCTGTCAGTCAGGAACTCTGAAGTCTTGAGTAGTCTCCACTCTAGCCCTTTTACTGTATGGTAAGTTGTCAAAACAGACCTCATTCCCTGCTGCCAATCGGTTCCCTTTCTGCCTTCATGCTCCATCGAGGACACGGAAGCAATCAGATGAGAATGACCTCACTTTCCCCTCCTGCCCCTGAAGCTCTCACTCTGCCTTCTCCTTTGCTGGACTAGAGAAGCATCTGCCCCTGCCCCTGCCCCTGCCCCTGCCCCTGCCCCTGCCCCTGCCCCTGCCCCTCTGCTGGAGGCCGCTTCTCTGCGTGTGCTCTGACTGCCAAGTCTCACAGAACACATGGGTCCTAGCATGAGTTTCTTTCTCACTTTCCTAGATGAGCAACTTTCTTCTCATCCAGTCAGTACACAGGCATGAGAACTACCAACAGAGTCATGTGTATACCTTATGGAGAGAGGCAAGCTGAATTGGGAATGGTGTGCACATCTGGACCGTATGCAAACCCCAAGCTTTGGAAATCTACCCTATTTATGAAACTTATGCATTTAAGAAACAGAAACAAAAATATGAATTGTAAGTATTTAATAGTATTATAGATTTCCTTAATTTAGGCGTGATAATGCTGTTGTGACTGCTAATTGTGTGTTTTGTTGACTGGTTGGTTTTAGCAAGGTTCTCACTCTGTGACCTAGAATTCAGAGCAATCCTCCTGCCTCAGCCTTCTGCGTGCTGGGATTATAGAATGTGTGCCACCACAACTGGCTGATGTTTTTCTAAAGATATTTATTTCTTTAAAATAATCCAAGAAAGTGACGTGCGGTAGCATACATCTGTAACCTCAGCACTGGGTAAGCTAAAGCAGGGGAATTACAAGCTGCAGTCCAGTCTTGGATGCACAGTGAGACCTGCCTCCAAATCAAACCAAACCAAACCAGAATAATAAAATAACTTAACGGACAGAAGGGACAGGTGAGAGTACACATAAACCTATGCCGACTGTGCACTGGTCATTGTCAACTCAACAGGTGGGTTCACAGTGCCCTACTGTGTTACTGGTTGGACATCTTTAATCTGAACATCCAAACTCTGGAATGTTCCAGACATTTTGAGGGTCCACGTGATTGCCACAGATGGAAAACTGAACACCATGAAGTTCTGTTTCTGTTGACAAAAAATTATTTTAAAATACTACATAAAGTTACCGTCAAGCTCTGTGGAGTATAGCTGTAATCATTTTATTTCTGTTAACATGATAAAATTCTTATTAGAAACAACTTATGGGACAAAGGGTTTATTTTAGCTCCCAGTTCCAGGTTACGGTCCATCATGACCCAGAAGTCAAGGCAAGATTAAAATAGTTAATTGTATCAGCCAAGAGCAGAGAGGAGTGAAGGTATGTATGACTGTCCTGCTCAGACCACTCTACACTGTACAGTCCTGGGTCCCCAATCCCTGAGAATGTCACAGCTCACAGTGGCTGGGTCCTCCCACAACAATTAACATAGTCAAGACAGTACTACATAGGGCAACCTGATTTGGACAGTCTCTCACTGAGACTCTCTTCCTAGATGATTTGAGATTGTGTCAAGTTAACAATTAGAACTTAGCTATCACAAAGGCATATATGGAACATAAGGAAGTCTAGATGAGGTGTGAGTCCCTGTCTCTAAAATACTTTATTATGTTACACAAATATCCCTCAAACCTGAAGAAAATAAAAAGTCTAAAACACTTCCAGCCTCAGACATTTCAGATAACGGATAGTCAATCTGTGTTTCCTCACTTTTATATACGGTTGGAATTTTCTAGTTATAAGTAATGATAAATGAAGAGGCCAGCAGACTTTATATCGCCTCTTGGAAGTGTTCTCCTGAGTTGAGATGCCTTGGCAGAGAGGAGAAGAAGGTGGGCACAACAGATAAGAGGACTCATCTGCCAGAAGACAAGGGGACAGGATAGGGAAGCAGCAGAGTATCCCAAGATCCTACCTACAGTCTGAGGTTCCAGGATTCCCAGGTCCCTGCAGGAGCAGCGGTCAGGTCCCATAGAAGAGTGGCAACCCAGGGCCTCAGCTATACATCTCTCCCATCGCCTGGTGGACTAGGTTGAGTCCATTTATCCAGTTTTTGCTGCTTTCTACCACACTTGCATGTGCCTTATTTTGGCCATCAGTTTCAGGTTGTTTTTATCATTCTCCATTTTGTTCATAAGAAAATGGAGGCTCAGAGCAAAATAGAGCTGGGAGTAGAAGTTTTGACTCCTAAACATACACACACACACACACACACACACACACACACACACACACACACAACACACACACAAACACATAAATCATTCTGGAAAAGCAGTTTAGCAGAGATACTTTGCAAAGAGGCATTTATTGCATGGTAGTGTTGTGGACATAGGAATATGCCTTCTCCCTCTTAGGAAGGTATGAATCGCCCGCTGCGTGCTTCTGTGGCCTCTAAGAGGCCCAGGCTAACAGTCTGGAAGAAACAGCTGGAAAGGTAGACTGATTCCTTCAGCCAGGCAATGCTACCTGTCTCTGTAAGAAAACAGAGCAGGTTTCTTACATTCTCTCAGTTGGAATGTAGATATAATTTTGTAGTGGAATAGAACTGGAATTTATGGTGTGCATGCTGATTTCTTAAACCGTTGACATATGTCACTTTTACGACTTTTACAAATCATTTTCCCTCTGTCATTAAAAAGTCGCATTAGGATGCTGGCAATCACGCTTGTTTCCCATCCCTCCACGGTCTGGTCTCCATTCACTCTGGAGTCAGACACAGGCAAGGTAGGCTCCTTCTCCATCCGGTGACATCAGATTTCCCAGAGCCCGTCGATAAGTAGGCAGAAGCTCTGGATTCCCTGAGAACACCAAGTGCCTTGGTCCTGGCAAATGGCATCCTGAACCAAAGCGATTGGTTAACAGGAAGTGGGGAGGGCTAGGGAAATGTAAAGTTTAATTTCCTTCTCTGGCTCCCTGCCAGCTGGATAGGACAGCGGCTGCTAATATATTTCGAACAGCCAGTTTCACACACTTGTACTGTAAAAGCTGGGTTTTTATCAAACCCTGGGAAGCTAAAATGGTAAGTTGTGAATGCCCGGGGTTGGCATAATCCAGGTGGTCATGTTCACAGGCCTTGACCCCGGCAGCTCCATTAGATAGCGACTATGCACTACTCTGGCCTGAAGTCCTCCCACCTGGAATGAAGAATCAGAATATCTGCCAGGAGCAGTGTGTCACTGAGGCCATTTTGAGTTAGCTGGAAATTTCCAAGGGACTTTAGGAACAACATAAAATAAAATAAAATAAAATAAAATAAAATAAAATAAAATAAAGTAAAATAAAATAAAATAAAATAAAATAAAATATCAGAACGACTCAGACAAATCAGACACACAGCAATTGGGTTTTCTAACCAGTTCCAGACACATCCATGAGTCTCCCAATAGAGAATAGGCCAGCCATGGTTTAGATTTGTTGATTGAAACAGTGACCAAACAAGGAAGTGTGAGACCTAGCCATGTCATTCGAAGACCTCCCTCCCTGACCAAGGGGCTGGGGAGACACAGCCCCACACCTCTCGATACCACAAGGAAGGATCTTGCATGGCAGAGGTGGAGCCAGAACAGACGGAGTTTCCCTCTGATTAGCTTCCGACTCAGGCCTCTGAGGAGACCGTGCCAGGTTCCTCGGGAAACGGGAACTGTGATTCAAAGGCTACAAATAAAGATTTGTGGCATCTGAAGTGTTGAGAGTTCTGTGGACATCCACACAGAGATGATCCCCCCACCCTCACCTCCCCATGCAGTGAGCAGCAGAACAGCAGGAAGGAACACCAACCACTGAGTAGGGGCAGCCCCCGTGGCTGCTGGCTCTCCCCCCAACCCCAGCGGAGGTTTTCTCACTGTATAGTGATGCTCTGCAGCAGATAATTGAGAAAAGACTTCACCCCAGACTAAAAGTGTTCTCTAGGATACCCCAACAAATGAGACCAACTGCACTTTTAACAAACAGACTGGAATCTTCGTGGTAAATGATAGCCCCCTTTTCTGGGGGTGCCTCTGAGGTACAGCAGAAACCAAAAGGACAGGAGTCCTCGTGGCCGTGGCACTCAGGACAATTATGGCACACACACACACACATGCACACACATTCTATCTCCAAAGTAACGAAAACAAGTCAGGTAGGACCACTCTTGGAATTAGGCATGAGATTCTGCTTGACTCAGGATTCCTAACAGAATATCCTTAAAAGAGGTATCGTGGCTTTGAGCACATTCTCCAAAAGGAATGGTTCCCATAAGGATTCAAAGACTATGACCTGGGGACCAAGAAGGTGGCTCAGCAGGTAAACGTGCTGGCAGCTCAAGCCTGACAGCCTGAATTTTGATCCCCAGAAGCCACATAAATAATAAATAAATAACCAGAATTGGATGTGTGCGTCTGTAATCATAGCACTTCAGAAGTGAGATAGAGCTGAGGCAGGAGAATCACCAGAGGGAGGCAGGCAGGCAAGCTAGCTTACAGTACACAGCACACTGACGGAAACAAGAGAGAACTTGCCTCAAACAAGGTCGAAGGCTAAAACATAGTGTCCCCTGACTTCTGCATGTACACACACACATCATCCATACATATACATGCATACCATATGTAGACATCATACATACATATACACATATCATATATAGACATCATACATATATACATATACACATTCACACACACATCATATGTAGACATCATACATACATACATACACACATTCATACATACATACATCATACACTCATTCACATACACACCCACCCACATACATACACAAATTAAGTGAAAAGAAAGCTGTGGGTGTGACTCACCCAGAGCACTCCCCTAGCATGTGTGAGGCCCTGGGTTCAGTATTACAAAATGATAAATAAATAAATAAATAAATAAACAAACAAAACAGTGCTCTGTAGGCAGAAACTGGTTTACAGACAGACCAGTTATCTTGAAGCCTGGTGTAAGGTATAGGGTGGGGCTGGTCACCTTAGATACAGAAGATAAACAAATTAGGAGCGCTCTGATTTTAGTGCCTCTGTAATTCATCAAAACTGCTAAGCCCATCTTCTCACAGGAAGCCGCCTGGTTTGTTTCCTCAGCCTGTTTATTACAAAGGCTGGTGACTTCACATTTGCATTGCAAATGGCTCTTTTGTGTTGACATTTCATTTGGACTTGAAGGGCCCATAATATTTTTCCACAGTTTGGGCGGGGTTAGTGGCTCCCATCCAGAAACCAGTATTTATTCATGTACTCAAAATACAACAGATGTTCAGTAATTTGAATGAATGAATAAATGAATGAATGAATCTGAAGATAAGTTTACAACTTTGCAGGAGCAACACACATTCAACTGTCTCTAAACAATTATGAAGTGAAAACACTTTGATTCTTTTGAGATTAAATTCTCTCGTATTCATTATTTATTCATCCATCTTTTACAAATGTTTGCTCAATATCTCACCTAATTCCCATTCGAAAATGGAATCCAGGGAGCACATCACACTCGACTCTGAATCTTCAGTACTTCCCAGTTTGTGTGAAGTGCTCTGTAAATATTTGTTTGGTGGAAATGGAAAGCCTACATGCCATCTCTTTTTCAAGGACATGCCAAGCACTCAAGCTAAGAACTTGATGTATGTATCATTTCTGAAACAAAGTAAAATATTAGCACAGACACAGCCTTGGTGGCCCTTTGGATATGTGAAGCACATAGACTTGAAAAGTTGAAGGGACTCCATTCTTATATTAATCTCGAACAGAGGATGCAGAGCTGAAAAACTGACCTCAAAGTCTTATTAAGTCAAGAAGAAAAAGAGAGATCCATGAGTACAGATATGGAGGGAGGCGTACTGGAGTCAGCTCCCTAGAATACTTATAATATTACTATGTATATAATATATCTAATATAATAAAAATAAAAATATAATATACTATATGTAAATATAAATATAGCATATAAACAATGTTATGTTATTGTCAATCTTATTAATAATACTACATATTAATAATACTAAATATACAAGTGATATTTAAGAGAGACTAAAATATTAAGATTGAGAGCCATGCAAAAGGGACAGAGCTTCCTAGAGTCTATGATCAAACCTGAGAAATGCTGCATTCAGAGCTGAGAGTACAACCATGAGACCTGGGGGCGGGCGG
>NW_022196891.1:64418303-64437864 GCF_008632895.1 Mastomys coucha
GGGGGGGGGGGGGTGGTGCATAGGACTCAATCCTTGTGTTGAAGGCCTAGGAGAAGTTTGAAGGGAAGAAATAAAACATCTAGAGACAATTTGGTGTCTCCCTGTCTCTCCCTCTCTTTCTCAAAATGATCCGTAGTAAACCCTGAGACATGCTTCATTACCAACGAAAAGTCACCAATTTCATTACGCTGCTTTGATAAAACACTCCGGCTGGTAAGGGAAGGATTTGTTTGCTTGGACTTCCAGGTCACCGTCTATCATTGAGGTGAGTAGGGGCAGGAATACTAGCATGAACTTGAAGCAAAAACTCTATGAAGGAATGGTGCTTGCTGGCTCAATGGAAAGCTCACACTTAGCTAGAAACATCTGGCCGGTGCTACCCACAGTGGGATGGGCCCTCCTACGTAATCAACAATCAAGATAATCCCTCACCCCTAGACAAGCTCACAGGCAAATTGGATCTGGTCAGTCCCTCGACTTGAGACTATGTCAAGTTGACAGACAAAGTGAACTAGAACAAAGGAGCTTGATAGGAAGGAATTCTTCATTGAAAAGGGAAAGTATGTATAGACCTACAGGGAAGAGTTTTGCTGCCCTTTGTGCTGTAGAAGAACTAAAAGAAACTCAAAGCAATGGAGGAAAGACATTGTTGAGGAGATGGGTCAAAGCCTACAGAACCCTTCGGTTCATGACAGAAACACAACATTCGGTTCATGACAGAAACGCAACACGGTTTCTAAGAAGAAGAGGATGTGGAGATTGCTAACTAAGCTAGCACATGACATCACTATATTTACAATTTTGAGATGCCTCTGCCTGCAAGTTCCTCTCCAGGAAGCGTTTATTCAGCCGAGCCATGATGGCAACTCAGGCTGGTTGCGGGGGTGGGGGGGTGGGGGGGTGCGGGGGGAGGCAAATGTCACAAAGTAGATAAATCTCAAGAGCCTAATGAATCTTGGGGGCATTTCTTGACCTATCGCCATGTACTAGCCACAGGCTGTTTTCTTGAATTCTTCACCCACCCGCTGAGGGTGTTGCCTATTCTTATCTGCATTTTTCACAAAGCAGAATCTGGGACATCAAGCAGAACCACCTTGCTTGGTAAGCGGCAGAGCTGAAGTGCAGGCCTGGCACTCAAGCACCAATCTTCTCTTAATCATCACGTCACACTATTGAGCTTTCTGACTTGGGCAGCGGGGAGAATGATGGCACCATTTACTGAGGGACAGCAGCTCACAGGAAGATTCATGAGTCTGAGTGGGAGAAGAAAAAAAATGCCTGTGGGAGGAACATTCATATGCAAATGAGGAGCAAAGAGTGGAGGATTCCTAAGACTGGTTTGGGGAGCACCCGGCACAAGACAGACAGAGATTTGAAAATAGGCAATAATCACAGTTCACCCTTTCCCTCCTTCGCTTCCAAAGCTGAGTTTGGATACAGCTTCAGTGCTTTGGAGTAAAAATGGAGCTGAGATGTCAGTAACAACTTAGACTACCTGGAGGTGCCAGGGCCTCCAATGAGGCCTCGGATGCGTCTTATCCCCCTCTGATCCCACAATCGCTACTCAAAGGGCACCGGGCTCCTAGCGTTCTGGGACCCCAGCCTTCCCAAGCCATCTGGGTACTGATGTTTCACGTCTGTGACACGGAAGCAGCCGCTCCGCTGCTTCCATGCCGATTAACTCCTCCTTAAGAAACTCACGTCTCCGCAGCGGCGGCGCTTGCCAAAATGGTAACAGACAGATAATGCGCTGTGTCATTAACACATCCCTGTCTATTTAAAACTCTCCAGAGAAGCAAGCAGATGAGCCTTGGAGTTAGCGCAGCAGTGGGGATTATTGTTTGGCTAATTACAAGCAGCGCTGTCAGACCCTAGCAGATGCTAAGAGGGGCATAGCCACCATGTCTGCCCTCAAGATTAAGGTGTGACTGTTGAAAGACACCAGCACAATAGTCAAGACACCTGGAAATCAGCACTCAGGAGGCTGAGGCAGGAGTAGAAGACAGAATATATCTCAAAAAAAAAAATAAATAAATAAAAACCCAGTCATAACTCTTAGGCACCAGATATCTTCCCCCAACCCCAACCCCACCACCCCCATTACCACCCCACCCCCGGCACGCAACCTCCAGTCTCATCTCCCACATTTGCAATGTTGCGTGAATTGGGGGTTTGTACCTGTTTGGTAATAAAAAACACAATATAAGTGTGAGAGTTTCAAAGACAGATCACCAAATGGCTTGGCTTTGCAAAAGAGCACCATATTGTTCTTTGGGATGACTAACCAAGGATACCTGGATCATGCCATACAGTGAACACACTCAAGCATCCCTTTGAAGAGGCCCATGTGGTCACGAGCTGAAACCCCAGACAAGTGCCGGTTCCAGTCTGTGGGTTTCCAGTACTGGAAAACCCACATGGAGCATCTATGCACCCCCAAAGAGTGTAGCGGTAGTAGACCAAAGGAAAAGGCTCCACCAAGGTCTAGCTCGGTAAGCAAATGAGCTCATTAGAGTTACTTACAGGAACATGGGTGAGGGGTTATTTAAGGAACATGGGTGATTCTAAAGCAGGCAGCACCATGGAAAAGTCCCCTCTGGCATGGGTGACGAGCCAGGAAAACTGTATCCCTATAGTTTCCTGTCCAACTTGCAGACAGCTCTGCTTATGTGGCCTCACTCCCCGCAGGGGCTTACAAATCTTGTCATAAGGGCATGTACAAGCAGAGTTTATCATCTCTGGCCTGTCCACCTTCATCTTTGCCTTCTACCACGCAGAGCTTCCCCGGAGGTAACATAAGACTCTCTCCAGCTCAGCCTCTGAAAACTCTGTGGTTGAGGAAATGGCCTGTCACCTGAGCTCATTTTCTTTACTGCAAAGTGGCTGGCTTCTAAGGTCCCAGATATCTCTAATACTCTTTAACGCCATGGCTCTGTCTCACTATCAATAACATCTGCCTTATGTCAAGAGCAAATTGTTCTCAACCAGTTCCTCTGTCCCCAGCCCTGGCTCTAGCTTAAGCTTTCATGAAGAACTGGCTTTCACTATAGCAAAGGGGCCTTAAGAAATACCGTGAAGCCCAGTGTAGTGAGTGGCACTCACCTTTCATGCTAGCACCCAGGAAGCCATGGCAAGTGGATCTTTGTGAGTTCAAGGCCACCCTGGTCTGCATAGTGAGTTCCAGGAGAGCCAGGGCTACATAGAGAGAGCCAGTATCAAAGAAATGAAAATAAATAAGTCCGTGAAAGATCTGAGATATTTAACTTATGGAGAAAATAGCGAATTCGCTTTGTCAGGAGCTTTTCAGAATAACACAGTAAACAGTATTTGCCTAGTTGCTCTTCCTCTAGCTAAGAATATCAGACAGAAGCGAAGCCAGGTGAGAATGAATGGGGTTCTGTGTATTCAATGCCCTCTCACTTTGCCCTTCCTTGCCCTGGGACTAGAACATCCATCAGATGCAGGAATCTGACCGATCAGTAGCTTCTTCACCCAAGGACTACAGAATCATTATCCTCACACTTACTAATAACTGCTATTTGAAGGTTTTTCAAATCTCTGGAGTTAGACTATCCCCTCAAAGGAGAGCTGGTGGTATCACATCCGTGCTTTTCTAATCTTCTAGAGCTTGAGGCCTTGTTACTTCCTCTTGGCACTTTATTGTTTTCACAAGATTCTTCCCTCCCCCTCTTTCCTCCCTCCTCTCCCCTCTCTCCTCCCTCTTATGTTCTCCCTCCTCCTTCCTCTCTTCTCCATCTTTTCTCCTTCCTCCTCTCTCCTCCATCCTTCCTCTTCCCCATCGCCTTTCATCCATTTCATCCTGCCTTTCATTTCTTCTCTCCCTCTACTCATTCCCTCCTCCTATACTCTTGGCTCTTACATAGTCTGTGCCAAGACACAAGAAGAAGTAAAGGACCCAAGGATACACAGTTTAGTGAAATTGATACAGTAATCACACACATATACGTGGGGGGCGGGGAGAGAGAGAGAGAGAGAGAGAGAGAGAGAGCGAGAGAGAGAGGGAGATTAAGCATGCAAGATTTCTAGGATAAGCCAGTGACTATAGCCTAGTATTATTATCAGGGTGAAGGCGGCATAAACAGGAACAGAAAGGAAGGGGGGCATGTTTCATCAAAGACATCAGGAAAAGATTTGCATGAACAATTGAGTAAATAAAGAACAATTTCCAACTTACCAGAGAAATCCGCGCAAGTGAGGTGAGCCTAATGTCCTATAAGTGGTCTATAAATGAAGCACGGCTAAACACACAGACACTTGACAGAGCTTGGACTCCGGTGTTTGTCAGGTGCTGCGTGAGACACAATAGCTGCCCCAAACTTATGGTTGTCTAGGTTCGAGACAAACTCACACACACAAAAAATTCTATGTGTACCTAACAGAATAATTCACAGACATACATTTTGTCATATTGAATTATTCCTTATAGAAAAATATCAGCTCCTCAGCAGGAGACTCCAGACACTGAGACTCCTTTCCTAGAGAGAGCAGAGAGCTTTACTGTGTAGAACACAGAAACGTGATGAGAAAATTTTCACTGCCTTTCAAACATTCATCTTTCTAATCTCCTCATCCTTCTTATGAGGAAAACAAAAACAAGAAGATAATAAATCTCTTATTTTAAAATTGATTTTATTTAAATGGTAAGGTGGATATTCCAAACATACGAATAGCTGTGGAACCCGCCTGTTGTACCTTTCCCTTAGCCATGGTGACTAACTTTGTTGACCTACCTTCAAGGCCACCAGATGACACAGATCCAGGGAACTGAAGAGTAAGTTTCAGGGCCTGGTCATTGACATTTGCTGGATCTGTGATTTGGCCCAAGTCATCATGTAGCGGGAGCCCTGCCTCCCCTTTCTGACACTCTGAACAACAATTAGTCTGTTTACAATGCCAGGCATGAATTCTCTCTTGAGGAGAAGACCCCAAATCTAATAAGAAACCATCTGGTTACCCTCAAAAGAGTTGTACCACTATTGTACCGCTGGGCTGCTCTTGCCAGGCCAGTTAGTATCATCGCTCACAGGCTTCACAGCCGGGTAAGGCCATTGATGCCTTTTCTCTCCAGCAGTCTGAATAGCGCATGTCAGCATCATTACAGCTAGACAGGAAACTTCCAGCTCAGGCCCAGCTTAACATATGTCACAACCAAGTTGTGTGGTGTCTTCAACAATAGGATCACAACGTCTAGTTCTGGTAGACCAACAAGAGCAATGGCAAAAGCCTGTGTTTTGGGGGGACTCTGGGGATAGGCACCTCACAGCTAACACTGGAATGCTTGCTCAGAAACTTATGGATTCTAGAAATAGCATTATCTAGTCAAGTAGACTGTTCCCCTTTGACATTTTTAAAGGAATTTTTAAGATGTATTGTACTGTACTGTACTCTACTGTGTTGTAATGTACAAGTGTCTTATCTGCCTGTATATATGTATACCACATGGCACCCATTGACTGAAACAGTCAGAAAGAGGCATCAGAATTGGAGTTACACAGATGTTTGTGAGCTATCATGTGGGTGCCAAGTCCTCTGGAAGAACAAGTGCTCTTAAACTTTCTAGCTATTTCTCCAGCCCCCTAACTCTTTTTTTTTTTAATTTATATTTTATAATTGTGTTACAGAAAAGCAGGTTTCCATTTGGATTTTTCATGTAGTCTTCCTTTTGGTAACCCCCTTCCCCTCATCTCTCCCACCACCCCACCCTCATCCCTGTTTAAACCTTCCCAGCCCCGGTTACTCCCTCTCGTCATGGCTGGGGAAAGTCATAGACCCTAGATGAGAAATGACGGCTGTTGTTTAGTCAAATTGACATGGGTCTTTCTGACTTCGAAACATCTTTGTCTATATTCGTAAGCAAATGCTACTGTCAACGTTGATCCGAGAAGTTTCTACCATGAGCAGTGGTGACTACAGAGACCTGTGCTGTCCAAGGTGCTGAGAGTGAGGGATGGCTGAGCTCTCAGCCTTACACAGGACATTTATTTATACTTACCTCCTCTAGGCCTCTATAATATCCTGGAATATTAGAGAAGAAGGGGCAAAAAAACTGAGGAGCTGAAAGGCAGGGAGGGAGACAAAGTACAAAACACTATCTTCTGATCAAGACACAGTCAAGAGCTCACAGCAACCTCACATGTCTGCACTGGGCCTGCACAAGACTGCATTTGTCCACATCCAGTCATGGATGAGAGAGGGGCTCATGGGGTCCTGCTGAACTGTTGGCCACTAGTGGATTCTGGAGGAGGGCAGAACATTTCTCCTCTAACATTTTTCAGAGTTAAAGGCTTCATTGGATAGCTCTGCACCCATGGTCATTCAGATGGCCCTGGTTAAATTCAGTGGGTCACAGAACAAAACAGAAGGTGTGGGAAAGTACCTACATGGAAGAGAGAGGGCTGGCTGGGGTAGAGGCAGATAAGGAAGTGTGGTGGGGTAAGAATAATACAAGTGCATTGTAATATGCATGGCACTGTCAAAGAAAGTTTTCATTAAGGAAATAAATACTGAACTGTCTCTGAGTCCACCTGAGAAAGGGAGTTAGTGCTGTTATGGGGACAAATTAAATGAGATAACTCACAGAACAAGAGTCTGTAAGTGGCAAGGGGAACACGGGCTGCCAAGAGTGAGCTTAAGACTCATATCTGTATCTAGTCATGTAAATTCTACATTGGGTGTGAGATTTGCCTATTCTGTCAACTCTAAATGGGGCATGAGTTATAGTTAAAGTCAGGTTTTATTATTTTGGGATGGGGGTTTAACTTCAAAGATGTTGTGGTATGTTCTATAGCACTACATCAAAATGGCATACTCTTTCGGGTCAAATGGGAGGAATAGAAAGAAAGGTATCCTGCCGGCAATGTTAGGGCAGAGTCACATTGCCTGCCTCAGCCTAACCTCACTGAGTTACAGTCTGCAGGCCTCTCTGCTTATTTAACTGTTACGGGTTTTAAGATATCATGTGGTCTTATGATGTCTTTAACTTAACTTACAGGTTTTAAGATGCCATATGGTCTCCTAATGGATGGTTTTAACTCAGCTCATCAGCAGTCCCTGATGAGGCCTAAAACATCGTGTTGGGCACTTGACAGAAGGCCACAGCAATGCCAGGGCCACTTTCTTCTCTTGCTCTCCCTTGGCCATCCTGGGTGCCTAAGAACTTGTTTGTAATATCATCCAAGTCAGAATATAACCACTGCCTCCCCATGGGCCCTGTGGAGATCTATAGATCTAAACATGCTTACACTGTTGTGACAGTTTGAGTAGATTTGGCTATTGTACTGGCTGGTTTTGTGTGTCAACTTGGCACAGGCTGGAATTATCACAGAGAAGGGAGCTTCAGTTGGGGAAGTGCCTCCATGAGATCCAGCTGTGGGGCATTTTCTCAATTAGTGATCAAGGGGATAGGGCCTCTTGTGGTTGGTGCCATCCCTGGGCTGGAAGTCTTGGGTTCTATAAGAGAGCAGGTTGAGCAAGCCAGGGGAAGCAAGCCAGTAAAGAACATCCCTCTATGGCCTCTGCATCAGCTCCTGCTTCCTGACCTGCTCGAGTTCCAGTCCTGACTTCCTTTGGTGATGAACAGTGATGTGGAAGTAAGCTAAATAAACCCTTTCCTCCCCAACTTGCTTCTTGGTCATGATGTTTGTGCAGGAATAGAAACCCTGACTAAGACAGCTATCATAGACTCAAGTGTTTGAACGCTTGGCCCACAGGGAGTGACACTATTAAGAGGTGTGGCTTTGTTGGAATAGGAGTGGTCTTGTTGGAGGAAGTGTGTCCTTGTAGGGGTGGGTTTTGAGGTCTCTAATGATCAAGCTCTGCCCAATGTGGGACACAGTTCCCTTCCCTTCTACTGCCAGCCACAATTACCTGTTTTTATGTATAAGAATTGCTATGATTATTGTGTGTCTGCACAGCAATAAAACCCTAAGACAATGTCCTCTGTGTATGCTACACTGTAAGAGTCAGCAAGGGTCTGACTTGGAGAAGCATCCCTTCTTGGTGATTCTCTGAGCAGTGTATTCAGGTGGCTGCTACATTGCACAGCTGGAGATGAATGCCCTTTTTGTGGAAAAAAAAACAAACAAACAAACCTGATTTTGATGACCTACTTGAGTCTCTGGCTGAAGTGGTCTTCAATGCCTCTGTTTGGAACATAAAGAACAGTGAGATTGAACCAGGGGCGATCCCATTCTTGCAGAAAGCCACTCAACCTCTAATTTTCTCAAACTGAAAGAGGCCTAAGGAGTCCTCCGATTGCCCAAGTACCTCAGAGAGCAGATGCAAGAGCCCACTGAAGGTGCAAGACAAAAATGGAGTCAGTGCCCTGGCAATGGGTGAAGAGACTCCTTATTTGGTGCTGTTGTTCTTATGTCAGTCAGGGGCAGAGCAGTTGGTAGGCTTTTGGTCATCCTAGCTTGATGCCTGGATTAGTGACCAAAGCTGTTTTATGCCTAGGATACTTAGAAATCCAATCAATCCAATCCAGGCAGCACAGCAAGGGAGGAGGAAGATAGACAGAGACCTCCGTTCCACCACGCCACTCGATGCAGGTAGAAAAAGATGCCCACAGACCTACTCTCTGCCCACAGTATGGGATGGGGCAGGTCACAGACACATAAAGCCCCTCCTACCACCACACAATACAGCATGAGAAGAGGAAGACAGACCTTTACGCCTTTAAGCCTCTGTGCCAATCACAGACCTGCCCTCTGGCACGCAGCACTGATGGGCTGTAGACATCTGCTTGCTGCCACACCACACAGCAGAGACTGACGATGTCACCCAGAGGGCTGCGAGCCTCATGGCCAGCCTGCAGCGGGAACCACCGTAAAGCGTGACTCTGGGGTAGACAGACTCGAGAGAAAGAGAAGTGGAGCAGCTGGAGCACTGTGAAGAGAGATGGAACTGGAGACTTGAGAAGGAGAGGAGTACCCTGTTGTGAGTGACCAGCCCTGCCATCTGGGGCCATGGTGAGGTTCCCACCCAAGCTGCCACAGAGGGCCAGGTCTGGGTCTGTGGCTATGCAGCAGCAGGGGTGTGATGAAATTCTCCATTGGCAATATGAGCAACTGTCCATGGCTCATATTACCAATAGAGAACAAGGGGATATCCCAGATCTGGGTAGCCACGGAGGACCATGTGGATGCCCAGGGACTATGCGGAAGAACAAACCCTGCCCTCACTGGATGCTGCACTCTGGAGAGCTGGCCCGCTCTCTCACCTGCCTGCCACTTGTGTACTGTGAAGTAGCATATATGCAGGGGTAATGCCCTTTCCCTAACCCTCTCACCACCAGAGGTAGTTGGGAGAGTTAGCCCAAAGGCAGGAGAGCAGGAGAGCGGGAGAGCTAGGTTTGCCACCCTCACTGTCTGTAGTGCTCAAAAACATGAACTCCAGGCCTTACAGCACAATGAAGGGTATCCCTAATGACTAAGACATGGGCGAGCCAGCCCTGAGGGTGTGAGAGTGGGAGAGATAGCCCTGCCCAACACTGGCTGCAGCCTTGGGAAAGTGGGCCCTTGGCTGGGTGGCACAGTAGAGCTGGCTCTGGAGCATATGTGCAGGTAAGCCAGCCCAAGGGTAAGAGAGCAGGAGAGCTGACCTTGTCCTCTGCTGATGGCGGCATTAGAGCGGTGCTGGAGAGCTTGCCTTGGTGGTGCTAGATAACGAGTTGACAGGCTGATGAGCTCAGCTACCATCCAGACCCAGATCCAGGGCTCTGAGTTGGCCCATTCCAAAATCTACACCATCTGCAAATGGTTGGGACTCATGAAAGGGTCAGTCTTACTGATCCAAAGCTGCTGACACTGGAGAGCAATAGGATTAACTGGGGAGAGTCCAGGTGAGGATCCAACGTTGATGGTGTCACAGAAGCCAGAGGCCTCAAAGCAGACCAGTGACTCATTGCAATGAATATTTGCAAGTGAAGATGTGTGGACAGAGGGATATGCTGTGGGACACACTGTGACATACTACAGCTTCCTCAATGAGATGTTTTTCTATGCGTTTTGCTTGCACGCGCGTGTGCACGTGTGTGTGTGTGTGTGTGTGTATGTGTGTGTGTGTGTGTGTGTGTATTTTATTTTGTGTGGAGGTTGCAAATGTAAAGAGTGGATATAAAAGGACAGAGAGATGAAGGGAACTGGGATGTATGATGGGAAACAAAGAATCAATAAAATGTTTTTTTAATAGAGTTGGAATAAGGGTATTTTCAGATAAACAAAACCAAGAGAATTTATCACACACAGGCATGCATTAGAGGAAACTTTGGAGTGTTTCAAATTGAAAAGAAATCAGGCCAGATGAACTGACATAGACGAAGCAAGAAAAAATATGGAAGGAAAAAGGTAAAGTACGTGTGCAATACTGGCTGCAGAAACTAATCATGAATGTGCTTCGTACCATTTAAAATTCACATATGCCAAAACCATGACAATGACAACAGCATATAAGTCAGCCATGATCACGGACATGTTATCTGGGAACAGGGTAAGAGTATCAATGACTAATGGGCTCTGCAAAGTCAAAGTGCTCAACAACATAATGATAAAAATCTTTAACTTCAAAGCTAAAAGGGAAGAATGAATTTTTAAAAGTCAATCTAATAGAAAAGAGGAGAAGGGGGGAAAAAAAGAAATTGAAGCAGGCAAGATGAAGAGAAACAGATGAGATGGTGGAGACACACCAAAATGGATCTCACTGATCATATTAGATGTAAGTCAGATGAGTCCTCCCATCGATAAACTCATCCAGCTGGACATAAAACTGAGTGTGGACATGTCCTCTCCCCAGGGACTTCGGTGGGAGCATGAGGGCACCAGGAGATTGACAGTAGACCACCTCATGTCACCCGAATGCTTCCACAGAAAAGCTTCATGAGCCCCGTCACAGAGACATCGACAAGAAGCACTAAGAGGCGACCTCATTGGGATAAAGGGCCTAATTTGCCAGCAAGACATAACACTTTAAATTTTTTTATGTACTTAATAACTTAGCCTCGAAATAAATGAAGCAAGATTCTGACTCAACTGCTAGAAGAACAAGCAAATCTATAAAAGCAGTGGGAGATTTAAATACACCTCTCCCCGAAATTGATACAACAAGCAAGGAAAGAGGATCAGGAGATGGAAAATCTGAGCAACGTGTGTAACAAGCCTAACCTAATTGACATATTTAGAACACTGCACCAGCAACTGCAAATCACACATTCACGGCAAGTACACTCAGAACACTCTTCAAAAACTAACCATATGCCGCACTGTAAAGCAAGTCTCAACAAATTTCAAAGGATAGAAATCAACTGACTATCTTTAACTACCAGGCAATTAAGCCAGAAATCAATAAAAGGATTACTAGGAGCCCCATATGTCTTGAAATTAAGAAACACACCATCTAAACACCTACTGAAGAAATCACAATGAAAATGAGAATACAATCAGCCTTCCATATCTATAGGCTGTGCAGCCACAAACTGAGCCAACCAGAAACCTAAAATTGCAATGGCTCAATGTACATTGAGCATGTGCAGGGTTTTTCGGGTCATTGTTCAGTAAGCAATGGCATTTGAATTATTATTATGTATTCTAATAATCCAGAAAGTATTTAACATATATAGCAGATCTACATAGGCTATATAAAAAAATTACATTTTATGTAAGGAATTTTTGGCTCGTTATCCAGTAAACAATAGCATTTACACTGTTATTAGGTACCATAAGTAATCTAGAAATTATTAAACACATACAGGAAGGTACATAGGCTATATTAAAACATTTCATTTTATATAAAGGATTTGAACATCCATAAAAGGTCCTATAACTCATCCCCAGAGGATGCTGAAGGACCACCATATAGTTTAAGTATATAAAGTATAAATTAGTATAAAAACACTATAATTAACTGGGCAGTGATGGCACACACCTTTAATCAAAGCACTGGGGAAGCAGAGGCAGGAGGATCTACAGAATGAGTTCCAGGACAGCCAGGACTAGGCAGAGAAACCCTGTCTCAGAGGGGACAGAGGGACCTATAATTAAAACTAGTATCAAGCATTCACCTAAACCATTACTAAAAAAAGAAACTGCAGTTCCATGAGATCTCAATCATGCTTTGTAATGTCAATGTTTACCTTCAAAAGGCAAATCCAGACATATTGTCCATACATATTAGTCAGGTCCCAAGCCTGATAGACTTTGTCAGTCTCCTAGATTGAACCTAGCACATCTTCAGTCTTATTTTTTTTTCTTTTTTGAGGACAACCTTCCATTTAAATGAAGCTTACCCTTAAGAACTTTCTGAGAAAGACTGTATAAAATATTACATTTTACAGTTCTTAACTGTATCTTCCTAGTTATTACTTTGGATAAAGAATTTTAGCTTAAAAAATATGCATACCTATCTACCTCCCACTCCAGCTCTCACACACACATACAAAAGAAAAAAACACTAGGGTTGGGCTATATCTCAGTGTATAGTGTTTGTCTAGCATGCATGAGACCCCAGATTCAATCTCCAGTATTATGAATGAATGAATAAAAATAAATAAATAAACAAATAAATAAATGATCGTCTAAATAGATAAAGGAAAAGTCTCCAATAATAGTCAAGGGGTTAGAGAAATGGATCAATAAGTAAGAGTGTTTGTTGTTCTTGCTCTTGCAGAGGACTTGAGCATCCACGTGGGGGTTCCCAGCATCCACATGGGGGCACACAACCACCTGTAACTCTAGTCCCAGTAACTCCATGTCCTCTCCTTACCTCCACAGGCATCAGGCATGCCTATGGTGCACATACACACATGCAAGCAAGACACTCATACGTGCAGGCTTCAATTTTTCAAAACTTAATTTAATAAGCATTCTTAAATGCTTCAACCTCCCTTATAACCCACTGGCCAAAGATAGGGGAGGAAGATGGCTACTGGGAGAAGGGAGATATGGATCTGTTTAGAAATAGCTCTTTAGGGTGATTCCAATGTTCATTGTCAGCAGTCTAGTCCACTAGCAAAACACCAAACATGAGTCAGCACTTTTTTGGAAGTGGTTAGAAAAAAAAAACAAAAAACCCACGAGTCTCTCCCAATCAGCATGAATCCACTGAAGCAGCGAGAAGCATCCGGAACAATGCCAGAAGTTCTTTGACACATCTCTCTCTACAAAATCACAAGCAAAGATTAGTGAAGAAAGCAAGCAAACCAATGCCAGAGTGTTTCCACTGTCTGCCGGGTTATACTTAGACACTTTCCAAACATCATGTGTCCTCCCAAGCGTCCACTCCAACCAAACATCACATGCCCTTTCACCAGGCAGCCTCCAGTAAAACATCACATGTCTGTTCTTGGTAAAACATCCTCTCGTAAGACAGCTTCCAGAAAAACATCATAGGACACAACTGAGTCTCCAGCGAAACCAGAAATTCCCAAGTCACATATATATGAAATGAAATAAAAATTTTTAAATAAGAAAAAATTCACCCACAACACCCAGAGGAAGCTCCACTCCCAGGCGCTCTAACATGCCCAGGATCAGAGGATTGGAGGTGAGGAGGACACATCTGTCCCAACACTGGGAGCGGCTGGTACCTGCAGGACCCAGGCACACAAGAACTCTGGCAGCTCAGTGACATAGGTTCTTTCTGGTCTGTGGGGGCTTGTGCCCTGAGCAGACCTTGGGCGCAAACTCCGCAGCAGCCAGACCCACAACACCCAGAGGAAGCTCCACTCCCAGGTGCTCTAATAAGCCCAGGATCATAGGATCACAGAATCACAGGACCACAGAGACAGCTTGACTCTGAGGAGTTCTGACACAACCAGGATCACAGGAAGGATAGGCTCCAGTCAGATTTAGCAAGGGCAGGTAGCACTAGAGATCACCAGATGTCGGGGCAAACATGAGAAAATAAACAACACAAACCAAAGTTACTTGGCATCATCAGAATCCAATTCTCCCACCATAGCAAGTCCTGGACACACCATCACACCGGAAAAGCAAGATTCAAATCTAAAATCACTTCTCATGATGATGATAGAGGGCTTTAAGAAAGACATAAATAACTCCCTCAAGGAAATATAGGAGAACACAGGTAAACAGCTAAAAGCCCTTAAAGGGGAAACACAAAAATCCTTTAAAGAATTCCAGGAGAACACAATCAAACAGGTGAAGGAAATGAGCAAAACCATCTAGAATCTAAAAATGGAAGTAGAAACAATAAAGAAATCAGAAAGAGAGACAACCCTGGAGATAGAAAACCTAGGAAAGAAATCAGGAGTCATAGATGCAAGCATCACCAACAGAATGCAAGAGATAGAAGAGAGAATCTCAGGGGCAGAAGACACCTTAGAAAACATTGACACAGCAGTCAATGAAAATGCAAAAAGCAAAAAGCTCCTAACCCAGAACATCCAGGAAATCCCAGACGCAATGAGAAGACCAAACCTAAGGATAATAGGTATAGAAGAGAGTGAAGACTCCAAGGTAATGGGCCAGTAAATATCTTCAACAAAATTAAAGAAGAAAACTTCCCTAACCTAAAGAAAGAGATGCCCATGAACATACAAGAAGCCTACAGAACTCCAAATAGAGAGGAACAGGAAGTGGAGGAGGAGGAAGAAAAGAAACCTATAGAAAGAATCTATCTAAGCACAATAAAGGATATGTTGGGACACAGTCCAAGCATGTAGTCCTGCAAGTGCGATAAAATAAGAAAAGGAAATTCAGGACATTCAAATGCAAAATGAGTAGATTATGCTAGCCCTAAACGCAGATGATATACCTATGTACATCAAAGCATTAAAACTCTACCAAAGGTGATTAATCCTAGTACTGGTGAAGCAGAGGCAAGCAGACTTCTGTGAGCTCAAGGACAGCCTAGTCCTAGATTTTAGATAGAGTCAGAAGAGATCCTAAAAAGTCAAAGCCAAAAGGCAAAATTACCAAAACATAAATCATTATAATTCATGATTTCATACTACAAACAGAAAAGAGGGAGTGCGGGGAAGGATCAGGTGTCAATCAAAAGTAACAAACTAAAAAAATAAAAAAAAGAAATCTACTATTTAATAAGCTAATTAAAAAATAAAAAACAAAATAGAGGTAACTTATTTGGCCAGATATAGCTGCTTTCAGAACTCAGAGGCTGTAAATGAGAATCTTGGTGCCAGATGGTCTACCTCTTTGTAAGTTATTTGTCAGAGAGATTCCAGAGGCCCCCAAAACTATACTACCACTATTGTTTGCTATGGTGGTTTGATGCTTGGCCCGGGAAGTGGCAGTATTAAGAGGCATGGCCTTGTTGAAGAAAATGTGTCACTGTGGGGGTTGGTTTTGAGAGACCTTCCTCCTAGGTGCCTAGAAGACAATCTTCTCTTGCTTGCCTTTGGAACAAGATGTAGAACTCTCAGCTCCTCCTGCACCATGCCTGCCTGGATGCTAACATGCTTCCTGTCTTGATGATACTGGACTGAGCCTCTGACCCTGTAAGCTAACCCTAATAAAATGCTGTCCTTTATAAGAGTGGCCTTGGTCATGGTGTCTCCTCACACCAATGGAAAACCTAAGATAGTTGCCCAACAAAACTACATAGTAAGACCCTAGTGCTGGAGGTATCACGACTCTTTGTTACAGAACAGAGAGAAGTCTCTTTGTTACAGAACAGAGAGAACTCAAGCTAAGCTGAATGCCTTCCTCCCTGATGGCTAACCCCAACAGTGCCTAAAGGCACTATGCAGGCTGCTAGAGAGAATTGTTCTCAGCAGTTTTACTCAAATGTGGATCCTGGGTCCAACAATACCCACTGGTCAGGCAAGGTGAGCCCACTCATCTGATAGGGAAGAGACTGTTGTGGAGTTAACCAACTGTTCCCTGGTGGAATAGTTCCATCTCCATGGCTGGGAACTCATAGGCCCTAAGTGAGGAAGCTTCTGATGGACAAAATCAAATTACCTTCTAAAAAACTATGTCTATGGCTATAGGATAGTCCTGCTGGGATCTTTGATGAAAGAACAGTTTTTTACAATGCTCTGCAGAGACGCATACTGGCCCAAGTCCTCAGAATAAATGATTGTTGAATGCCCAGCCAAAGATGGGATTGTTCTACCCACCTCCTAGGAGGCTCAGAAAACATTGAAGAAGTGTTGGAAAGAACTCTAAGAATCAGAGGAAGACAAGGGAGGAATTGGGGTGGGGCACTGAGTTCTGAGCATGAAATAACTGGTGCATCTTGCACTTACAACTGTGATCACCTACACAGGATTGGACCAGTCACACCACGTCATGGAAGGAGTAAAGGCTTGTGGGGCTCTATCTCTCCCTGAGGATTTATACAAAACTAATGGTGGCTGCTATACAGAGATACGTTCTCTTCAGCGGTATAACCACTTATAAAGTGCACGTGCTTCTATAAACACCCTACTGAAATCCATAAGGGAAGACACACACTCATTAAATAGTAGGAGGGTGACTAGTGGGGGAGAAAATATAAGAATTTTTATGAGTGGTAAGGAGGATAAGAAAGAGCAGTAGTTGGTGAAAGTATTAAAATGTATTATCATGTAATGAAAACGTTATCATGAGACCCATCACTACATACAATTAATAGATACGAATAAACAATTTTAAAACATACTACAAAATGGTAGAAACCAGAATAGCATGGCACTGGCATAAAAAAAAATCAGATGGACAGAAGAGAGAAGCCAGAAATAAACTGTAGTTGTAGCCAACTTATTTCCTACAACAATATTTGAGAAAGTCTCTGTAGTAAGTGGTTGCTGGAGAAAAATCCAGGCCTCCATTCATCAAGGTCAAAAGTGAACTTAAAATAGATTCTGAAAACTTAAATAAATTCCATCTAAGCCATGAAACTCTAGAAGGAAACAGAAGTGCTTCGGGGCACTGGCCTGGAAAAAAAAAAATGCAGCGAAATCCCCAAGATACCGGCAACAGATGCAAAAATTAACAAATGGGATTACATAAGACCACAATGCCCCTTAGAGCTGGAAAGACAACCACCAGAGTGGAAAGATGGCTAGAGAAGAGGAGCAAATGTTTGCAAACATTTGACAAGGAAATAAATTCGAAATACATGAGGGACTCGACTTCAGAAGCCAAAAATATTTAAAATCCAAATAACCTGATCTTAAAAATGACTGGATAACCTGAAAATAGACATTTCAAAAAAAAAAGTGAAAAAAAAATCAACAACAGAGATGGGTTTTTTTTAATCCTCAACAGCACTGATCAGCAGAGAATGCAAATTGACGGGACGTCATCGAACCCTGCTCAGAGTGGCCATTTAGCAGCTCTGCTACCCATGAAGAAGTCTGTTAAAATTTCTCATTCTTTGTGTTGCTGAGAGATTACAGCTCCCTGTGGTTGTACTGTATCCATACAGGGCCGAGAGAGAGGCGTATCCTTGTCTCCTCTGACTTGAAAACTGAGCTTTTATGTCATTATCTGTTTGCCCACTGTGCAGAGCAAGGAGCAAAGACCAGTGTGTCTTTAGTGTCATGATGCATAGCTAGCCATGAAGCACCTGCCAAGTTTAACAGAAGTGTCAAACTGATTCAGCTACCACATCCTCTGTGGTAATTGGGATGAACCAGTGGGCCTTGTGCACAATAGCCATACACTCTCATCCATTTGCTACACCAACAAAAACCAAGGTGCCCAGGGTCTGTTATGTATGCTCTCTCTCCCAAAGGTAACTGCCAAGTCTTTAAGGAGACTTGTAAGGACAATTTTATGACAACCAGTCTCCAAGCCAATGAGGATAATAATTCTAATGAATTCTAGTCCATTAGTGAGAGCTATATAAATTAACACTTAAATGTGGGAAGTTCTGAGAAATTTGGGACTACACCTGATACTGTGTTGACACTTTAGCAATAGCTTCATTTACAAAAATTCTGCTAGAGTGAATTTTTTTTCTTTCTCTCATATATGTGTGTGTTCACGAGTGTGTATACAAGTGTGAAACCTCAAGGTTGACATGAAGAGTCACCTTGTTCAATGAGGCAAGGTCTCTCAATTGAACCCAGAGCTCACTGATTGAGCTAGTCCGTCTAGCCAACTTGACCTCCAAATTCCTTGTCTCTGCCTTCCTTCCAAGCACTGGGATTATAAGCGGGTCACTACACCCATCTAGCATTTATGTGGGTCCTGGGGATCAAACTCTGTCCTCATACTTGGGAAGCAAGGACTTTAGCCAGTAAGTCATCTCTCCAGCCCTGGCATGGCTTACAATAATAATAAGTAAAATTTGGAGAAATGTCACTTACTTTAACCCCTGACAGTTTCAGGCTGAAAGCAAGATCTGCCTGTTTTTTCTCATTGTGAGAAATGGCTGAGCACTATCTCAGATGCTGATGTGTTTATTTTGAATTGATAAACTCGAAAGATATTGAGGTGAATTAAGGGATTTTCCTTCTTATCAATGACTTAGGATCCAGCTAATAGGAGATGAAAGAGTTCAATGCACAAGAGATTGATTTTTTTTTTCTAGGCATTTACAAGCAGCCACTCGATGTCTAGGAAGAATAGCATCTCATTTCTCTCCCTTTGTCTGAGCTGGCTGGTAACCTACAAGAATCCGAGAGCAGCCGGAATTGAAAGGTCAAGCTGGAAGGTGTAAGTTATCTCCAGAAGAGGTCACATGAATCTTTGAATTTCCTGAGATGACAAAAGCCCACAAAAAAAAAAAAAAAAAAAAAAAAAAAAAAAAAAAAACAGTGAAGTCACTTGACTCCACTGGCTGCTAGCTGCTCAGCTACTCTGTCACAAGACCGCCCTGGCTCTGTCAAAAAGCAGAAGCTGTCTCTGAGAACATTGCTTGCCTTCGAATCCCTTTCCCCTAACTGGACCGCCTTTCCTAGGTTCAATAGCAAAGGATGCCGTCTAGTTCTAGGGCAAGTTGAGATGCCAACCGGGGTTGATAGTTATGGGTGGCCGCCCCTTCTCTGGGGAGAAAGGGAGGACGGAAGAAGAGAGGGGAGGTGAGAGGGACCGACTTGGGAGGAGAGAAAGGAGGGGAATCTGGGGTTCGGATATAAAGTAAATTTTTAAAAAAATTTAAAAATTAATTAAAAAAAAAAAAAAAAAAAAAAAAAAAAAAAAAAAAGCAAAGGCCTGATGGCGCCCATGATCATCGCCTTGGCTGTTTTCCACCTGTGTAATCTTGGGGAACTTTTTTGGAATTTCCTTATGTCCAGGATTACTTTACTAAAGGAGATTTAAATGGTTTTGTAAATGCCATTTCAACCTTTGCTCCTTCGGAAAGATGACAGCCATGGCACCACCGCATGAGGGAGCTCAGAGCAACAGACTCCACTTTGTGGGCGCCTACAGTATTGGGCAGAGCTGGCCACTCCGCAGGCAGATGGAAAGCTGCTACTTCGTCGTCTGTCCATAACCCACCTGCACACTCCTTGTCATCTTCTCCATGTTTTTCCTCTCTCTTGTTCTCTTTTCTTTCCTCCTAAAGTCCCAACCCATGGCACAAGAAAGGCGGTGAAAAGCAGGCAAAGTTAAGAGTGTAAAACGGGGGG
>NW_022196891.1:64437915-64467209 GCF_008632895.1 Mastomys coucha
AAGGGGAGGGAGAAGGGGAGGGAGGGGAGGTGTTTGTGAAAGGATGAGCAGTTGGGATCTCAACCCTGCAGTTGTATCTTGTTTCCCCACTCAATCACTTGGATACCCTCATCTACATCCTTTCTCTCAAGTTAGACTTTTCATAGGTAGAATGTATCCAATCCACTTATCTCCAGGCCAGATGTCGCTGCTCTAAAAGCTAGGCCTAAATACCCAGCAGCCATTTAAAGTCTCCACATCTGTGCACATAAGCCCTTCAGCTCCTCACTCCCAGCCTGACTCACCACTCCCCACCCACCCTCTTGCCTACCACCTGCTGGTGCTTCAGAGAAGCCCATTTTGAGTAATGGCACCATTATCTATCCAGATTCCAAGGGCGAGAGAGAGGAGACTTCCTGTCCATCAGCCCCGCCCACCTCTGACTTCGGGCTCGCCTGCCCACCTCCCCCGTAGTCCTCAAGTCCTCAGCCTGCCTCCTTTAGGGTCTGCGGGTACCCAGAACTCCGTTTGTTTCTCTCTCTTGACTTCTAACTCCTTTTATTTTCTTTTTTAATGTGTTCCAAATATCTCTTTCACATGAACTTCCAAACCGTTAATCTTGTTTTCAATATGATAAACTCCTCTTTGACTTTTAAATTTAAAAAGCACTGATTCTGTTGGTTTTAGTTTTCTGGTTCCAAGTCTTTAGTACATATAATTGGTTTGGGGTTTGTTTTTTGGTTTTTTGGTTTTTTTTTAGTTTTTTGAGTTTATTTTTTGGTTTGAGGGGATTGTTGTTTGTTTGTTTGGGGGTGCTATTTTGCATTGTTTGTTTGTTGGTTGGTTGGTTGGTTAGTAAGATCCAAGTTCATCTCCATTAGCTGTCATCAAAGCAAATTCTTCTCAAGAGGTTTTTGCTGTCTTCTGAGGTTATCACTGAAAATACCTAAGTGCCCTGAATTTTCCCTCATGGGCTCTTGACTCTGTTTTGTCCTGGATCCCAAGACCAGCTATAAAAATGACAATGACTTCAGGAGCCCTGGGAAGGGTAGCATTCAAGCTGCCAGTTAGGTGGCAGGCCACACACACACACACACACACACACACACACACACACACACGAGAGAGAGAGAGAGAGAGAGAGAGAGAGAGAGAGAGAGAGAGAGAGAGAGAGAATCTCTGCAAGAAGTCTGCTGCTCTCCTCTACTCAGCAATCAGCAACAGAACCGTCACAGTTCTCAGAAGTGAGGTGGCCTAGTTCATACCACATCTCTACCTAGGATGTCGCAGAGGATAGTAACTCTCCTGGGGCCACACAGAGCTGTCCCTGGTCTCTGAAGCCCCTGTAGTGAGGGATGGTGTGACAAAGTCTCTCTTTCCTAGAAAGAGAAACAATGGCTCTAGAATAGGAAGCCTGATTGTGCTCCCACCTCCTCCACTAGTCAGCTGGGTGCCTTAACCAACTCACTTCATCTCTCTGGACATCTGTCTCCTCGCTGGAAAAAAAAATGTGATAAAATATGCTTTGCCTACTTCACAGGATTTTATGAGGTTTTAGTAAAAAAAAAAGTCTTTAATGTATATTTTGAAAACTAAAAAAAAAGTATAAAAACCAAACTGCCCTACTGAGCTGTAAACATAAACATCAGAGAAGTGGAGAAACGGCTCGGTGGTTAAGTGTACTGGCTGTTCATGCAGAAGACCCAAGTTTGGTTCCCAGCACCCACATGGCAATTCACAAATACCAGAAACTCCAGTTCCAGGGGCTCTAATGCCCTCTTTCTGTCCTTCGTGGGCACTCCAAGCATATAGTGCTTTAACATACATTCAAGCAAAACACTCATGCACATAAAATAAATAAATCTTTAAAGATAGCATCACTTTCTCAGGGAGGACTATGGTTTCCAGCACAAAAGCCCCGCATTGGACTGAGGCAATGTGGCCCCAATAAACCCCCTCAAAGTGCACATGACATGGAAGAGAGGAAGAAAGATAAAACAGAAAATCATTAAGGTTCACTGCTGTTGGATGTGTTCATGAATTTGCTCTGACAGGGGAATTCCAAGGGGTTTGGAAGTGGGGCGGGTTATGATTTTTTAGGAGAATAAGGGAAGAAATCCACGGGGATTACCCAGAGAGGATCCTGCAGCTCAGTGGGATCAGCTAACCTGACCACTGGAGGGTAGTCAGAAGGCCTCCAATGGTGCCAATATTCCTCTTAATATTATATTGGCAGGACCTCCTTTCTTCACCATTACATTCCTCTTCATGAAGCAAGCATTTCATGGACGAGAACTGGAAATGAGAAAAACCCCATTCTCGCTCCTCACTTCCCTTCAACCATGGACGCTGTGTGACATTTTACTCTCACGCTTTATTAATCTGAGACACCATTGATTATAAGATAGCATGATTTTATGTGACAATGAGAAGGAAAAAATATCTCCAGTTTAAGTTTTGACATATCAATGGTGAGAAGTATTTCCACTTCAGAGATGATAAATGTGAAAAAAATGTTGAACTTAGAATCCTGAAAACATAGTATCTAGACAATGATTAGGTTACTGTAGCAAAGCAGCTTCCACTAACAGGGGCCATCCATCTACAGAGGCCGGGCTGTTACAGTGTAGAATTCTCCAGAACTCAGAGTACAAACAGTCTCTGCTAGAGAGGATTATTATTGACAGTGATTGCCAAGATTCTTCTGAAAGGATAAAAAAAAAAAATGGGAGAAATAAGCACAGAACAGATAAAATGGTTTTTGGAAAGGAAACCAACGATTTATTCTTAGGGGTGAGAAACAAAGTTGACCCTGGCTACTATTTCTCAACATACAGATCAGGGCCCATCTGTAAACAAAGTTGACCCTGTCTACCATTTCTCAACATACAGATCAGGGCCCGTCTGTAGACCCGACGATCCTTGTAAGGACCTAGAGTGCAGAAGCATTCCAGATGTCGTGAGATACTGTGGTGGTTTGATTATGTTTGGCCCAGGGAGTGGCACTATTTGGAGGTGTGACCTTATTGGAGTAGGTGTGTCACTGTGGGCGTGGGCTTTAAGACCCTCATCCTAGCTGCCTGGAAGTCAGTCTTCTCCTAGTGGCCTTCAGATGAAGATCTAGAGCTCTCAGCTCCTCCTGTATCATGGCCTACCTGGATGCTGCCATGTTCCCACCTTGATGATAATGAGATGAATCGCTGAACCTGGAAGCCAGCCTCAATTAAATGTTGTTCTTTATAAAAGTTGCCTTGGTTATGTTGTCTGTTCAGAGCAGTAAAACCCTAAGACCTCAGAGGACTGGTCATAGTACAGCTCCAGGGACTGTCTCACCTGTCCCCAGAGGCAGCAGCTCTCTGTCCTAAGGGTCCTCATGTAACTTAGGGGCATCTATTCTTCAGTGAATAATGGCTGTTTGCTCAGAATTAGGTAAGAGATGAAAAGGAAATTGATTGTTCACTCCTTGCCCTAGTGTTACTGACCTCTTTCTCATTATTATTATTTCCATAGGATTCCTCTTTCTTTCTTCTTTTCTTCCTTTTTCTTCTGTTTTCTTCATATTTAAGGGTTTTTTTTGCAATATTGTATTCTTTTAAACTTTATGGTTTTTGTCATTTACTTTCATACATTTATATAATTTTTATGAATTTTTCATTCTTGAGTAATATTTTTCTTTTTCTTCATATTTTTTCCTGATGCTGTTTCTTCCCCCCCCCCCCATATTTGGTATTATGATTTTACCTTATTAGCTTAAAAAATACTTTTATAGTACCATTGGATTTTTTCAATTTAATTATTTTATTTTATGTATATGTTTTGTTTGCATGTGTGTATGTACACCACATGCATGCCCAGTACGTATAGAAGGTAAAGGATGGCCTTGGATCTCCTGTAATTGGAATCATGATGGTTGCGATCCACCATGTGGGTGCTAAGCACTGAACTTGTATCCTGTGCTGGAGCAACACACACTCTTAACTACTAAGCCACTGCTCCAGCCCCCACAGTTTTCTCTTTTTCTAGTCTTACATTTATGCAATTTTGTTTTTAAACTTTCTCACTACTGTGAAATTTTTTTTGTTCTGTTTTTCTATTTTTCTTACTTTATTTGTTCTAATTGCTGGATTTTTTTCTTTTCCATTCCATAACATTCTTTTCTCTCATCTTCATTTTTCTCTTTTCATCAATTTCACTTTGGTTTTCCTCTTTTTCTCTCCTTTCTCTGTCTCCTTCCTTTATCTTTTTTATTACTAGGTACACATTTACCCTAACTCATTTCTATCTTCATCACACATTCTATAGTATTAGCTTGCTATTCAGTTCTGTGGTCATTAGTAATATATTAGTGGGTTGTAACGTCTGTATTTTGTGTGGACACCATTGTTACAGATACAACAAGCTGCTTCTTCCTCCTCTTCTTTCTCCTTCCTTTTCTTTCTTCTCTTCCCCCTATTCCTCCTTCTCCTCCTCCTTCTCCTTCTCCTTTTCCTCCTCCTCCTTCTCCTTCTTCTCCTTCTCCTTCTCCTCCTCCTCTGGCACCTCCTTCTCCTCCTTCTCCTTCTTCTCCTTCTCCTTCTCCTCCTCCTCTGGCACCTCCTTCTCCTCCTCTTCCTCCTTCTCCTCCTCTTCTTCTTCTTTCTTCCCAAGTGGTACTAGACATTGAAGCTTCAAATGGTACTAGGCATTGAGTCTTCAGGAGTAAGTTGTTCAATAATTACACACATACATACACACACACACACACACACACACAACCTAGAAGAATCAGCTAAACCAAGACATGTCCAAATCGCAATGTAGGAACACAAGAAGCATAAACATCAAGGCAACATGCAAACTCCAAGACATTGAAATAGGTAAAATGCCAGGTGAATATTTCAAAGTTTTCTGGTAAAAATGAAAAATTAATGAGGTGAAAAAAGACGCAAACCAGCAAAAATAAATTCAACCCATGACCTAGAGAGAACAGATGGCATCATAGAGGAAAGAGCCAGTCAAATGAATGAGAAAGTGAGCAATAGGCAAAAACAAGTGGGCAATGTGGAAGAGAATTTTAGCAAGAAACTAAGACTTATGGGGGGAAACAAACATAAATGTTAAAGTGAAATATTCAACAGATCAAACAAACGACACAGTGGGAAGCACCACCAGTTCATTCAACCAAGGCAAAAAAAAAAAAAGGAATAGAAAGAATGGATGGGCACAGTTCATGAAGTACTGCATTCAGACACTGAGGAGGAAAACTAAAGAAAAAAGCATGACCACAATGTCTAAGAACTCTTATGACTAAGGGACCAAACCTCAAACTCCATGGGCTACCAGACGGGGTCAGCTCAGATAAATGTGAAAGAATCTATTCAATGAAGATAAAGTCGAAATTTCTCTAAATCTATAGCGGAAAAAAAAAAAAAAGACATAGAAACACAGGAAACATGTAGAAGCCCACACAGACATGATCAAAGAACTTCCATAGTGTATTACAGCCAAGCTGTCAAAGATAACAAAGCAAGGAAACAGTATCAAAGCTGCCAGAGAAATACATCCTACAAAGACGGAAACATGAGAGTAATATCAACTTTACATCAGCTCGGCAACCCTCAAAGCTGCGAGAGCATAGAATGATGTGTCTCCAGCCCTGGGAGTAAATGACTACCACCCAAGAATGCTACAACCAGCAAAGCTATCTTTTAGAACCAATGGAGAATGAAGGACATTTCAAGACAAGCTCAAAGGAAGGCAGCTCACAAGCACAAAGCTAGTACTGCAGACAACACTTCAAGAAATACCGTACTCGGAGGAAGAAGAGGAGTCTCAATTACAAAAGCACAGGAGAACAGATTTCACGAGAGGAACAGTTAAACAAAGGAGACACAGGAAGGAATCTGTCATGTCCAACACAGTAAGCCAGAAAATCTTGGTGTCAGTAGGAAAAAAAAAAAAATAACAAATAATAACCCAACCCAAAATGCATGGGCTACAAGAAGGAGCTGAGATAAACTCTAAACTCATAGAGAATCTAGTCAACAAATTGCAGTAGAAAATTTCTCAAATCTGGAGAGACAAACAGACATCTAAACACGAGAAATTTTTAGAAATCCAAATAGACAGAGCACAAGTAAGGGACATCCAGGAGCAAGGGTGACCGTAACAAACCAGAAAAGCAACCAACAAAATAAAAGGGGCGAGTGCACCTCTGTCAGTAATCACTTTGAATGCACATGACCTCCACTCACCAACAAAGAGACGTAGACCATCTGACCTGCATTACATCTAAACCTTCTATCTGTTTCAGGATGCGCCCTTTACTGGTAAAGACCCCCAAAAAGAAGTAGGAAAGGTAGCCATTGTAGGCTCTTCAGGTAGCAGATGGATTTTGAATCAAAATTAGTCAGAAGAGATAAAGAAGCTCACACTTCATCAAGATAATGTAACAACTGATATATACATAGAAAAATATGAATCAGCAAAGCTTCTAAGGCCTCACTTGGCTCTTGCAACCTCTTCAGTGTGAGCTTCCACAGCCAAACATTGCCCCACCAGTGATCAAAACATGGAAAGCCCAAATTCAACCAAACAACAAACAACATAAGATTGAGCCTAGAGACTGTGACTTCATCTGTGGCCTGAGATGTTTTCACCATAATGGGACCAAAATTACTACTCTTTCTTTCATTATGTTGTAGAGTCTGACACACGGTATTTTTCAGATGAGACTTTGAGGAAACTTTTTTTTTTTAAAATACCGACTTTTAAAAGTTATGTGGTTATGATGAGAATCAGGAAGTCAGTGCATCTAAGATATTTGCTGTTAAAGAGATTTGAGATTGGAAGACAACATGCAGGCACTGTCTCTCAGAGTCTCCAGGGAATGAACTGGGAACTGGGGAAAACAGGAAAGCAGCTACCAGAAGATATGAGTGGTAGCCAACAATTCCTAGTCTGATAACAGAGTAAATTAAGAAACTTTACAAGGCAGAGCAGGAAAAATATAGCATGTAACCTGGAGGGATTCAAACAATTTGAGGAAGTCCTCATTGCAGAGGAAAAGAGAGAGACAGAGACAGAGACAGAGACAGAGAGAGACAGAGAGGAGCCATACTTAAGCAGGAAAGCATTGTGTTCTTGTTCTCCCATAAGGACATTTTAAAGAGGGGGGAAAAATGATAGGAGACAGAAGTTGTGTGCGGCAGCAGAGAGGAAAGACTCCATGAGAAAGGCTTTCCTCTTTGGGGTACCTGCAAATGCCATTTTGAAAAAAAAAAAAAAACAATGAGTCCCAGATGCTCAAATTACTGCACTATTAGGAAACTCAAGCAAGAGGATATCTGCTGAAAACCTGAAGCCAGGCCAACAGGCTTCCTCTCTATGGAAGGTGTTCTGATAAGTCTCTCCCTGGGGAGACATAAACAAACTTCTACCCCCTCCCACTAAGGCCCCAACAACAAACGAAAGTATAATTCCCCTGGAGTCCAACTAAGGGAATCAACAAGCTTATCAATGTTACTTACAGAGCAGGGGTGAAGAGATACTTCCAGGAGCAGAGGGGAGTCCAGAGCAGCTCCACCACCAGAAAGCCTCACCCCGCCCTAAAATAATGTAGCTACATAGATGGACTTCCCACCACCTTCAATCCCCAGCCCACATGCTCCCACACCTCCAAAGACCCCCAAGACCATATGCAGTTAGGGTAGAGTTGCATCCACATGGCTGGGAGGGGCGGTAAAGGCCAAAATCTCAGGTGAGGGTCCAATGACCTTCCTTACACCCTGCTTCTATAAAGGCGTGTCAACAGTCGGCAAACCCGATCTCTAGGGTCTCTTGCAAAGGGTCAAGTGGTACAGATGGAAATGGTGGCTGTTTGCTTGAAGGACCATGTTTACAACAGGGAAGAAACTCCACACCAGAAAAACACAGCATTCTATGACACTATAACCTACAACTTAGGACCAGAGACCACAGATTCCGAGTGACATGCCCAACAATGGGAAGGGCAGCCCTGATGCAAGGCTAGCATTTGCAATCAAGGTTCTGAGGGATCACTCAGAGGCATGGCCAGCATCAGTAACCTGATTCATAAAGGGCTTGGAAGATTTTAAGCTCTGAAAGATAACAATGGTAAATGTAGACTACAATACCATATCAGTTTGCTTTCTCACGTTGACAAAACAACAACAAAAGGCCAGAACAAATACTCAGCAAGATGATCTGTCATAAGTGATAAAGAATGAAAAACATTTAATAATAGAAGCATTGTAGGGGGTTGCAAAAATAACTCAGTGTAGTTGAAAAGTACACACTGCTTTTGCAGAAGACCCAGGGTGGATTCCCAGCATCATCAGAAGACTCACAAACACCTGGAACTCCAGCTTCCAGGAGATCCAATGCCTCTGACTCAAGCCCCTGCCCCCAAGTACACTGACACATACACTTAATTAGAATGCATCTTTTTAGAAGCATTCCAAAGTAACTTAAGATCTCAAAATCAGATCTACAAAGGATACTGGAAGTAACATTATAGTGTGAGGAGAAAGACAAACATAACCAAAAGAATGAAAGATGTAAATGACACCAGGACATGAGTTAAGCACCTAAGGATTAGGAAAGCACCTAAAGCTACCCTTTCTAATCCCTCTCTAACTTCTTCCTAGGAATGTTTCCCACTCTCAAGTCATTTCTGCTTTGCAGGGCACATATGGATCACAAACATACCGACTTCTTCACCCAGAGACACATGGTAAGCCTTTGTCTAAGCAATAGAAGCAAATACACAGATTAATACTGAATTATACATTCAACTTTGTAACACAAAGCATCAATCCATTATTTATAACTAAGGAGAAACCTATTAATGCTCTGTCCTCAGTTTGCCATCAAGTACACCTAGGCCTTAGGTAGGTTGACTGTCTTAATAGATGTTAAAGATGGGCTCACCACACAGTGCATCACAGCACATTAGCAGATTACACATATTACTTATTTAACTGGCGTACTTCTTCAGTGGGTCAACTAACAATATATTAAGGCATAACATCCATTTAGCAGGTGTTCACCTGCATCAAATATTTATTGCCAGTGGTAAATTTGCTTCAGAAAAAGACAACAACCTCCCCACTAACCACATGATTCTGGACCACTAGCATACGTAACAACTGGCAGTAACTCATGGTCAAGGCATCCAGGAGGTCCCCACATGGACTGTGCTCCTAATGGTCTCAGCACCCATCCTTCATCCTATCAACAAGCAGGTGGTGTGCATCTACTCTGTGCCTGGGCTGGGCATGGGCAGGAGATGCTGTAACAGACAGTGAAAGATCACAGGCATCTGGAATCCCCAGACCTAGTGATAATCCCGCTGCTACCTCTAGCAAATAGCTTCCGCAAAGCTATTCACCCCCTTGAACTTCAGTCTCTTCATCTGAAGAAGGGCACCGCCTGTAGTACTATGGTGATTACCATAGAGAAGCACATATACGTGCTTGGTAAAGCTTAAAGCACTCCCTCAAATAGTTGTCAGTAGACATGGGACAAATTCTGCTAATTTAGTTTTTCACTTTCAATTATATCATAGATACTGTCTATCTCTATGGCCTGGTCTAATTCTGGCATGACCAACCGTGTGTGTGTGTGTGTGTGTGTGTGTGTGTGTGTATCCATATGTATATGCATAAATGTATATGTTGTGTATGATGTATAATGTTTTATGCATATATGAGATTTATTAAAGTGGTTTGCAGCCTGTGGAGCAAATAGTCTAACAATGGCCATCTCCCTTCGGAAAGGCCAACAATCCAGTCCAGTCCACCATAGCAGTTGTCTCAGCTGTCCCCAATCTGATGCTGGAGTCCCAGAAGATCACTACAGAGCTGATGATCTTCAGTCTGCATTAGAATCCTGAAGACATAGGTTCTAAAAGCAGCAAAGAAAATGCCTCAGGAACAGGATGGAGGGGTTCACCAGCAAAAGTGAACGCGAGCAGGCAAAAGGCAAAGCCTCCTCCATGTCCTTCTACATGGGTTGCCACCAGAAGGCATGGCCCAGATCGAATCAAATGATCCAGTCAGGAAAATCAGTCATGTGGATGCCCAGCTGCTGGGGTTTTAACTTATTCCAGATGCGATCAAGCTGACAACCAAGATTAGCTATCACATTGGTCATGATTTGGGGTTTTTTTTTTTTCTTCCTTTTCATATAAGTGTGTGGTGTGTATATGCATGTTCACATGCAAGTACACATAAATATTTACATATGTAGCTATGTGTGTTCATGCATTTGTGCATATTGATGGAAGGCCCTTCCTCAGCCACTCTTCCACCTTATTCTTAGAGGTAGAGCCTTTCAATCAAACCCAGAGCTCACCGACATGGCTGACTTCCTGGCCAGTTGCTCTGGAAATCCCTTGTTTCTGCCTTTTAAGTCTGGAATTACAGGTAAGTTACCATGTCGCGTTGGCACTTAGTCAGGTTCCAAGAATTAGAACTCCAGTCCTCTTGCTTGTGTGGCAAGTGCTTTAACCACTGGGCTATGTCCCCAGTCATTTACATTTAGAGTATAATTGCTATAAGAGAAATTATTTTTATTCTGTTTTGCTTTATGAGTCCCCTGCATCTGAAGCTGGCCTCAAACTCACTATGAAACCAAAAAATGGCCTTCACTTCCTGCAAGCTGAGTTTACAGGCATGAGCCACCATGTGGACATGGTGTTACACAGTGCCAGAGTCAAACCCAGGGATTCCCGTATAGGAAGTACTCTGCCACCCGACTTATGTTCACACCCCTCAAATCATCATTTTTCAAAGAGAGGGCACCATTTTGCCAAAAAAATAAATGAAATATTTACTGCAGACACATTTACTGGATGTATTCAATAAACATAGAACAAGCCCAAGTGTCACTGACTGTTCTAGGTGGTAGGAGCAAAAGGGGAACATGGCACTTAATGTTTCTGTCTTAATAGCAAGGGTCCAATAAAAGGGAATGCAATAAATAAATACACAGGCATCAAGGTTGTGGTCACAATCCCAAGAGCTGTGAGCCAGAGAGACAGTTCAACAGTTTAAGGCACTTTCTGCCAAGCTGATCATCTGAGTTCAAATCTCCAAGACTCACAGGATGTGAGGAGAGAACCAATTCCCATAGGTTGTCCTCTGATATCCTCACAAATGCAGCAACATGCCCACTCAACAAGCAAGTGTAATACATTTAGAAATAAGAATCTTAAATAGGGAAGTTCCCAATCAGTAGAGTAACTTCTTAAAGCAGGCGATAGTTGATACAGTCACTCAGTCATGGAAGTTACGGAGCCAAAGCATTCCCACAGAAGAAATAAGCACAAATGGTTTTAGACATGAGCAAATTGATAAGTTCAAGTTGCAGGCAGTGATTTAGTGTGTCTGCAGTGATGTGAAAGGAGCATGTAAGGCAAGGCCAAAGGCCCGTTGAGCTATATTAGGAAAGTGGGATATTAAATGGAATGAGATGTGAGCAGAAGCCTGCGATCTCCTTCACATTTTTAGAATTTCAGCCTGGCTAATGTGCAGAAAAGATTCATGGTAGGGAAGAGGCTATTTCAGTAGCCAGAGTCTTAGTCTGGATTCCTTACGAAGCATGGAGACAAAGATCCAAGCGAAGTTAATGCCTTAAGGAAATGGGAGAGCTACCTTGGCCAAAACATGGAGACGTGATTCAGAAAAAGGAAGCAACAAAGGGTATATTATTAACCCAGCTCTAAGGGAAGTGTCTGGAGTTTAACCCTGCAGAGAAACCCAGGAAACTAGTTCAAAATACACCTTGAGCTAGTTCCTGCCAGAAGGAGCTGGGATGTTTACAGACCCACTTGCAAAGTCTTCAGTTGAGCTTCTGCTGGGAAATAGTGGGTATCAATTCTTCAGTGCTTACAGCCTCTCCTGAGTGGACAGAGTGGCTTTTTAAGATCAGACGAGAGCATCCCCTAGGTCCAAGGCACAAGCACAAGCCCCAGAGAGTTGGATGAGAAGAACCTAGGGAATATGAGTGGACACAGCAGTGCCTACTATTTCCTGTCAGGTATAATAGAAGCCTGAAGAGGACATAATAGCCATGGTGAGACATGAGTAGATTCAGGGTCAGGCTGGCAAGCTTTTGGGATGTATTCAGAGTGATGAAAGAGAGAAATTAAGGATGTTTCTAAGCCCAGACCTTGATCTGCTGGATAGATGTAGGCCGGTGTTATAAAAAGGGAAACCGAGGAGGGAAATTACTCCTGGGGATGCGTCAGAAGTTTTGTCAATCTGACAGACACCTAACAATGTAAAGGATGGGGCTGCTTTATTTGGCCTTCAGTGTCAAAGGTTTTGGACCATGGTTGGAGGGTTCCGTGTTTCTGGGCCTACTGTGCAGTAGTCCTTCGTGGAGAAGGATGAGATGGGAGAGGGTTGGTCAGTTCCTGGCAGCCAGGAAGCAGACAGTATGTGCAGAAGGCTTCCTTCTTCTTCCTGTCACTTTGATAGCCTGTTAGACTGTGCCACCCATGCTTGGCTTGGGCCTTGCCCTCCCCCAGCATACTTCCCAATCAATTTGATGATCAATCTTAGCCACAAGATGAGACAAGGAATCTGAAATTTTCATTAAGACTCCTATTAAGACTCAAAATGGAACTGATGGGTACACCGTTGATGTAAGTGTTGAACTCATATAAGTCGGTTATGTAGGAGTAAATTCTAGGACTCTGTCTTCAAGGACTGTGGCTATCACTATTATTCTACTGCCCGCTTAAAAAACCTTAGTTTAGATTTCATGTTATGGGTTATTGCTATAGTAAGATAAAATTCAAAGAAAATTAAAAGTTGAGCTCATGGAAAATATCCCTGTTCTCAGCATGCAACCCCTACTTCAAGCATAATAGTGCGGATTATGCCTGTTTTGTAAGCTGGCTTCTTTGAACTGTTTCATCTAAATTAATTATTATGCTATGTTCAAAGTACTTGCAAACCAACTACGAGTTAAAAATAGGCTAACAGCAGAAGTCTTAGACCTGACATTTTCTGAGAAGCTATGTAATGGACTGCCACAAAATTTTCTTTTCTCTTTTGAGCCTCGAATAAGCCCTCCAGTAATGACTCAGATTTATTACTGCCACCTTCTAAGCCAAGCAAACTGACTCAGAATGACTAGCTGATCTATCAGCATTACCCTGCAAAGGGGATTAGATCAGTCCAGTTCCCCAGCCTCAAGTCCATGTTCATTCCCTTACACCACATGGCCTGACTGAATGGCCGAAGGCTGGTCTTACACTCCAGCTTGAGAGGTTGATCCTGAAGGACTTGGACTTCACCTTCTATTTATGAGAGACCCCTACTACCTAAAGAAATTAGAACATTTCTCAGGCTGTGTCTAAAAAGGTTGTGTCACCCCCAAATTGACAACCTGAGGAAATACCATCTAGCATATGCTTCTCTGAGAAGGTCACAATATATCAGACAGTTTATGAATATGGTTATTGTCTTTATGACAATGATGATTTTGATGTATGTCAAAATACATCAAACCATATACTTTGAGTAAATAACTTGTACATTGTGTCTCAAATATATCTTAATAAAATTATAAAAAAAAAAACTTAAAGCAAAACGAAAAAGTCAATTGCCATGCTGTTTTAAATAATGTTGTTTTTCGGCATGTTTTGAGTTTATGTAGTAGATTATTTCCTGTTTTGTTTCTTTCTCTTGTGATTTTGTTGGATATTTCCTTCGTTTTGTGCTGGCTAGTCTTATGCCAACTTGACACACAAGCTAGAGCTATCTGAACAGAGGGAACTTCAGCTGAGAAAATTCCTCCATAAGATTCAACTGTAAGGCATTTTCTTAATTTGTGATTGATGGAGGGGAGACCCAGCCTATTACATATGGTGCCACTCCTGAGCTGGTGGTCCTGGGTGCTTTAAGAAGGAGGAGCAGGCCAGTAGGCAGCATCCCTCCATAGCCTCTGCATCAGCCCCTGCATCTGGATCCTGCCCTTTTTGAGTTCCCATCCTGACTTTTTTCAGTGGTGAACAGTAATGTGGAAGTGTAAGTCAAATAAACCCTTTCTTCCCCAACTTGTTTTTTTTTTTTTTTTTTTTTTTTTTTTTTTTTAATCATGGTGTTTCATCATAGCAATAGAAACCCCTAAGTAAGACATATTTCCATACAGGTTTTAGGATTATTCTTCTGTTTGTGTGAATTATCTCATTGGTATTTCTGTTATTAAGTCTGAATATCACTGAATAACATGAACTTTTTAATAATACTGATTCCTCCAATTCATAAAAATAGGATATCTTTCCATTCTTTCAGTTTCTTTCAAGGTTTTATTGACTATAGACTTCTTTCACATTTTGGTTAAAGTTTTCCTTTGTATTCTGTATTTTTGTACTTATTATAAAATGGGATTGCTTTCTTAATTTCTGATAACTCTCTATTAGTATATAGAATTGCTACTGATTGTGTTAACATTAACAACGTATATAAGGAACTTCAGAAATTGAATAGCATACAATAAAGCCAAACCACCTAATGTTAAATAAAACAACAAAACGAGGCTGGTAGCCTCAGTACTTAGTAAACTGAGTCAGGAGGATTTTCAAGAGCTCAAAGATACCCCTGAGCCACAAAGTGAGTTCCAGGCCATCTGGAGCTACAGAGTGAGACCTTAACTTCAAAAGACAAAAAAAGTACAATAAATAGAAATAGAGATTCCTGAGAAGACATAGGAATAGCTGACATGTCTAACATCACTAATGATAAGGAAAATACCAATGAAAACCACAGTGAAATATTACTCCACTCCAATTACAATTAGTATATCAAAAAGACAGGTGATAATTAGTGCCAGTAGAGAGATAAAGAACAGAAAGCCGTGGCATGCTGTCAGGATGAATGGAGACCAGAATGGCCACCAGGAGAAACACCATGGAGATTCTTCCAGAAAAGTAGAAATCAGACTAGTATCTAACTTGGGGACTCCACTACTAGATAAGTACACAAAGGAGACTCAATCAGCACATTAAAGAGGCACTTAATGACTCATGTTCACTGTGATAGTATCCACCATAGTCCAGAAAACAAATCAACCCACATGGCCACCGACTACAGATGAATGAAGGAAATGAAAATTGCATACATACTGGAGAATACCATTCAGCCCAGAAACTGGATGAAATCTTGTCATTTGCATGGATGGAACTACAGGACTAGACAAACAAGCTCACACAGACAGAAATCACATAATCACACACACGTGAGTGTGTAAGAGTTGATCTCATAAAAGCTAGTGTAGAATGGTGCTTACTAGTGAATGAAGAGAGTAAAAGGAAGGGATGGATGGAAAAAGATTGGCCAGTGCATACTAAGTTAGAGTGAGATAGGAGAGATAAGCTTTGGTGTCACTTTGCAAAAACAGAGTGACCACAGATCATGATAACATATTGAACATTTTTAAAAAGCTACAAATATATAGAACATCTTTATCACAAAGAAATGCTTAGAGAAACGGGCACACTTACCTAGATTTGAGCAATACACAATATATACATGTGGTGAAATACCACATGACTCGGTGGTGCACACCACTAGTGAGACTGAGAAAGGTGGATCTCCATGAGTTCAAGGCCAGTCTGCTGTATATTGTGAGCTCCACACTAGCCTGGGCTATGTAGTAAGAACTTGTCTCTAAAGAAAAAGTTCATCATGTGATCTCTCATCAATAGATACAATGTCTGTGTTGATTAAAGGCATAGCATGGGTGAGAAGATATTTGGAGATGTGTTTCATTCTTCACAAAAGAATACTTTAAGATTTTAACATCAACTGACATTTTTGCCTGAATCAATTGTTACTGTAATGACCTAAACAATAATTCTTGTAAGTTTATCTTCATTATATCATGCCAGCTGAACTTGGAAGCCAGGCTGGATCAATAAGGTTGTGTGGTACCTTTTGTACCTATCTCTGACATCTGAAATCCATTCATCATCTTTTGTCACTTCTTTAGCCTGTATTTCAGAAGAGGGACAAAATTCAAAAACTGTGAGGGATGTACAGCCTAGCCGATGATGTCAAGCATCCAGAATTAGTCTCCATGTCTGTCTAAAAACACAGAAGGGTGACATCGGGGCTGTTCTATGTCCTTCTGGTTCTTCAACTCTGACCTCAGTGATTTTGACCCTGGTCTTATTGAAAATACTCAAGAAATCTCTTTTTACATTTTTGATCTATGGGTTTTTTTTTTCATTTATTTTATGAGCCTTTTGCATGTTGCCCTGCATATCAGGGCATCAGATTCCCTGAAACTTGAGTTACAAATGACTGTGTGCCACCATAAAAGTGTTGAGAGTTGAACCTGGGTCTTCTGGATAAGCAGCCAGTACTGTTGAGTCATCTCTCTGGCCTTAGCTTTGACTTTTACACTGAATTTAGATTTTGGTTAAGAAACCCCCAATTTCTTTCCAAGATTGCCTTCTGAAATCAGCTCCAAGGTAAGGTTGTTCTCAAGTGTGTGGTGGTTAATTTATGTCAACTTCACACAAATTAGAGTCATCTTGGAAGAGAGAACATCCCTTGAGGGATTGCTACATCAGGCTGGCCTATGAGCATGTTTTTGTACCACTTCATTGATTAATGGTTAATGTGTGAGAGTCCAGACCATTCTCTGAAGTGCCACTACTGAGAAGGCAGTCCTGGATTGTATTAAAGCAAGCGGAGCAAGCCAGGGAGAGGAAGCTCTCCGTCTCCAGTCTCTGCTTCAGTTCCTGCCTTGAGCTCCTGCCCTCTTCACAGCAGCTTTATTCATAATAGCCAGAAGCTGAAAACAATCTAGATATCCTTCAACTGAAGAATGGATAAAGAAAATGTGGTACATTTATACAATGGAGTATTACTCAGCTGTTAAAAACAATATTATCATGAAATTTGCGGGCAAATGGATGGAACTAGAAAAAAAATCACTCCCAAGTAAAGTAACCCAGTAAGAGTATAGCAGATCCAACAGGAAGATCTAGAAAGCCAAACATGGTATATATTCACTTATAAGTGGTATTAGCTGTAAAGTACAGGATAAACATGCTACAATCCATAGACCCAGAGATGCTAAGAAACAAGGAAGGCCTAAGGAGGGGGAGCATGGATCTTCCTGGGAAGGGGAAATAGAACATATACTGTGGTGAACTGAGGGATGGTGTGGATGGGAACAAGAAGGATCAGGTGGGGGAGCAACAACTAAATTTTAGGGGCTGGGGCAGTGCAATTTGGAGACAAGGTAGAACCCTAGTGTAATAGAAACTCCCAGAAATCTATTAAGATGATCCTGGGGAATTGACTCCTAGTAATGAGTGATACAGAGCCTGAACTGACCATCTCCTGTAACCAGGCATGACTTCCAGTGGAGGGACTGGGACACAAACCCAGCCACAAAACCTTCAACCTGCAATTTGTCCTGCCTATAAGATATGTTGAAGTAAAGGCGACACAAGAATTGCGGGTTGGCTACCCAATGACTGGTCCGGCTTGAGACCCATGCCAAGAGAGGGAGCCAACCCCTGACACTGCCTGGAGGACCAGAAACTAGAGGCCTGATGATCCAAATACACAGGATAGAACCAAACATTGGCAAGGTAACAACAAAAAATGCCAATGAAATGATGCCTAATGGTATTCTGCTATGCTCATAGATTTGTACCTAACCCAAAGGCTTCATCCATCAACTGATGGAAACAGATGCAGAGACCCACTGCCAAACATTAGGCAGAGCTCAGGGATTCCTGCCAAAGTGTGGGAGGAAGGAGTGTAGGAGCCAGCAGGGTCAAGAACACCACAAGAAAGTACACAGAATCACTCCTCCAGCCGAGCAAGATACCCAAAGGAAAGAAGGCCAAGGGGAAGAAGGTGGCCCCAGGGCCCCGCTGTCTTGAACAAACAGGAGCCCAAAAAGGTGGTCAGTCCTTTATTTGAGAAAATGCCCACAAACTTCAGCAGTGGCCAGGACATTCAACCCAAGAGATCTCACTCACTTAGTCAAATGACCTCCCTATATCAGCTGCAGAGGCAAAGAGCCGTTCTCTATAAGTGGCTCAAAGTACCTCCTGCCATTAACCAGTTTACCCAGGCCCTGGACAGGCAGGCAAACAGCTACCCAGCTACTTAAGCTTGCCCACAAGTACAGGCCAGAGACAAAGCAAGAGAAGAAGCAAAGGCTACTGGCCCGTGCTGAGAAGAAAGCTGCTGACAAAGGGGGTGTCCCAACTACGAAACCATCTGTCCTCTGAGCAGGAATCATTACAGTCTCCACCTTGGTAGAGAACAAGAAGGCTCAGCAGGTGGCGATTGCCCATGATGTAGACCCCATTGAGCTGGTGGTTTTCTTACCTGCCTTGTGTTGAAAGATGGGGGTGCCCTACTGCATCATCAAGGGAAAGGCCAGGCTGGGGCGCCTGCTCCACAGGAAGACATGCACCACTGTTGCCTTCACACGGGTTAACTTGGAAGACAAGGGTGCTCTGGCTAAACTGATGGAAGCTATTAGGTCCAATTAAGACAGATTGGAGGAGATCTGCCGCCAATGAGAAGACAACGTCCTGGGTCCTAAGTCTGTGGCTCGCATTGCCAAGCTGGAAAAGGCTAAAGAACTCATCACTAAACTGGGTTACAGGTTCACTGTTAAGTTTTCTGTACATAAATATTATTACAAAATTTAAAATAAAAAGACAACACACAGAATCAACAAACCTGGACTCATGGGTGCTCACTGAAACTGAACCATCGATCAGGGAGCCTGCATTGGTCTAACCTAGGCCCTCTGCATATATGCTATAGTTGTGTAACTTGATGTTTTTGTGTGACCCATAACAGAGGGAGTGAGGCTGTTTTTGACAAATTTGCCTACTTTCAGGACCCTTGTCCTCCTACTGGGTTGCCTTGCTCAGCATCAATATGAGGGGAGGTGCCTAGTCTTACTGCAACTTGATATGCCATGTTTGGTTGTCATCATTGGGAGGCCTGCCCTTCTTGAAGGGAAATGGAGAAAGAGTAGACAGGGATGGAGGAAGGGAGGGGAAGGAACCAAGAAGAGAGAGAGAAGGGAACACTGTGGTCAGGATGTAATAAATGAGAGAATAAATTATTTTTAAAAAGTAAGTCAATTCTTAAAAAAATTTTAAAGAAATATATACACAATGGAGTTTCACTTAGCCATAAAGAAGAATAAAACTATGTTGTTTGTAGAAAAATTAATGTAGTTGGATATCATTGTGTCGAGTGAAATAATCCAGCCCCACAAGTTAAATGCCTATTATCTTCTTTCAAGTGTGGAGGTGCTGAGAACATAAAACCAAAAGCAGACTTCTGAGTGGCTGAGGAAGGGGAAGAGGAAGGGAAGGGGTTGGGGTAAGGAAGATGAAGAGAGGGGGTGGATTTTGAACTAAGTACATCGTATGCATGCCTATAAATATGATAATGAAAGAACTTTGTTTAACTAAAACATGTCAACAAATGTAAACAAAATTACATTTCTTTAAATTCATTTCCTAAATTCCTCTAACTGCACCCTGATTTTACAAGAGCCCTATCCCCACCCCAGGGTAAGTGTTCCAACAACAACCAAATCCCAAACTGAGCTCAGTCAGCACGACTCTGCCCCACCCTACATCTGCCCCTCAGCCTTGGACTCCGTGCCTTTAGCTTTCTGTTCTCTGAAAGTCAGCCTCCCCCAGCTCAGAGTGGCAGCTTGCCGCTCCTCCACTCTGCTCACACATTGAGATGGCGTCAGGACCTTGGCAAAGTGCTCAGCAGAAGGAGTTGGCTCAAGACTTCACGCTCCCTCTGCTCCTTGCCTTCCAGAGGGGGAAGCTCCTGGCTTGCCTCGACCTTTCTCTTTTATACGAATCCACTCAAGGCCTTTACTAAAGCAAGCTAAAAATATACATACTATCATTTGTCTACAGTGAATCCCAAAGTCCAGCTAAGAAGCAGCCCTGGGGACAGTTAGCCATGTATTTTATGAGGTTACCACAAAGAAAAAAAGATGTCAGGCCCTTATTCAAAAAGCAAGGAAAGGCTAAGGAAAGGGATCTGTCAGTAAAGTGCTTGGTGTGCAAGCCTGTCCTCAGACCTTGTGTAGTGGTGTCAGCCTATGAGCCCAGCATTGAGGAGGCAGAGACAGCAGGGGCTACTGGCCAGCCAGTCCAGCCACGTCCACAAGCCACAGATACAGAGACAGGCCCCGTCTCAAAGACTAAGATAGAAAGCTTTTGAGGACAAGCTGACAGTGACCTCTGTCCACATACACACACGCACACACACACACACACACACACACACACACACACACACGGATCTACACACATGTGTGCGGACACACAAGTACACAAAAAGCAAGCCTAAAGGTGCTGAGATAGAAAGGGTTTTTTTTTTTTTCTTTTAAATTATTGTACTAACCATAAAGCATGAGGAGGGGATAGTGGCCTACACGCAAGTTACAAAATGACAAAAACATATGCTACCGTAATTGTGTGTAGCACAGTAGCTAATACCTTATTAATGAGCTGTTGTTGTGATCATAAGTTTTCTGGCTTGCTTTACTGGAAATACAGTTATTAAATTATCAAAGTGTAGAATGATTTACTTCCTTACGTGTAAAAGAACGCTGGCCTCAGCTACTCCTGTGTCACTGTATGTACTTCCAGGGGACAGTACATTTTGATCCACACGGATAATACATACTGGTCAAATCGAAATGATCAGTGTTTGCATCGTCACTGTGTTTGGTGCCTTCAAGCTCCTCCTGTGATTTATATTCGTAAGACACGCACCAGGTGATTATCAACCAAAAATGCCCCACTCCACTGCACAACACCAAACTTCTCACCACTCCCCCTCCCCAGCCTCCCTCCCTCACATCCATGCCAGGAGCAACTCTTCTACCTTCAGACTGACTGTTTTAGTGCCTGCGTGTGAATAAGAGCATCCAATGTTTGTCTTTCTGTGTCTTGCATCTCATGTAACATAGCACCCTCCACTTTCGCCTGTGTTGGGGCAAAAGGTAGAATTCCATTTTTATTCTTGAATAATATTCCACTGTGTATACTCCTTGTTTGCTTTTCTTCAGTCACCCACTGAGGAGCATCTAGGTTGTCCAAGGCTGCCCTGCTATGAATTGTGTAGCAAATAAACATGCCCATACCAGTTCCTTTGGCTATAAACCAGTGTGGGATCACAGGATCATACAATAGATCTATCTTTAAGTATTGAAAAACCTCCATACCATCCCCCCATAATAGCTATATTAATTTACATCCCTACCAATAGTACATAAGAGTTCCTATATTTTGGGGGGCTGGCAAGATGACTAAGTAAATGCACTTGAGTCCAAGCCTGATAACCTGAGTTCAGTCCCAAGACCCACATGATGGAAGAAGAGAACTCATTTCTGCAAGTTGCCCTCTGACTTCCACATGTGCACATGGCATACCACACGGACATACACATAACCACACAAATAAATAGAGTTGTTTTTTTTTTTTAAGATGATGCCCTACTCACCACGTCCTCGGCAACATCTTTATTATTTATCTGTTGCAAACAGCCACTCTAACCAGTATAAGAAAGTCTCGTTGTGGCTTTGATTTGCAGTTTCCTGATGGCTAATGAGAGCGAGCATTTGTCCATAAATTTGAACAACTTAATTTTCAGTTGACACAATTGCAAGCAACAATGCCATCTTGGCAAGTGGAAGATCACAAAGGATCTTGGGTATTTTGTAATTTTAACAAGTGTTTTTCTTCTGGCGCTATTGTTTCTTGGTTGTCAAGAGTACTCTACAGCTTGTGACAACATTAGGACACATTTCTAATAAATTACCCCAAGACATAACTTTCAGCTTACCTAAAAAAAATACCATCCTTACAAAAACAATTTCTCTAAAAATAATTAATTCTTCATGCAGTTCAGTTTTTGTGTAAATCTGGATTTGTGCTTAAAAGCAATTTTTTCAGGATGACATTTTAATGTCTCCTTTGCAATTCCCTGTGCCTTGTGGAGGATGCACAGGAAACAGAGAAGAGCGCCATAATTCAGAACATCCTGAGACACCAGACACCTGTATCTCCAACTATAAAGAAGGGTCTCTTTAAATTCCCTTCATTAATAATCAGATCATCCAGAACATCATGTAAAAATAACGTGTTCAGACTGGCACTGGGGAGTGGAGACAGGAGGACCCCTGGGCTTGCCGGGCAGCCAGTCCCAATGAACCGACAAGCTCTGTGCTTGGTGACAGGCCCCATCTCAAAAAATAAAAATGAAATGTGGAGAACAGTTGAGGAAAACAAGCCATTGACCTCTGGCCCCCATGTGCACGGGGGTGTGGGGGAGGGTGCAGTCATTTTATCCTTGGACTTTTGTTTTGTAATTACGACTCACAGTACAATGAGGCATGCCTGTGAGCAGAAGGAATGTCTGTCAGACGTTCTTGTGCAGAGTTTAACCGTTGAGTCACCTCTCCAGCCCACACCTGGCATCTTTATGTGAGTGTCACAGATAGAACTCCAGTTCTTGTGTTTATGCAGCAAGCGCTTTACCCACAGAGCCATCTCCTGGGCCTCAAAATTATTAAAACTTTCAAGAAGGTGAAGGCAGAGCATGAACCCAAACACCTGGCTCCTCCTGAAAGAAGAACCTTAAGTGCCGCGCTATCTCATCCCACGGGTCCAGCCCTGCCTGAAGCATTACCCTGAGCATTACACGACCTATTAACCAGAGTCCTCAGCCAGCCTGCAGTTTCCATTCTGCAGACCCACTATGTTAGCCCTCCCTGCAGAGTGTGTTGCAGTACAGACCTTTGCCTCCCTTGTCTATATCAATCAGGTCTCCTTGCTGGTTTCTTCAGGACAAAACCTCACCGGTCTTCCTTTGACTTCTAATCTGTGTTCTGCCCCAGAGAGTGTCTGCTTTACTTTCAAACTCCTCTTCTGATGAGCCCACCCTTGCATCTTCTGCCTGTCTGACTTTGTCGGGTTCCAACTTGATGTTTTCCAATGGCAAGAGATTTGGGTTTAAAAATAAAGGGACTCGTTGTGGTCGTGATAAGAATTAGCCAGCGGCACTGAGTACGGAGGTGATTGTGGATGCAATGACTAAGCCGGAGAGTGGGCCAAGTCGCTATTATAAGACAAAGTTCATGGAGATAACAAGAAAAGCGCCTCGCTTCTCTGGCCCTGTTCCTACTCCAGCTCTCACTGCTCTCCACTTTCCTGGAAATGTCAAATTATAAATAAGAACTTTGATAGGCGCCTGTAAAATAAATGTGCCTCTGGAAAATGGCAGCTACCCTCTTCGGCACCCAGTCTATGTCAAACGCAATGCAGCGCAGATACCCTAAAATACATTTACTCCTGTAACAGTCCTGTGAGCCAGTAGATTCCCCTTCCCAAAAGAGTATAGGCCAGAACATTCAGAAAGCCTGGGTCATAATGACCCATGATGACTCTGGGCTTGCTGATAAGATAGGTTAGGATGTATGGTCACAAAGTGTCAGGTTATGTGAGGTCATCGAATCCCACAAGAATGATCTAGAAGAACAAGCTGTCCAGCCAGCAGGGTGAGTGTTTCAGTAAACCTTTCATAGACCATATAAGAGAATAAAAGTCAGCAAACAGCAGGGGGCCCCAACGCTGGAGGGTTATGTGTGGTCATGCCGTAGCCACAGCTGCTGATGTGGGCAGGCTGCCAGCAGCTAAGGGAGCCAGCATAGGCATTCACTTAAGAGTAGCTTTACAACTCAGGAAAGAAGGGCTCAAAGGCTAATCAGATTCTTCAAGGAAATACAATGGAGCTGCATTCCAACTGAGCCAAGTGCAGGAGGCTCCCGCCTTTAACCGGTTATGACACTGGAGTTCATTTTTTCCTCACCACGTGGTAGCCATGAGAACATAACTTCAAAGTTATCCATTCAACTAAGCTGAGCCGGCCACTTGAGAATCTCCAGTATTCTGAGTTTAAAGGAGGAGGAGGAAGAGGAGAAGGAGGAAGAAGAAGAAGAGGAGGAGGAAGAGGAGGAGGAAGAGGAAGAGGAAGAAGAAGAAGAAGAAGAAGAAGAAGAAGAAGAAGAAGAAGGAGAAGGAGAAGGAGAAGAAGAAGAAGAAGAAGAAGAAGAAGAAGAAGAAGAAGAAGAAGAAGAAGAAGAAGAAGAAGAAGAAGAAGAAGAAGAAGAAGAAGAAAACATTTTTGAATCTGAGTTAGTCGACTTATAGATAAATAAGAACATGCCAGCTCTTTGCTCTGGACTCCAACGCAATTTGTTAGCCTTTTTCTTGAACATCAGTTTGCAGACTATTGTCTCTTCTGTGGTCCCTTTACTAGCCCCAGGTTTCTTAAGCTTTTCCATCATAACTATTTTCATCCAATAATTTTCTTTTGTGACCCCAGACATCTTGGTATGTAAAACAGGTACACAAAATGTTTATTGATTTAAAAAAAAAATCACGAGTTGGGGATGAGAAACTGGGGGTAGCCACTAGGGGTCCCAGATGCTAGGGAAGTGAGAGGTTCCCAGGACCCAATGGGGATGACTTTAGCTGAAATGCGCAGCAAAGGGGAGATAGAACCTGAAGAGACCACCTCCAGTAGATAGACATGGCCCCCAGTCAAGAGATGGGACCATCTCAAAGTTTTTAACCCAGAAATGTTCCTATCCAAAGAAAAGACAGGGTCAAAAAATGGAGCAGAGACTGAAGGAAGGGCCATCCAGGGACAACCTCACCTGGGGATCCATCCTGTCTGCAGACACCAAACTCCTATACTGTTGCTGTTGCCAAGAGGCGCTTGCTGACAGGAACCTAGTGTGGCTATTTCTTGGGAGGTTCTGCCAGCAACTGACCAGTGCAGATGTGGATGCTTGGAGCCAACCATCAGACTGAGCTCAGACTGGTGGGGGAGCTGGTGGAAGGACTGGAGGAGCAGAGGGGGATTGCAACCCCTGGCTGGACCACCCAGGGCTCCCAGAGACTAGACCACCAACCAAGGAGTGTACACATGCAGCAGAGGATGGCCTGTCTAACATCAATAGGAGGGGAGGCCCTTGGTCATGTGGAGTTTTGATGTCCCAGTGTAGAGGGATGTTAAAGTGGTAGGGCAGGAGAGGATGGGAAGATGCCCTCATAGAGGCAAAGAGAAGGGGGAGAGGGCAAATGTGGGATGGGGGGTTTATGGAGGAGTAACCAAGAAGTGGGATATCATTTGAGATGTAAACAAATGGAATGATTAATACTAAAAAAAATCACAAGTAGATTTATTTTAAAATAATTTTTGGTACATGTATGTTTTGTCATAGATTAAAAAATAAAAGTAAAGTTTCATAGTAGTAATATGAGGTGGGAGTATTTATTTTACATAAGGGATTCAATGTTGGAATGAATGAAGAGATGGATCATCACACGCTGGTCTTCCAAGGGGAACCTGAGTTTCAGTTCCTAGAACCTGTGTTGAGCCACTCAGCCATTTGGAACTCGCCCTCTCCCAGATTCCACAGGCATCCGTGTACACACCGTACACACACAAACATATACATGCACACATACACACACACACACACACACACAAACATATACATGCACACTCATACACACAGGTGTACAGGTGTTGCTGTCCAGCAGCAACGTTAAAAGGGGTAGGGTACCTGGAATATGGAGTTAGAAAGAAACAGGAGAAGATAAAAAGAGATAGGGTGGCCAAAATTATACCTACCCACGAGGAAGGTACCTTAAAACATTAGACAGGAGCCTTTATCACTCAGCCATCTTGAACCTTTAATGCCAATCCTTTGTTCCCCCAACAGGTAGAATACCTGAGGCAAAACCACTCCCCCAAGTACGTCAGTAATGAAGACCCAATCAACATTTTTTAGTCTCTATAGCAGACGGGATTTCCGAAGTGACTGGAGCCAGTGATGAGGCATGGCAAATAGCAGGAGGTGGGCAGAGAGGTGTGGTTAAGAGAGGCAGGCTTCAAACCAGGAGGGTAACACACAGGCATACACATACACACACACACACACACACACACACACACACACACACCTAAAAGTAAATCTGCTTTTTAAAAAAGTTAGATCTTGACAATTTCTACTATTCCCATACTCCAGTGGTCAGCCTCACACCTATGTACATATGGGCAGAGTTAACTGAACTTAATAGATTTTTTTCTTTAGATTTATTTTTATGTAGTGTTCTGCCTGCATATATGCCTGCAGACCAGAAGGGGGCACCAGCTCTCATTATAGATGGTTAGGAGCCACCAAGTGACCTCTGAAAGAACAGAAATGCTCTTAACTTCTGAGCCCCTTAATAGATTTTTTTTTTTAAAAGACATTAAGTTGGAAGGGGGAAATAGTAATGAGAATAAGTAGGGAGTTGGAGGGAGAGATAGATTTTAGATCATATTTCATTGATGTATATATAAAATTTCAATGAATGAAGAAAATATTAATAAAATAATAAATAATATTAATAAAAGATTAATGTTACAGGTGGATTTCTGAGTTCAAAGCCAGCCTGGTCTACAGAGTGAATTCCAGGACAACCAGGGCTACACAGAGAAACCCTGTCTCGAAAAACAAAAAACAAAAACAAAAAAAAAGATTAATACTAAATAAATGATATATTATCTTTATTATATACTATATTTTATATTTTCTGTATTATTATGTTTAATAAAAAAAGATTAATGTTAAATAAATCATATATTATCTTTATTATATACTATATTTTATATTTTCTGTATTATTATGTATAATAAAATAATAAAAATATTAAGTAAAATAAACATCTTACAAAATGAATAATGAAAGAAGCAGAAAAAAACAATGAAATCTTGGCTGGGTATTTGCTACCACAGAGACAGAGAGCATAAACTTGTAATGATTTTCTATGACACTCAAGTCAGTACACAACTCAGTTTTCTAAGTAGAATACAATGCAATGCAAAGATAAAATAATTTAGTACTTGCTGAGGAAAGAGCGTAGGACAATATCAGTCGTTGTTTACCATCGTCACACCACCCCCTTTCTATGAGAGTGAGAACTCTGTATGTACAGGAAAAACACCGCAATGCTTGGCACGGAGTGGCCTGGAAGCTGAACCAAGGTGTCTCAGGCCACACTTGTGCGTACTGTGTGGTTCTATGCATGCACAGTGCCACGTACATGTGTTGTGTGCTTGGAACTTAAGTGTCAGTGAGGGCACAAAGCAAAAAAGGACAAGTGTTGCCAAGACACTCCATCTCCTTTACACACGTGTCACCTCATGTGTCTTCAGAAATCTCTTACTGGGACTAGTTTTTCACAAGCCTCATATCCAGTTCCACAACCCAACGTGGGTTTAAGTTGGGTTATAGCCTATGCTTGTCCCATTCCAGAAGTGGACAATGGATTCCATTGATTCTGTGAATGAGGACCTTGAGCAATTGGAAACCAGGTCCTGCCAAGATGAAAAATCAGTGGGTTCACCAAAATATCATCATTATTCCTCACGGAGCTAGAGAGTTCATACAGAAGCACCAAGGGCCTAGACTAGCCAAAGAAACCCCAAGGGGCAGGGGGGACATGCTGGAGGCATCACAATATCTGACTTAAAACCATGCTATAGCGTCAGACATGGTCATGCGTGCCTTTAATCCCACTGCTAGGGAGGCAGAGGCAGGAGGTTTTGTGAGTTCAAGGCTAGCCTGGTCTACATAAAGAGTTCTAAGCCAGCCACGACTATATAGACAGTCTACCTTAAAAAAGAAATATTACAACATGAAACATGTATGCATATGTGTGTATTCATTTCCATACTTCATGCACACAGTAGAATTTTGTCTATCCAAAAAGACAAATGAAATGATATGATACCATTTACATCTGGAAGTCATCGTGCAATTGAAATAAATCAGGGTCAGAAAAACAAGTGCTGCCTGTTTTTCTCTCATTGGTGGAGCCTAGATTTTATAAAGATACATGAAGTGAACTCCATATGTGTCATGAATGTAGAAGCAAGAATGGGAAATGAAGGCTGGCAAGATGGCTCCACAGGTAAGAGCACTGATTGCTTTTCCGAAGGTCCTGAGTTCAAATCCCAGCAACCACATAGTGGCTCACAACTCTCTGTAATGCGATCCGAAGCCTTTTTCTGGTGTGTCTAAAGACAGCTACAGTGTACGTACATATAATAACAAATAAATCTTTGGGTTGGAGCAAGCAGACCCTGAGCCAGTGGGGTCAGAATGAGCAGAGGTCTTGAATTCAATCCCCAGCAACCACATGATGGCTCACAACCATCTGTACAGCTACAGTGTACTCATATACATAAAATAAATTAAAAAATCTTTTTAAAAAAAGAATGGGAAATGAATGGAAATAGTGGGGAGGGAAAAAGAGAAGGTTAGAGGTGAAGATGGGCAATGGGCATGATGCATTTGAATAAAATTTCCCTATGAAAGCCACGGCTATATACAACTAATATACATTTGAAATCTTACAAAGAACGGGATAGAGTCTTTGACAGATATTCATAGCACTGAAGACTAATCTAGAATATATAAAGGACTAAAAATAAAAGAATAAGAATCCAATCAATAAGCGAACTAATCTCCATAGGCACTTCTCAAGAGAAATACAAGGGATCAATAAGTACATGGGGAAAAAAACGTTCAATGCCTTTAGCCACTGGGGAAGTGTAAATCAAAACTACATGAGCTTCTACTCGCCTAAATCAGAATGGCTGCTATACGGAACTGTTGGCAAAGATGACCCAGACTCTACAGAAAGACTTGCATGCTCATGTTTACCACAGTCCCAGTAGCCAGTCTAAGTGTCCATTAACAAATGCACGGTTTAATCCCAGCACTCAGAATACAGAGGCAGGTGGATCTCTGAGTTCGAGGACAGCCTGGTCTACAAAGCAAGTTCCAGGGCAGTCAAGGTTACACAGAGAAACCCTATCTTGGCCTTCCAGTCTCTCTAGGCTGGTGCCCTGAGCAGACCTTGGGTGCAATCTCCACAACCAGTCTGACAACACCCAGAGGAAGCTACACTCCCAGGTGCTCTAACACACCGAGGATCAGAGGTGAGGAGGACCAAACATCTGTCCCAACAGTGGGAGTAACTGGGACCAGTGGGACCAGGCACACAGGAACTCTGCCAGCCCAGTGGCTCAGATTCCTTCTGGTCTGTCTGGGCTGGTGCCCTGAGCAAACCTTGGGCACAAACTCTGCAGCCGGTCCCACAACACACAGAGAAAGCCCCACTCCCAGGTGATCTAACAAGCCCAGGATCA